>NC_092747.1:90645170-90979233 GCF_047496795.1 Chiloscyllium punctatum
ATAGAATTGATTCATCACAGCTTTGTCATAGGGAGGTTATGCCTGACAGATCTATTAGAGTTCTTTAAGAAAGTAACAAGACGATGAGACAAAGGTAAGACTGTGGATGTGATCTATTTGGACTTCCAGAAGGCCTTTGCAAAGGTGTCACACATGCTGGTGTTAAATAAGCAAAAAGCCTAAGGTGTTAGGCAAGGCATTTGCACGGATAGGTGATTGGCTGAAGAAGGCAGAGAATGAGGATAACGGGGCCTTTTTCAGAATGATAGCTGATGGCTAGATGGGTTCTGCAGGGGTCAGCGTTGGGATCACAGCTAATTACATTATCCATTCACAATCTGAATGAAGCCTTGTTGCTACATTTGCAGATGATACAAAGATAGGTGGAGGGACAGGTGGTGTTGAAGGAGCAGAGAGACTGCAGTAGGATTTCGACAGGCTAGGGGAGTGGGTAAAGTAGCAGCACATAGAATACAATGTGGAAAAATATGAGGTGATGCACTTTGGTTAGAAGAATAGAGGGATAGACTATTTTTGAAATGGTGAAAAGCTTTGGAAATCTAAAGCACAGAAACACTTACCAGTCCTAGTTCAGGATTCCCTTAATGTTAATATATAGGTATAGTTTGCAGTTAGGAAGCAAATGCAATGTTTGCAATATTTTGAGTGGGTTAGAATACAGGAGCAGAGATGGACTGCTCAGACCGCATTTATAGAGTCATAGAGATGTACAGCATGGAAACAGAACCTTCGGTCCAATCCGGCCATGCCGACCAGATATCCCAACCCAATCTAGTCCCATCTGCCAGCACCTGGCCCATATCCCTCCAAACCCTTCTTATTCATATACCCAGCCAAATGCCTGTTAAATGTTGCAATTGTACCAGCCTCCACCACATCCTCTGGTAGCTCATTCCATACACGGACCACCCTCTGCATGAAAACGTTGCCCCTTAGGTCTCTTTTATATCTTTCCTCTCTCACCCTAAACCTATGCCCTCTAGTTCTGGACTCCCCGATCCCAGAGAAAAGACTTTGTCTATTTATCCTATCCATGCTCCTCATAATTTTGTAAACCTCTATAAGGTCAACCCTCAGCCTCCGACGCCCCAGGGAAAACAGCCCCAGCTTGTTCAGCCTCTCCCTGTAGCTCAGATCATCCAACCCTGGCAATATCCTTGTAAATCTTTTCTGAACCCTTTCAAGTTTCATAACATCCTTCCAATAGGAAGGAGACCAGAATTGCATGCAATATTTCATAAGTAACCTGACCAATGTCCTGTACAGACACAACATGACCTCCCAACTCCTGTACTCAATACTCTGACCAATAAAGAAAAGCATACCAAACACCTTCACTATCCTATCTACCTGCATTTTCAAGGAGCCCTCCAAAGTCTCTTTGTTCAGCAACACTCCTAGGTCTTTACCAACAAGTGTATAAGTCCTGCAAAGATTTGCTTTCCAAAAATGCAGCACCTCGCATTTATCTGAATTAAACTCCATCTGCCACTTCTCAGCCCATTGGCCCATCTGGTCCAGATCCTGTTGTAATCTGAGGTAACCCTCTTCGCTGTCCACTACACCTCCAATTTTGGTGCCACCTGCAAACTTACTAACTGTACCTCTTATGCTCACATCCAAATCATTTATATAAATGACAAAAAGTAGAGGACCCAGCACTGATCCTTGTGGCACTCCACTGGTCACAGGCCTCCAGTCTGAAAAACAACCCTCCACCACCACCCCCTATCTTCTACCTTTGAGCCAGTTCTGTATCCAAATGGCTAGTTCTCCCTGTATTCCATGAGATCTCACCTTGCTAATCAGTCTCCCATGGGGAACCTTGTCCAACGCCTTACTGAAGTCCATATAGACCACATCTACTGCTCTGCCCTCATCAATCTTCTTTGTTACGCCTTCAAAAAACTCAATCAAGTTTGTGAGACATGATTTTCCATGCACAAAGCCACGTTGACTATCCCTAATCAGTCCTTGCCTTTCCAAATACATGTACATCCTGTCCGTCAGGATTCCCTCCAACAACTTGCCCACCACTGAGGTCAGGCTCACTGGTCTATAGTTCCCTGGCTTGTCTTTATTGCCCTTCGTAAACAGTGGCACCACTTTTGCCAACCTCCAGTCTTCCGGCACCTCACCTGTGACTATCAATGACAGAAATACCTCAGCAAGCGGCCCAGCCATCACTGCTCTAGCTTCCCACAGAGTTCTCAGGTACACCTGATCAGGTCCTGGGAATTTATCCACCTTCAACCATTTTAATACATCCAGCACTTCCTCCTCTGTAATCTGGACATTTTGCAAGATGTCACCATGTATTTTCCTACAGTCTATATCTTCTGTATCCTTTTCCACAGTAAATATTAATGCAAAATATTCATCTAGTATGTCCCCCATTTTCTGCAGCTCCACACAAAGGCCACCTTGCTGATCTTTGAGGGTCCCTATTCTCTCCCTAATTACCCTTTTGTCATAATATATTTGTAAAAACACTTTGGATTCTCCATAATTCTATTTGCCAAAGCTATCTCATGTCCCCTTTTTGCCCTCCTGATTTCCCTCTTAAGTATACTCCTACTTCCTTTATACTCTTCTAAGGATTCACTCATTCTGTCCTGTCTATACTTTACATATGCTTCCTTCTTTATTTTAACCAAACACTCTTTAGTCATCCAGCATTCCCTATACCTACCAGCCCTTCCTTTCACCCTGACAGGAATATACTTTCTCTGGATTCTTGTTATCTCATTTCTGAAGGCTTCCTATTTTCCAGCTGTCCTGTGAACATCTGCCTCCAATAAGCTTTCGAAAGTTCTTGCCTAATACCATTAAAATTGGCCTTTCTCCAATTTAGAACTTCAACTTTTAGATCTGGTCTACCCTTTTCCATCACTATTTTAAAACAAATAGAATTATGGTCGCTGGCCCCAACGTGCTCACCCACTGACACCTCAGTCACCTGCCCTACCTTATTTCTCAAGAGTAGGTCAAGGTTTGCACCTTCTCTTGTAGATACATCCACATACTGAATCAGAAAATTGTCTTGTACACACTTATGAAATTCCTCTCCATCTAAACCTTTAACACTATAGCAGTCCCAGTTGATGTTTGGAAATTTAAAATCCCCTACCATAATTACCCTATTATTCTTACAGATAGCTGAGATCTCCTTACAAGTTTGTTTCTCAATTTCCCTCTGACTATTAGGGGGTCGATAATACAATTCCAATGAGGTGATCTTCCCTTTCTTATTTCTCAGTTCCACCCAAATAACTTCCTTGGATGTATTTACGGGAGTATTCTCCCTCAGCACAGCTGTAATGCTATCCCTTATCAAAAATGCCACTCCCCCTCCTCTCTTGCCTAATTTGTGAGCAGTTTTGGAACGCTTATGTCAGGAAAGACATGATGGCCTTGGAGGGAGTCCAGAAAAGATTCACAACAACAATCCTGGGAACGAAAACTCTTGATCTGTACTTGAAGAAAAGAGGAGGTTGAGATCTCATTACTTACATAAAATTCAGAGATCTGGATAGAGTGAATATGGAAAAGATGTCTTCACTTTTAGGAACCTAAAGGCACAGCCTCAATGTGAAGGGAATCCTTTAGAACAGAGATGAGGATGAATTTCTTCAGCCAAACTGTGGTGAATCTGTGGAACTCATTGCCGCAGAAGACTGCAGACGCCAAGTCATTGAATGTATTTAAGAGGGAGGTGGATAGGTTCTTGATTAGTAAGGGGATCAAGAGTTATGGGGCAAAAGCAGGATAATGAGTTTGAGAAACATGTCAGCCCTGATCAAATGGAAGAACAGATTCAGATTAATCAATCTTTGGAATCTTAAAAAGGGAGATGGGGATCATTCAGGAAAGTGGAGTTGGAGTCTAAGGACAACCATATTCTTCTTGGATTAATGGCCAGGATTTAAATGGCTGTATGGTTAAGTCCGATTCTTACTTCTTATGGAGTATGGCCAGCAGGTTGAAAAGAAAAAAACAATTCCTTCTAATGGTCAACAGACTTTCAATTCTACTTTTTCTCTTTGTTACTAATGCTTTCAAAGTTCCTAAAGCATTTCACATCAATAACATGAATGCAGGTATCCTCAGCTTCTAATTGCAGCCAATTTTCTCAATGCATGTCTTCATGTCTACTGAACGTACAATTTAACTCTTTCCCATCAGTCCATTTTTAAAAGTTGTGGGATTGCTGATCAAACATTGGTTGCCACAAAGATGAGGTTTATACAGTCTCACTGAAAATTTTCAGAGCACTTTCAAGTGCAGTGGCCTGTGACATGCACAAAAGAGGCAGCTTATAGGAGACCAAATGGAAAACTCTTTCTGCTCAAATTCCACAATGAACTCTTCATAATTCTCCTCTCTGTGGTGGCTTTTGTTTTTACTTTAAGTGAGAAATGCTCCTCTGGAACACTGAACTGTTTAATTTAGATGACCCACAACAGCTGAATATTTTTGCTTGACAGTCATTGCAGAGTTCTAGTTAGCGAGATAATCATAAATTTAATTCCACCCTGATAAAAGCTAATGTTTGTATTGATCTGGTTGCCACACTTGCTGTTTGGCCAATTGTCAGTTACCAACTTCACATCAATTTCATGAGTTCATGTGCATCACATGATGATTAATTGGGCTCTCTTCGAGGCAACTCAACTTCAGAAACCAGTTTAATAAAATGAAAGAGAAGTAATTCTGAAAGGAACATGATTAAGTCCTAATAAGTGAACTAGCTACAAAATGACAACATTACTTAATGTCACAACCGTGAAGTATATAAAATGGCAAGACACAAAATAAAGTATGGAATGAAACGGCAGTGAATCGAAAGCAAAAAAAAAACACATGGCGAGCATACAAAATAACTTCTAAAATATGAACTTGTGAGACCTGTATGTGTCTTTGAAAACTTATCTTAAAACTACCTCTTGTAATCTAATCAGGTTGGATGTATTGTGTTTCCCTCCGTCTGTCTGTAGTTACTCACACCCATTCTCTGCTTTCAGCCTTTTGTCTAGTGTGACGATGCCCTTTACTGTTTCTTGATGATGCCCTTAGTTTCCAATAGCTACCTTGTGTCAGTTTACAATCTAAGTCATAGACAAGTCACTTTCATGTTATTTGTCTCAAAAAAACCAAAGTTCGAAGGTTCAACCATTGTATGTTAGTAACTTCCCTGAAACCAAAGATCTTTTAACAAAAAATTGAAAGGGCAGATGGTAAATGGAAAGGGAGCAGAGGCACATACAAACTGTTGCCAATGGGTCTGATTGATGAATTTTCTTACAATTAAGTTGAGGATATTATTTGTGCATCGCCGCATTTGCTCCCAATGGAATTCTGTAATGATCTGTTCATGCAGAGCAAAATAGTGTTAATTTCGCAAATTTGCCGATTCAGTGGCCAGCTGCTCCAATTCTTCTGATTTGAAGGTGCTCCTACTCTTCTCTTGGACCATAATGAATTTTCTCATCCCCAGCGAAGGCCTCCAAGCACTCTAACCACACTGCAGATTCCTTTGCCTCAGTGTTGAGTTTCCAATTATTTTCACTGTGGAAACCCTTCTATGCAGCTTCCTTTAAGCAGGCAGCTTATCTGGAACAGAACAAGGAAGTTGTCCATAGCCAGTGATCAGCAAATCACGCTGATCTGGCTTACTACTTTTGTAATAAAAATCAGTAAGTAGAGTTGGAGACCCTGTAGTTAGTACCACAATCCTTCATCTGAGGTGGTGAATGTAGAAATAATATGTCATCTACCTCGATCAGAATGGGAATGTAGATGTTATGAATTCTAATCCTATGCCCAAAATTTAGGATAAATAAGTTTTTCACACAGTAACTATTATGAAAGTAAGGAAACACATGGAAGTAGTCTAAATGACAAGTTCCACTATTACGAACCATCAAACCATCCAATATACACTACACCCAAGGAAATGAGACTCCATATCCAGGGGGAACAACATTCAACATTCTAGGCATGGTACAAAGTTAGATTGCATCGCAAAGAGAGAAGAAAATTGAAAGTGTGTACATAATTTTAAATCAGTATTTCCCACTTTTGAGTATGTGTTCGCTTTGAATTAATATTCTTAAGGTAGCAGAAGGAGTGCAGCTCCTTCCAAGAGAATTAGCCAAGAAACAAACCATCATTGATCAATCTATTATGGTTACCTATGTTGGCGTAGGACATTGTTTTAAATACGGAACAGGAAAGAAATGGCTGACTTTTCAGAACTAGTGGAACTGTTTTCCATTCTTAACATCACTGAAGAAAATTTAGTTGACAAGAAATAGCAAAGTTTGTCAGAGGAATACTGAGAACACAAATGAATAGTGCAGTCCACTTGAGTTCACTGACAAACTGTTAACTGAAGTTGTTCAGACAGTAAAGCAGTCAGTTAAATAAAAGTAATATGGCAGATTGGGCTTGTTGCTAGATGAGAAGCAACATTCCATTTATTTATTCTTCAGAGAAAAAAATGAGTATCAGTGACATAGATAATAAAACGTACACAATAGTCCTTTAGTAACTTGACTGAGGATGTGAAAGTGATTAACTTATTAGTAAGACAACCAAAAGGTGAATGAAGTCATCCAAACAAATCAACAAGTTGTAGAAAATAGCTTGCATACTCCAACAAAGATGTATCAGCAGAGGAAAATAAAGATTTGCTGAGTAAAATGGAAATTTGCTGCATATAAAATTTCATGAACCAGACCCCAATGCCCACAGATTCAGGCCACCATTATTTATGAGGAGGAACAAAGTACTTGTTTCAACAGAGCAGATGTCTTCGATGACAGAAATTCAAGAGATTACATGTTTCTCAGATAAGGATAATGGACCAACGACTAAACTGAGCAGAAATGGCATCATTCACAGAGGATCGAAGAGATAGAACATTTTTTCAGCAAAAAAAAAATTTATAGAGAATCAGAATCAAGATCAACAGTTATCAAGTTAAAAACCTTCCAAATCTGAGAGAACATACTGCAGAAGAATTTAAACCCTGCAAATGTCCTGAATTTGTAAAGTCAACAACTCAGGAAGACAGAAATAATGGTAAAATAAAAGTAATTATATATCTGAATGCAGAAATGCTAATTGTGGGGAAGAGTCTTGAAGAGAGATGCTGCATGAGGTTAAAAATCTGTCAGAGCTCCCGTTACTTGCGACTTAGTCTGACAATGTCTCTCAATCTTTGGGAAGAAGAAAAAACAAGGTCCTGAGGAGTCAAAGATGTCATCTTAGGTTCATGCAATTGTCCTAGCTCCTAGCCTTGCTGTATTTTTACTATCCCCCCAACACCTCCCTCTCACTGAGGTTGAATGATCAGTCCTCAGTAAAGGCCCCACCTTCATCCCCCTACACTCCTGGATCAATGAATTGCCGCCTCTGCACTTACTTTTTCAATTAGGACTTCCGCCCACCCTTCGGGGACCCCTTCTCCCACCTCCAGCACACTCCATCCACCAGGACACCCTGAGCTGGTCTGTTACCTGCCTTTAATCTCTTCATTTCCAACTGCTGCTGTAACATTGATCGCCTCAACCTGTTCACCCTCCTCATCCGCTCCAACCTTTCATCCTTGCTGTGTCCAGCCCTCCACTCCCACCTCAACAATACCAGCAAACGTGCAGACAAGTGGGAGTTGCGCAGTGGTAGTTTGGCACACTGACCTCTATACCATCGAAGCCTGGTGCCAACTCGCGGACACCTCCTCCTACTGCCCCCTTGACCACGACTTCACCTCCCATCACCAAACCAAAATCTCCCAGACGATCCACAAACTCATCACATCAAAGGATCTCCAATCCACAGCCTCCAGTCTCATAGTCCCGAAAACCCACACCGTCAGGTTCTACCTCCAATCCAAAATCCACAAATCTGACTGCCCTGATCAACCCAGCATCTCAGCCTGTTCCTGTCCCACTGAACTTATCTCTGCATTCCTTGACACAGTCCTGTCCCCCTTGGGCCAGGAACTCGCTATCCATATTTGGGACACCATCCATGGCCTCCACCTCCTCCAGGACTTTCGTTTTCCTGCCCCCCCCCCCAACATCTCTTCTTCACAATGGACATCCAGTCCCTGTACACATCCCTCCGCCATGACTAAGGTCTCCAAGCCCTCCCTTTCTTTCTCTCACACTGACCCAAACAGCACCATTCCACTGACGTTCTCATTTGATTTGCTGAACTGGTCCTCAACCTCAGTTATTTCTCCTTTGAATCCTCCCACTCCCTTCAGACCAAAAGGGTAACCATGGAACACCTGTATGGGCCCCAGGCTATGCCTGTCTTTCTCGGTTACGTGGAAAAGTCCATCTTCCGCAGCTACACCAGTACCATTCCTCACCTTTTCCCCTGCTACATTGATGACTGTATCAGTGCCACCTCATGCTCCCATGAGGAGGCTGAACAGTTCAACAACTTCCACCCTGTCCTCAAGTTCACCTGGACCATTTCGGACATGTCCCTCCCCTTCCTGGACCTCTCCAACTTCATTTCTGGTGACAAAAACATGGACATCTACTGAAAACCCTCAGCTACCCTGGACTACAACTCCTTCCACCTTGCCTCCTGTAAAAATACTATCCCTTATTCCCAATTCCTCTGCTTCCACCACATCTGCTCCCAGGAGAATCAATTCCACAATAGAATATCCCAGATGGCCTCCTTCTTCAAAGACCACAATTTCCCCTCCCACATGTTCGACAATTCCCTCCAGCACATCTCCTCCACTTCCTACATCTTCCCCCTTGAACTCCATCCTTCCAATCGCGACAGGGACAGAACCCTAGTGGTCCTCACCTTACACCCCACCAACCTCCGGATATATTGCATCATCTTCCGCCATTTATAAACAGACCCCACCACCAGGGATATATTTCCCTCTCCACTCCTATATGCATTCTGAAGAGACCATTCCTGCAGCGACGGCCTTGTTAGGTCCGCTTCCCCTTCCCCTACCACCCCCCAACCCATCCTCCACATCCGGCATCATTCCCTGGCACCACAAAGAAGTGCAAAACCAGCATCCACACCTCCCCCTTTATGTCCACCAAAGGGCTCAAAAGATCCTTCCATATCCGACAGAGATTTACCTGCACTTCCACACACATCATCTACTGGGTCCATTGCTCCCAATGTGGTCTCCTTGACATTGGGAAGACAGGATTACAACTTGTAGAACATTTCAGAGAACATCTCTGGGACACAAACACTATCAACCCCACCGCCTGGTGGCTGAACACTTTAACCGCATCCCTCCCCACTCCACCAAGGACACGCAAGTCCTGGGCCTCCTCCATCGCCAAACCCTAATCACTTGTCACCTGGAGGAAGACTGCCTCATCTTCCACCTTGGGACGCTCCAACCACACAGGATCAATGTGGATTTCACCAGATTCCTCATTTCCCCTCCTCCCACATTATCCCAGATCCAACCTTCCAACTCAGCACAGCCTTCTTGACCTATCCTACCTGTCCATCTTCCTTCCCAACTTCCACTCCACCCTTCCTCTCCGACCTCACCTTCACCCCCACCCTCACCTACCTATCGCATTTCTAGTTACCCTCCCCCAAGCCCCACCCCCTCTCCCATTTATCTCTCAGTTCCCTTGGCCACAAGCCTTGTTCCAGATGAAGGGCTTAAACCCGAAACATTGAATCTCCTGCTCCTCAGATGCTGCATGACTGGCTGTGTTTTTTCAGCACCACACCCTTCAACGTTTGCAATTAAACCATACTTGTCAACAAATCTTGCACCTATTGCTATCACACAATATACTCGACCACGTATATGGCAAATGGGTCTTCTCATTAAGACATGACACTGGTTTATCCTTTATCTTTCTAATCAGGCAGTCTCTAGATTCAATATTAAAAGGAGGATTGATGGCAATGCTCCACCCCAATCACAAGCCACCACTGATTGGTACAGAAACATATCACCAATACCATGATGTAATTACTCAGATTTAAAAATCAGTACTTCGCTTAATATAAAATTACTTTTGGCAAAATATCACACAACTGTTCAATCAACTGCAGCTGTAGAGCAGGCCTCCATTTACAAGGAATTCAGGCAATAACAGAGATATATGGTCAAGCCCTATTTGTAACCATGCATTCCTAAACTGTGATACAACATGATTCTATTCATGCAGCTTGGAAGAAATCAAGAGAAAAAGAGGAAGCGAGAAATCAAAAGAAATCCTAAATACATCTCTCAATAAATATGGTCAAGAAAAAAATGAGAGAGAGATACATATAGAGAGAATGAACATATGAGTGAAGCATTCTGTCAAAAGTTGTTTGTTGCTATTTAGAAGACAATGGATTCATTCTGTGTCCCACATTTTGTACTCTCAACCACTGAAAATAATTTGTTTATCTCTCTTGTAAAAATATGTAATACTGCAGATGTTGAACATCTGAAATTAACAGAAATGCAGGAAATACTCAGCATACAGATGTCTGGATTATGAAACAAGTTTAATTCACATTCTGGTCGGTGACCAAAAAATTGAGATGTTATAAGTTTTAATCAAGTCAACATCGTAAAGGGAGATGAAACAACTAAAATAAAGATCTTTGAAGAGATGGAAGGCAGAAAGTGATTAAATGACAAAAGGGATAGTGGGCATGGTGAAAATAAAGAAATATGTAGTGAATGTAGTGGAGCTGTAATTGGCGAATTTTGAGGCACTCTCAATTCTCCAAAAGAATGGGAGCAGTAATTAATGGAGAGTATCACACCAAATCTGAAAATTGATTGAGGTGAAAAAGCTGAAACATTTGTTGAGCAATGAGATTTTGGATCAGATAGTGGAATGTTAGAGGGGATAATATGAAGGGCTAAGACTGGAGTCAAAGGAAAATAAGGATATAGAAAATTCCTGAGAGATTTTGGTAGGTAAGAGTTGTTGAAGTTTCAATCTTTAACATTTGATAAAAAACAAAAGGAAAAGTTATAGTGCAGGGTGAGTCAAACAATAAAATGGAAACATGGATGATGACCTTTCTGAAATAGTGCGTTTGTATGGCTGGATAAAGCTGCGAGTACATACATAGCAGCAAATTGCCTATTCAGCACTTCTCAGTCTGTGGGTTGTGACCCCCTTTGGGAGTGCCGAGGCAGTAGATAGGGTCAAAACATGCAGCACTTGGAGTCTCTGCCTCATTCCAACACCAAAGTCCAGGCATCCTGTCCATTTCTTGCTGTGTTCCTCTCTCAAACTCTGTCCAAGTTGAAACAGAGGAAAGTGATTGACCTATCAGTGGACAGGTATGCTTCATAAACATTTTATGTAGACCATAAATATAGAAGGAGAAGCTGCCACTCCCATGTTTGGACTGAGCGTGGTGACAATTGCAATGCTTCTCCTTGAGAGATCAAGGTTCACAGTCACCATTTTACAGGGTGGGGGCAGTGGAGGGGCTGCCCTTTTATCTCAGGAATTGGAGCACAGGGTCATGCTTGGCTACTCTAGGGTAGGAAGTCGGATGTAAAGTGCTTCATTGATGTAGTGAGTACCCTCCAGTGAGTCAGTCCTGAACACTAATGCACCAGCACCCTATGGTGCCTAACGTTGAACTGTAGACTTGCTAAATTGTCAGGTAGATGCTTGACATTTATATTCTATGACTCATGTCATAGCATTCAATAATGCATTTATATTTGTTACCTTCCTCATCTGTGATGTAGCATTTAACATCTGAAACCCCAAAACTCTCTGCATTTCTAACTCAACCGAGCTTTCTTGATTCAAATTGTAATTATGAATTTTCTTTTAAAATATCAAATTATACAACCTTAGAGTTGCCAATAGTGAATTAAATCAAATATTTATCCATTCCACCATATCGTCAGCATGTTACTACAGGACAGGACAACATTCCTTTAACTTATAGATATTTTCCAATAACAGTAGTTAAAATCCGAGGAGAGACTAGTACAGCTTCGAACAAAACTATAGTTCTCACTGAAAATACATAAAACAACAGTCTATATTTTACACAAAAAATATTGCAGTATAAAGATCAAGTTTGTGTAATGCAACATCATATTTGTGTTAATACTGAAAACTCAATAGAATATTATTTGTTCTTTTTTAATTCCATCCAAGAGGTTTCCTCTGGTTATAGGATTTTAAGTGTTCCATCACTTCCCCTGGGACGATCCCAAGGTGTGTCACAATTCTTTGGAAAGCACTTTGATTCTCTTCAGCGTTCCTATTGTCCTGAGGTATGAAATTTCTTGGCACTCTTCCATGAGCATCCAAACAGGTGAGCCCTTCAACTCTCATTTAATATTTTGTCGTAATGGACTTTCCAGCTTAAGCAAAGCTTTCTGACATTCTTAGTGGTGCCAAATTTGAAACATCACCAGATTCCTCTCAGTCCTCTGTTACTGTTTCCAGCTGCTTGACAGCTCTCAACACAAATCTTCAATTGTCATTTGTTTGAAAAACAATCACAGATAAAACCCAAGATCAAAGTGAAATCTGTTTACAATCCATCATCATGGCAACATTTCATTCCTGAGATGTTCCAGACGGAGATCTTAACTCATTGTCTCCAATACCCAAACCTGTCTTTATTCTGGGAGGGGGTAGGGTAGTAGTAATATCATTGGACGAGTGATCAATACACCCAAGGGACATGGTTCAAATACTATCATGCAGATGGTGGGATTTGACTTCAATTAATAAATCTGGAATTAAAATCTCATCTAATGGCAACCATCAGAACTCTGTCAATTATCATTGAAAACCCATCTGATTGACCAGAGACCTATGGCATTATGGCTCAGTGATTAGTACTGCTGCCTCACAGCACCAGGGACCCAGGTTTGATTCCAGTCTTGGGTGATTGTCTGTATGGAGTTTGCACATTTTCCCAATGTCTGCGTGGGTTTCTTCCAGGTGCTCCTGTTTCCTCCTACGATCCAAAGATGTTCAGGTAAGGTGAATTGGCTATGCTAAATTGCCCACAGTATTCAGGGATGTGCATGTTAGGTACATTAGTCAGGGGTAAATATAGGATGGGGGGATGAGTGTTGGCGGGTTACTCTTCAGAGGGTTAGTGTGGACTTGGGCAGGAGGGCCTATTTCCACATTATAGGGATTCTATTCTATGATTCTTTATAGAGGGGAATCCACTGTACCTACCTGGCCTGCATGTGACTTATGCTTCAGTTTGACTCTAAATACCCTCCAAAATAGTCTAGCAAGCCATTCAGAATATCAGAATCAAACAAGGTACTGGAAGTGAGAATAAACACCCAGCCTTGACAACTATAGTAGAGTCCTCCCTATTTACATATCCAGGCTTTTGCTAAAATTGGAAGAACTGTCCCACAATTTAGTCTAATATAGTCACAATCCTCAAATCAATACTTACGTACAAGTTACTAGACACCATCTTTGGTTAAGCTCTGTCCAACTAGGGGTCAGCCGAAGCAGAAGTAGCAGAACAGGGGTATCTGAGACAGAGTGGCTCTTTGAGTCTTCAACTTTGACTTTAGATCCAAAGAAGTCTGATGCCAACAGATCAAGCATGGGCAAGGGAATCTTTCAGCGCTCAACCTCGGCTGATGAATCAGTGCTCCTCCAGCTGGATGAAGCAAAGAGGATTACACTGGCATAGAATGTGCTCTGGGTAGGGGACTTCCATATCTACCACAAAGAGTGGTTTTGTATAACCACAACTGACTGAACTGGCCAAGTCCTCATAGACATTGCAACAATACCATTTGAAAAAGGATGATCAACTTCTCTCCTTTTGAAACTTGCTCTTAGTCAATTGCAACATGTATTTTTATTTCTATTTAGCATGTAAATATGGCACTTTAATTACACTTGGTTAATTAGTTGAAGACTGGTGAGCCAATTCTAAGATTTGTTCAAGTGAGGGAGCTTCGAGTTTTATTAATTATTAATCCAAGATAAAAAGAAGAAAATGCAATATCAAACACATATATACAAAGCTTGTCAAGATGGGGAGGGACGCAGTCTCCAGTACAAATAGGAAAGCAAATGCAGGTGCAATGTTAAGGTTTGAGTCATTGAATTCTAAGAGTGAAACCTGTATCCCAACTGTTTAGTTATTGTCTTGTTTCTTCAGAGCAGCAAACCTTGCAGACAATCTTGATTTCTCAGTGAACAGTGTTTCTTCCAAAATGCTCTTTCATGATACTGACCTTTGGCACTGACAGAGAGAGGGAGAGAGACACACAGACAGACAAGCGGACAGAATGCCTTCCAGTGCTTGCTTACAAATTTATTCTTCATTATTTCAGTCCTACTGTGCAGAAGAAGCTGTTGATAAATTCACTTGAGTCTGCCATTGTTTTTCCAAGCCGAATCCTCTTCAAGCAACTTTTCATCTCAATATTGAACTTCAACTTAGATGTGAATGAACCAAGAGATTTGAGTTTTAGTGCCTTTTTGTAACAATTTTTGTTTTGGCTCAGGCTGGAACCTATGCACTGATAACTTTAATCAATCTGGTCAGATAATCATAGCAACCTTTTCATTTCAGTGTTTGTTTGTATTAAAACATTTTCACTGTATTAAGGTCATTAGTGTATTTTTATTACAAGTGTAGTTTGGGGTGGTATGGTGGGTCTGTGGTTAGCACTGCTGCCTCACAGCATTAGGGACTCAGGTTTGATTCCGCCCTTGGGCAACTGTCTTTGCAGAGCTTGCACATTCTCCTGGTGTCTGCGTGGATTTCCTCCAGGTGCTCCAGTTTCCAACCACAGTTCAGGGATGTACACATTATGTGGGTTAGCCATGGGAAATGCAGGGTTACAGGGTCTGGTGGGATGATCTCTAGATGGTCAGTGTGGACTTGCTACGACAGTGGACAAGGACAATGGTGATGACGACGATGATGTAGTTGCTACATTGGATCTGCAGCAATTAATGATGGAACAACAAGAGGGAAAAACCTACCTGACCTCATCCTCACCAATGTACCTATTGGGATGCATCTTCTATAACATTATTAGCAGGAGTGTCTACCGTAGAGTCATTGTGGAGATGAATTTCTGTCTTCCCACTGACGATAGCATCCATCATGTTGTGTAGCACTACCATTGTGCTAAACAGGATATATTTCAAAGAGTCTAACAGCTCTAAAGAGATCTAAAACAGGCTGTCCATGAGATGCTGAGAGTCATCAGCAGAAATAGAATTGTATTCAATCCCAATCTGGACAACTATACCATGTCCAAAATATCCCACAATGATTTAGGCATTGTCAACTGGTATTTTGTTCTTGTCAGTTACCCTTGCCTGCACCCCCATCCCAGTAGCAAAAAGGTAACCATGATTTTTGCGACCACTGCCCTCTTTTAATACCACACCTCTGAATTGAAGAGGTCAGGTGACAGTCATGGCCCTTGTCATCAAGTCCACATTTGACTGAGTGTGGCTTCAAATACCCAAGCAAAACTGGGATCAATGAGTATATCCAGGTATCTTCAGTCCCTTAGTGCCACGTGGCCAAAAGCCTGGAATTTCCTCCAGGGGTTGTGGGCGTACCTACATAAAATGGACTGAAGCAGTTCAAGATGGCAACTTTCCATCACTTTCTCAAGGGCAACTAAGGACGGACACTAAATATTGGCTTATTACAGTTTCCCTTCTTCTGGGTTGTCAACCAGCAGCAAGAACTGCCAAGACCGACAGTCAAATGTTCATGGGGTGGAGGGGGAGTGGGTGTGGGGAGGCGGGGATTGGGTTGTGAAGTAAAGCTAAGTCACCATAGTCCTCTCTCATTTGAGAGAGATGATCTGTAGTGAGATAGTTTAACCAGATGACCATTATGTCTCGGGTGTGGGGGTGAGGTTGAGAAGACGGAACATCCTTGGTAACCTCAGTTGGTATGAGAAGTGAATGGCACTCTGCACTACTATCTGTCCAGCCAAATGAGCTAGCCTATCCCTATTGGGATGGCAGTGGTGGAGGAAAGTTCCATTTTGCTGAGACAGGCATTATGCAGTCCTGGAGGAATATTGACAGCTTTTAAAACTTATTTTTTTCCCAGTTGTGAACATGAGTGAACATCATGCTGCAAGATCTGCTACATCAAAATTGAAATCACGGTCCTGATAATATAATTTGGATCCCAGTTACATGAGAAAAAGGCCTTCCAGATATTTCTGACAGATTCGAATAAGCCAGAAGTAAATCTTTATGATAGATATTAACACCAATTTCTGACCATTGACTTCCTCCTCCTCCTCCATTAGGGCCAATTTTTGCAAGGGCATGGCTACCTCACAGTGGAATAAATACCAGATCCAAAATAAACTTCTGATTCTAAAGCAATTGGAACTATTCAATTATACTTTAGTTGTGGACTGGCCCAGCCCTTTGAGGTATGAATGCCAAAAAGAGTTTGTAGATTAATCTGTAAATTTGTTAATGTGATTGATCGATGTAAAGTGCTTGTTTGACTCATTAACTAAGCCATTGGGGATTTGCACCAACTTTTGATTTTGGGTCAAATCATTGTATACCAATCCTTAAAAAAAATCAAGATGAATAAATCCAGCTGCTCTGTCTCCACCTTCTTGTCATTGTCAGTATTCCAATTCATTTGCAACAATGGAATTAAATGGTGATCAAACCTGACAGTTCTGAGTTTAGTTAATTTCTACGGACAGGCTACCTGTACAATTCCTTAATAATTTTTTTTCTGATATTGACTAGGCCTGGAGGAACACATTTATCATTTTCTTTTTAAAATGGGTAACAACAGATAAATTTGCTGGCTTCTTCCCATCACCAACCGATGGGTCTCCTGTTTCAATGGATATGGAATGTCACTGGGTAGGAAGGTGCTGCTATAGGTTAAATTTAATACCAATAGTAAACTGACTAGAAAGCAAATGTATTAAACTTCAGCCATTTTCATTGTTAAATCAAGCATTGTGATTCATGGAGCATGCAGAGAAATTCAGCATGTCTGGCAGTCTCTGTGGAAAGAGAAACAGAGTTAATATTTCAAGTCTAACATCAATCCACATCAAATAGAATTGGACAATTGTGTTTTCCATTGGGCAGACAGAGGGAGAGAAGAAAGAGCAATTGGAATATATTGTCAGGCTATTCAGCTAAAGAGATTGTTAAGGGAGGATAGAAGCACAAATAGGGTGTACTTGAAGATGAGAAAAAGAGAACATAGGTCCTCTGTGTTCTGTTCACTCTCTCCTCCTCCCTCTCAGTCTACAGCATAAATAAAACAAATTCCAACACCTTGCAGTTCTGAAGAGGAGTTATATCAGACTTAAAACATTAATCTTGCTTTTCTCTCAGATGATGCCTGACCTGCTGAGTTTCTCCAGCAATTTCCATTCATATTTCAGGTTTCCATGCACCCGTAGTATTTTAGTTTTGTTTTGACTAACAGAGCGCTATATTGGTACTGTATTTTGTTTACATTTCTTTGCTTTTTATTCATTTTTAGGATGGTGCCAAAGCCGGCAATGTCAGCATTTCTTATTCATTTCTGAATACCTTTGGTGCTGGTGAACTACTTTCTCCAACCACTCCACTCTGTTTAATATAGGAACACCCAAAAGTGCTGGGAAGAAGGAAGTTCTGAATTTGTGACTCAGCATTATCAAATGGAGCGTGATGTTGCTCCCAGCCAAGACGCTGTATCACTTGAATGGATATTGGATCTCTTGGTCAAATGTCTCAACTGGTAACCTGTCTGTCCTCTTGGGGCAATGTAAATGTTCTCATATCATTATTTCAATGAAAAACCATGTGTATTATCCCTGTTGTCATGGCCAATGTTCATCACCTAATCAACAAATTGGTTGATGAGGTACATCAGTAATTACACTTTTTAACATTTCTTGTTTATGAAATGTGGATGTCATTGGATTGGCCAGCATTTAATGTCAATCTCTAATTGCCCAGAGGGTAGTTAATAGTCAAACATATTGCAGTGGATCTGAAGTCACACGTACGCTGGACTAGCTAAGGAAGGCAGATTTCCTTCCTTAAAGACCATTAATGAGCCAGATGGATTTTTACAACAATCCACACAGGTTACACAGTCACCATTAGGCCAGCCTTTCATTCTAGATTTTTACTGAATTCAAATTTCATCATCAGACATGGTGGCATTTTGAACCCATGATCACAGAACATTCACCTGGACCCAACACTACAAAAGCATAACTCTGTTCATTCTTTCCAATTTAGCTTTTCCAGTGAAAAATGTTGTCCTGGGATCACTGTCCACAATCTTGAGATGACGTTTGGCTTCTTATGCACTCATCCTGTGGAATTGGATGGATGAATAACTTCAGCAATGCAACTATCTTCAAAACCAAGATAAATAATGCTATTGAAACTGTCAAGGTATTTTCTCCTCTTGTCTGCAGCAGGGAAGGGCCCGACATGCATTCTTCCAAATTGTCCTACTTCTGTGACTGAGACATTCTTGTCAGAAAGGCAGTGTGTCTATAAACCTTACAGAACAAACTATGACACAGTCTTTGTTGGAAGGCAAATCTGAGAAAAGCATAGAGAATAATATCAAGAACGCCTCATTGCATTCATTGATCTGAATGATGCAATTAATTCAGTAAATTGTGAGGCTGCGTGCATTGTTCTCGAGACATTTTAGGTGTCAAAGAAAGTTCTTCAAAGTCCTGCAATTGCATCATGGATGACTGAAGGAGATCTGGAACATGTGCTTTCAATATCTAGACTGGTTTTGAGCAAGGCTAATTGATATCCCCAAATTATTTACAATCTATCTGAGAGTGCTACTCACCTCATCTGTGACCATAGATCTCTTATGTGAATATTAAACGTTGCCTAGATTGAAAGTTTTTAACCTCAGTTGCCTTGTGCCAAAGCTAAATTGATGAAAGTCAGATACCCCCAAGGAGATTGAACAGTTTATCACCTTCACTAACACCTTCTAACATGACCTCAAGTTCACCTGGACCAATTCGTACACCTCTCTCTCCAACCTCTCCATCCCCATCTCCACTGACTCAACATGGATATCTACTTCAAATACACTAACCCCCCCCAACCACGCCCCCCCCACCACAGCTACCCTGACTACACCTCATCCCACCTGGCCTCTGGTTAAAAACACCCTTATTTCCAACTCCTCCGCCTCCACTGTATTTGCTTCCAGGAGGAGCAGTTCCACTCCAGGACATCCTAAATGCCCTATTTTAAGGATTGCAATTTCTTCTCCCACATGGTTGATGATGCCCTCCAGTGCATTTTCTCCATTTCCCATACCTCTGCCCTTGAACCCTAACCCTCCAACCCCAATAAGGATAGAACCCCCCCCATCCCAGTCCTCAAGTTCCACCCCACTAATATCCAGATACAATGCATTATCCTCCACAATTTCCACCACTTACAATCAGATCCCACCACAGATATATTTCCCTCCCCACTCCTATCTGCATTCCCAGAGACCATCCTTCCATGACTCTCTCATTAGGTCCACTTCCCCCACCAACCCACCCTCCACTCCCGGCCCCTCCCCTTGCCACTGCACGAGGTGTAAAACTGCTCACACAATTCTCCCCTCACCTCCATCTAATGCCCCAAAGGATCTTTGCAGAGATTTTCCTGCACAACCAAACATCTCATCAACTCTGTCCATTGCTCTTGATGTGGTCTCCTCCACATTGGGGAGACAGGATGCCAACTCATGGAATGTTTCAGAGAACATCTCTGGGACACACACACACACACTAAACAACTCCACAGCCCTGTGGTCAAACACTTGGAACACCTCCTCCCACTCTGCCAAGGACATGCAAGTGCTTGGCCTCCTCCACCATCAAATCCAAGCCACCCGACGACTGAAGGATGAATGCCTCATTTTCCACCTTTGGACCCTTCAACCACATGACATCAGCATTGACTTTACCAGTTTCCTAATCTCCCCTTCCCCCACTTCATCCCAGATCCAACCTCCAACTCGGCATTGCTAACTTGAACTACTCTACCTGTCCATTTCTTTTCCCACCTATCCATTCCAGCCTCTCTGCTGACCTATCACTATCAACCCCAACCCACACCTGCCTATTGCCCTCCCAGCTACCTGGCCCCCACCACACCCTCATATGCCCGATGAATGGCTTATGCCCAAAATGTCAACTCTCCTGCTCCTCGGATGCTGGCTGACCTACTGTGCTTTTCCAGTGCCACACTTTCCAACTCTGATCGCCAGCATTTGCGGTCCTCATTCTTTCCTTAAAGTCAGATACGGCCACATTTGCAAGGCATTCTCAATCTGTTCAACTCTCGTACATGAGAGACTTGGTTTGACCTCATAAGTTGCCAAAACAAAACTCAACGAGTCAGACCTCGTCAGTCATGTATTCCACCTGCCATATATGTTAAAGGAAAATCTATGCATACGTTCAGTACATTCCACATATTGGCAATGACCTTGCTCAATAATCTAACAATCACTAGATCTAACACTTGGCTAGTCCTCAACCTGCATAACTGTTGTCACTGCACTCGCTTCAATTGGTGAGGTAAGAGTGACAGCCTTCACATCAAGGCTGCATTTGACAGTGAGACAACTGGGAGCCCATGCAAAATGTAAAACAATGGAAATCAGGGAGTAACCTCTCTGCTGGTCGGAGTCATACTTGGCACATAGGGAGATAGTTGTGATTGTTGAGGTCAGTCATCTCAGCCCCTGGACATCTCTAGAGTTCCTCAGGGTAGTGCTACTGGCCCAACCATCTTCAGCTGCTTCATCAATAATCTTCCATTTATCATAACGTCAGAAGTGGGGGATGTTACTGGCACATGGTCAGCACCATTCTTAACTCCTCAGATACTGAAGTAGTCCATGTTGAAATGCTATAAGGTGTGGACAATAACTAGACTTGAGCTAACAAGTATTAAATGCCATTCATACCACACAAATACCAGGTAATAATCATCTGAGGAAAGACAATCTAACCACTGCCCCTTGACATTCAATGGCATTACCATCACTTGTTATCGTACTGGGATCAACATACTGGGGTTACCATTGACCAGAAACTCAATGGGACTCGCGATATAAATACAATGTCTACAAGACCAGGTGAGAGGCTATAAATACTGTGGCAATTAACTCATCTCCCCTTTCCCCAAAGCCGATCCACGAAAACACAAATCCAAAGTATGGTGGACTGCCTCCCACTTGCCTAGATGGATGCAGCTCCAACAACACTCAAGAAGCTTGACTCCATCCAGGACAAAGCAGCTATTTGATTGATACCACATCCACAAACATCCACCGCTGAGTAACTGCAGTGTGTACTATCCACAAGATGCACTATGAAAATTCACCAAAGATCCTCAGACAGCACCTTCCGAATCCACAACCACTTCCATTTTTAAGGGCAAAGGTAGCAGATACATGAGAATATCACCACTTGCAAGTTCCCATCCAAGCCACTCACCATTTGGAAATATATCAGTGTTCCTTTACTGTCTGAGTCAAAATTTTTAAATTCTCTCAGCACATTATGGGTCAACCCACAACACATGGACTGCAGCAGTTCAAGAAAGCAGCTCAGCACCACCTTCTCAAGAGCAAGTGGGAAGGGTAATAAATGCTGGCCAGCCAGTAACACCCATATCCCACGAGTGATTAAAACAGCAACTTGAGGAATAGTCTCTGCTATCATTTAATGTAAGAGAGGTATTGAGAGGTGTCTGAGTTGATTGCTGTTCAATGTTCTCTGCAGCTAAAATTTGGATCAATACTTGGTCAGTATACTCTTGGAGAAATACACTACAATTTTCTAGTGGGTGGAAGCATTGATACATATAAATGTACTCATGAAGTTCACTTTAAATCAGCAATGTAACAGTCAAATATTTACTCTGGATTAGTGGTGCTGGAAGAGCACAGCAGTTCAGGCAGCATCCAAGTAGCTTCGAAATCGACGTTTCGGGCAAAAGCCTTTCACGAAACGTCGATTTCGAAGCTACTTGGATGCTGCCTGAACTGCTGTGCTCTTCCAGCACCACTAATTCAGAGTATGGTTTCCAGCATCTGCAGTCATTGTTTTTACCTAGTCAAATATTTAGACAGAGTTACTGGAATCATAGATATTCCTGCTATTGTTACACTAACTAATTCAATGTCAGTGACAAGCCAAAGTATTGTTTCCTGTCATTAATTAATATTAAAATAAAATGCTTAACTCAAACACAGAAAATATGATACCAATTAATTGACACAACAAACTTAAAAGATCAATGACACAAGACTTGTTTGAAGTCCTGTCACAAAATAGGGGAATTTAAAACATCAACAATATCAGCAACTGACAAACTTTCATTCATAAATAAGCATCCAAACTTTACTAGCCAAAGGATTATTGTACAAAGCATCACAGAAAATTATATAACATAGAATTGGCACGCCAAACAGACATTCTTCATTGTAAATGATTAATGGACAATAACCTTTTTGTTAAGGAATGTATTGGATACAATCAAGTAAAAGAGATAAACTATAGTTGAATGGATACTGTAATAGGGTAATAATAAACTTCTAGTATTACTTGAGTTTTTCTCCCTCATTCTCTTAAAGTTGCTGACTTTTAATTAACAATCTCTTTATTGTTATGTTCTTCAAGATGCTGCTAAGCAGCCATTTCAATTTGTGAATTAACAGGCCAAGTAATGAGGGAGACATCATCGTCAATCTTACAATATACACAGCATGTGCATACACAGAGGGAGAAATAAATATCAACTCATGACAAGAACTGTGGTTCTTTTTTTAAACTTTTCTTGACCACACATGCTAGGTCAAATACAGCACCATATCACCATTGAGACCGAGACTAGTTAACTTAGCATATCCCAAAAACCATGCATGAGACAAAAATAATCCATATGGCTTGATTCTTAAATCAACAGTGCAACTGTGAACTACATCAGCAAGAGAAACTCCTGAGAATAGACTGATTTAAAAACATTTTAAATGGCTGGTCCAACTGAAGTGCTTCAGTCAAAAATTATTGACATGTTATAAACAGGTCATGGTAAATTAGATGCAGAGTTTGATAAATTCCAAGCAGAGCTGTGAACAAGTGATTGATCTATGGAACAATCTTAATTTGAAGATGATGGAAACAATATTGATTCAACCTCATGCAAGTTATATTGATTTTCTTTTCAGAGAAAAAAAATTGGGATACAATGAGTAATGTAAGACAAAATGTGTCAAGTATACTATGTTTGGAAAGAAAATAGACAACTTTAAATCTGTATTTCCCATGAATCTCTATTACTGGAGCTGTCCTCATGTTGATTTTGGTCTGTACAAATGACATAAGACTGAATAATTATATATCCCACTTTGGAGGCAAAACCTATTTATAAACTCAGGTTGTTCCTTCACATTTTCTTCAACTTTTCTCCATTCATCGTCCTGATAGAAAGTGAATATTAACCTGTGTTCTGGATCATGGTATAATGTGTAAACATATATTTTGTTTTCAAATACTAAACCAAATTTTTTTATGTATTGTGATTATCCGACCCACTAAAATGCTAAGCACAACCCAAAAGGGTGACAGCTTTGGTTTTAATTATCCTAAACTTTAATCTGTTTTCTATCAAAATTCATATTTTTCTGACAAAACAGGAATGGCGTATGCATGTTTTTAAATTTTAAATGGGAACAGAAAAATCTGGGAATAATCAGCAGGTCTGGTGGTATCTGTAGAGACAGAATGTGTGTTCAGGAATGTGACCTTCCATCTTAAACTGGGGAATATTGAAAATATAATTGTCATTGAGTCATTGAATGGACTGGAGAAGGTGGGAAGAGACAGCAAAGGGAAGGTTATGATAGGGTGCAACCAAGAAAGGTTAAGTGAGAAAAGATTTTAAGTAGGTAGGTCAAAGGTATTATGACTAGTAACAAAATGAAAGATGTAGTGTGTACAATAGGATCCTCAACAGCTGATAATGTTACAGAAAGAGAAAGAAATAAAAGTGGAACAAGAAAGACAAATATTGAACAATAAATAAATGATACAAATTGGAAAGAGGTTACAATCTAAAATTTTTAACTCAGTGTTGAGCCCAAAAGACTGTAAAGTCCCATTATCGGCAGATAAAATAATGTTCCGTCAAGCACACACTGAGCTTCGTTAGAACACTGTAGCAGCCAAAGACAAAAGCTCAAAATGAAAATAAGGTGGAGAATTAAAATTACAGGTGACTGGAGGGTTGGGGTCAGACTTGTGGACTGAATGGAGGTGTGCTGCAAAGTGGTCATTCAGGACTACTGTTCTCTGAATTGTAGACAGGACTGCATCATAATTAGCAAATACAATGTCCTAAACTGAAAGAGGTACAAACAAATTGTACATCTTCTTAAAAAAAAACCTGGTAAAGGGTTTTGCGGCCTTGGACAGTTAATAATACCGTGGGCGGCACAGTGGCACAGATGGGCAGCACTGCTGCCTCACAGTACCAGCAAGCGTGCTTAATTCTGTCCACACTGTGCGGAGTTTGTCCATGCTCCGCCACTTCTGATGGATTTCTGCAGGGTGTTCCGGTTTCCTCCCTCAGACTAAAGATGTACAGGTTAGGTGGATTGGCCATGCTAAATTTTCCATTGTCCAGGGATGTGCAGGCTACATGGGAAATGTGGGGTTTTGGGGACAGGGTAGGAGGGGTTGGTCTGAGTAGAATGCTCTTTTGAAAGTTGTTGCAGACTCAATGGGCTGAATGATCTCTTTTAACACACTAGGGATTCTATGATAAAGGGTGGAAGTGAAAGAATAGGTGTTACATCTCCTCTGCCTGCATGGAAGTATGCTCTAGGAAAGTTAGTCCCATTGGAGATGACAGAGGAGTGGGGCAGGACATTGCAAACTGAATGTTATGTTAAGAATCCTGAATGAGGATGGAAGATATGTGCGGTGATATCACACTAGAGAGAGTGGAAACGGGGGTATGATGATCTGTTTAATATGGAGGCTTATTGGGTACAAAATGCGAATGGGGGAAGCTTCTTGTGGTCAAGAAGGGACAAGAAGAGATGGGAGCAGAATTATGTGAAATCAACTTGACCCATTTGAGGTTTCTATCAACCATAGCAGAGGAGAACATTTGGTAGAGGAACCATTTTGGAAACTCTGCTATGGAAGATTCTACCATCAGACGAGGTGGAACAGACAAACTGGAAGCATGCTAAATTTTAGGTTTGTTTCATCATTAGTTATCCATGTGTTTCAGCAAAACAAAACACAATTCTGCAAATGACTGAAAACTGTGATGACAGTGTCTGCTTTTTAAATTCCAGCCAATGGAAAACCATGGATGTTATTCTTTTTCATTTGGCATGGTTTGATTGTGTGTTAATATGAAAACTGTGAACAGAGATTTGAAATAAGTAACTCAAGTCAGACTCGTGTTACTCAATGAATTCAAGACTGATGTGTATCTTAACTCCATCAACTCTTGGTTCTATGGTTTCATACTTGTTCTAGTAAAGAAGTGTCAAGTTCAGATTTATTCAGCAGACTACATACTCATTTCCATTTCACACTTTGACCTTCTCCTTAAATGGCCTGACTCAGAGTTTAAGACAATGGCCCAATGTCCTAGACCTTGCCCAACTGTAAACAAAGTTAAGTATTTAATCAATTCCTTGTAAAGTCCTACAAATCTTGCATTCTCTGTAATACAGAAAATCAGGCATGATTTAATTCAAGATTAGTTATATAATCTCTTCTCATGATCTATTTTTTGGGAGACTAGTGACGTTCTGGTGAAACCACACTACAATCCTTTAGAGTTGGATATTTTTCTTTCTCTTAAGTCAGGTTGGCAGAACTGTGCACAATATTGCAGGTGAATGTCAGGAGCTCATTGAACGTGACAGAATTCAATGTGAATATCAGTCAGCAATGAGTGTTGCTTGATAGTATTGTTGACAACAACTTGCATCACTTGCTGATGGTCAAGAGTAAACTGTTGGGATAATTATTGTCTCGGTTGGCTTTGACATGTTTTATGTGTATTGACATACCTGGAGAATTTTCCACACTGTTGTGGTTGCTAATGTTGTAGCTATATTAGAATAGCTTGGTTAGGAGCATAGAAAGTTCTCAATTACACATCTTCAGTATTATTGTTGGTATGTTGTCAGAGCCCACAGCAAGGGTAACAAAATCAGAATGATTGGACCATCTAATCTATCCTCATAAAATAATCTGCTCTTTTTTGATATCAATCTGGTAAATGGCCTCTTTCTGAACTGCCTCAAATGCATTAACATCTTTCCTTAAATAAGGATACCAAAACAACTGTGTTTGAGTTGTGGTCTCACTAATGCCCTATATAACTGTAGTATAGTGTTTTTATGTTGATCTAATTTTGTTATAAAGGATAGCATTCCATTAGCCTCCTTAATCGCTTGCTGTACCTGCATATTATCTTTGTCACTCATGCTGTCAAACATCTAGATCCCTGAGCATCTTAGTTCTGCAGTTGTTCTCCATTAAAATAACATTCTGCATTTTTATTTCTCCTACAAAGTGAACAACTTCGTACAATCCCACATTATACTTCAACTGCCAGATTCATACTCATTTCATTAATCTACTTATGTCGGTCTGCATTTTTGTTGAACATCGTCCTAATTACCTTTGCATCATCTGAAAATTTGTCCGCTTTGATGCTCTCACGTAAGTCTTATGTTCTATCTTTTCTCGTAGCTGTACTCAGCTTTCAAGTTCAAATTGAGCATCTGGTTAGCACTGCTGTCTCACAGCGCCAGGGGCCCAGGTTTGATTCCCGCCTCAGGTGACTACCTGTGTGGAGTTTCCACATTCTCCACGTATCTGTGTGGGTTTCCTCCGGGTGCTCCGGTTTCTTCTGATAATTCAAAGGTGTGTGGGTCAAGTGAATTAGCCATGCTAAATTGCTCATAATGTTAGGTGCATTAGTTAGGGATAAATATAGGGTAGGGAAATGGGTCTGATTGGGTTACTCTTCAGAGGGTCAGTGTGGACTTGTTGGGCCAAATGCCCCATTTCCATACTATAGGGAATCTAATCTAATTATTAACTAACTACATTTAGGTGCCCAGCCAATTTAGCTGCCCAGATATACTTGGAAATGGCTCCATTTCAGTTTTGGAATTTGCTGCACCTTTTTCAGGGGCCTCCCTTTGGCTAACCACAATGGGATTAACATTGCCTTCTCATTAGAGAAAGGCAAATAATGGTGAGTTTAACCAGAGAGTCACAACCCCTCAGGTAAGGCTAATAAGGTAATAAGAACCTTCAGGGTAACCCCAAAATGTAGGTGGAATGCAGATGTTCATTGAATCCCTACAGTGTGGAAGTAGGCCATTTGGCCCATCAAGTCAACACCAATTTGCCAAATAGCACCTTCCTAACTCTTTTCCCATGGCTAATCCATGTAGCCAGCACATCTTTGGACACTATAGGTGATTTAGCATGGCCAATCCACTTAATCTGCTCATCTTTGGACTATGGGAGGAAACTGGATCACCCAGAGGTAACCCACGTAGACACAGGAAGAATGTGTAAACTCCAGACAGACAGTTGGCGGAGGTTGGAATCAAACCCAGGTCTCTGGTGCAGTTAGGCAGCAGTGTTGACCACTAAACCATCATGCTGCCCCAATTTAGTCAACGTAACTAAAGCAGAAATGGAGGGAGAAAGGTCTACTGCTCCTGCTCACAGAAATGTTTTCCATGCTTATCTTTGCACCTGTTCAGCTAAAAGTCTTACAAATGCCTGGAATACACATCAGTCCCATTAGTTTAGCAAAGAAGGCTAAATCTGAGCCTTCTGGCCTCAATATCATATTTGAAATCCCAAATTATCTTCCGAGTGTTGCTCACTATCTGCCTGAATAAATGCCAAAAGTGAACAGATTGGAATTGGCTTCCCAATCCATTTCAATTTTTTGGGGATTTAAGCTGGTCCCTGAACTCAATCCCATGGACTTTCCTATGTGAAAATCTTCAACTCTATTCTTAGGAGGTTAAAGCTCGGCATTGTCTAATCTAAACCATCAAAACAATCGGACAATGTTCTCTCACCTGGAAACAACACTGGAAATATTAAAATACAAATGTAAAGGTAACAAGTATATATAGCCAAAAATAAATACAGCCATTGATATTAGAAAAAAAGGAAAAGCTGTCAGAAAAATATAATTTTTGATTATATGATTAAATTTACCTATAAAATGGTGCTTGTGTGCCATCATTAACATTTTTTACTAACAGGTCCCAGCCTCTTCACCTCTATTACCCTGTCAGCTAAAGAGAGATAATTAGTGCACAAGTCTGTAATTCCCAGATTGTCACAGTCACAGTGTAGACAATCTCTTGGCATGCATAGAATCATTATCTCGCTGCAGTTACTTAAAGGTGAGTCATTCCTCAGTTTATAACTCTAAGGGGCTGTTTTCCTTTCCCCCAACTGATTTCAAACTAAGTTTCAGCACACCCTTTTCTCTTTGAAGGTTTGACAGGGAAACTGTTTCAGGTGCTTATATTTCATTTGAAAAAGGCAGAAAGTATCTGCTCCAGATATAAATAGATAGAAACATATATGACTACAGGCTTTCATATATTGTTACTGAAACTTTTAAAATAGCATTATTTACAAAACAATGCTATGCAGGGGTGTCTTTTACTTTGCCAGCTATAAAGGCTCAGAAAACAATCAATGGCTCTGTGGAATCAAAAATCCTTGCAATTCTCTGTCTAGCTTATTTCACTAGAGAGTCACAACCATCAGTCATTGCCTCATCCTGGTACTCACAACACTGACTCCAACACCACCCATTTCTTCCTCATTCCGTCTGCTACTTATGAATCACTGTCATAATCTTACTCATTGTCAAAATCTTGCATTTGCCTAAATCTAAAGGAAGTCAGTCAATGTTTCTATAATGGCACCTGGGACTCTAAAATACTGCCATATGACTTTATGTAAAATATTCACAAATCACAATGAAACAGAAAGCTAATAAAGTATTTCCTGCTATTTTTCTCCCTGTCCTCAAGATAACCTGGGAAGGCTGTAAGTAAGTTGGAATGACAAAGTAAGATGCCAAGAAGCTGACAATCTTGAAAGATCTTTGATAAAGATAATAAACAGCCTTAAACTGACCCAAGGACTTATACTTGTCCACATCATCTGTCCCTCGGAGGTACAAGTCAGAGATAGCTAAACATAGCTGTAGTGCTCCAGATTCCAGACTGCTAATGAGCAATGCAATCGTAGAGTCAGCTAACAATTTTTACTTTCTCAGCATGTGTTATCTGTTACAGGTAAAGTGAAGGCACACATGTTTTAGTCCAGTACAGAAGGTATATCAGTTGAAAGGAGAAACACATTCTTGAACACTATTGAATAGTCGTAAACCTTTGAGCTGTCTGGAAAGCAATTATTACTTTGGCCAAGACTTTCTGCTCTGGATGTGGTAACTGCAGTTTGGACAGACGATTGTTTCTACTTTGAAATTTTTTTTTGTTTTATTTTTCTCTCAAGTTTCTGCTAAAAATCATTTTTTAAAAAATGTTCACTGTAAAACATGAAGAGTGTATGAGAAAGGTACCAAAAATCTACAAGAGTTAAAAGATTCAAGTGGCGAGCTCAAGTGAGGATTGAAGGAAATTAGTATCAATAAAAAGATTGCACTGGAAAAATTAATACGGCTGAAAGATGATTAACGCCCCCCCGCCTCCCCGATTATAATGCTCTGCATCCCAGTATGTTGAAGGGTGTGGATATGGAGATATTCAATATGTTGGTGATTATCTTCCAAAATTCTATTGATTGTAGAAATATTCCTGTAGATTGGAAAGTAACAAATACCATCCCATTATTTAAGGAGAGTGAGAGAAAAAAAAGTGAATCACAGCAGTTGGTAAAATGCTAGAATAGACTAGAATGGATGGGATAAGGAGACACCTGTTTAGTAATGATCAAATTGGGCACATTCAGCATTAATTTGCAAATGGGAAGTCATATTGACTGAGTTCTTAGATTTTGTTTAAAGATGTCACTAATAAAGTTGATGAAGGAGAGGCAATGGAAACAGTATACTTAAAGTTCCAGAAGTCCCCCACAGGATATTGTTAAAACAGGCTAAAAGACATGGGATTGGACAGAACACACTGGCATGGATGGATGATTGCGTAAAGACTATGTTATTTTATAACTGAGTAAACAGCTGCTTGTAAAACCAAGTTTTATTGTTTGGTTTGAAAGCAAAGAATTTGATATTCATCATGAACCTTGTACAGCTGTAGATTAAGCAATGTTTGCAGATGAACTGGAGCTGAGGGATTTTATACAGGTGGAGCTTCGGTTAACAAGAGGATGATTGATTACTGGTCACTAGTTCACAAATCAATTACATAGGTCTTGTGTCTTTCAAGAGCCATGTGATTAGTTCCCAGGTAAATGGGGTTGGGGAAATGATACAGAAAAGCCATTAAGTCTCCACCAGCCAAGGTGTCTCTCTTCTCTGCAGTAAGACAATTAAAATTGAAGAAAACCAGTTTATCATTCCTTGAGCAGTTACTGCAAACAGACTTTGAATTGATAATTCATATAATTAAAGCAGCCATCCTATGCATCTCATAAACCAATGGAAGCAAGCAGGTTAGTGAGAGGCAGCATTCTGACCAGTACCAATATCATCATAATTTCAGCAAACACTGAACAGGAGCCATGGAATTGCTAATCCAAATTTTCACTCCATCCATAATCCATGTTATTTTTTCTTGTCTATGTGCAAGAGTATTTTTAGAAAAGGACTAGAGTTTTAGTTATGGATGTTAACTACTGATGGTATGTCACTGCTTACCTGTATCTGGAGTCTAATAAGCATTACTATTTATTAAGTACAGAGACCTGGGTCTCAGAAATCACAGAAATTAGGGAATCTTTACATACTTTTAAAATCTTAACTTTTATCTTAACTTTTGCAATAGTGGGGACTTGATTTCCAGTCTGATACCCTAATGGGTTGGGACAATTAGCTACCATACAGAAAACAGGGAGTAGAAATTAGAGAGTCATTCTCACTTTGACAGACTGTGACTAGTGGGGTATTGCAAGGATTAATACTTGGACCCCAGCTCTCCACAATATATATCAATGATCTGGAAGTAGGGATGATGCAAAACTAGATAGAAACATGTGCTTTAAGGAAAATATAAAGTGGCTTCAGAAAGATTTCGACAAACTAAATGAATGTGCAAGAACATGGCAGATGGACTACAATTTGGAAGAATGTGGGTTTGTTGATAGTTGTTAGGAGAAATTGATGGATGGAATGTTCCTTATGGTAAGAGGTTGGAAAATGTAAATGTATAAAGGGACTGTGGTACCTTTATTGATAAGTCACTGAAGATTAGTAAGCAGATGCAGCAATGTATTCAGAAGACTAATGGGATGTGACCCTTTATTGCAAGATGCTTTGAAAACAGGAGTAGTGAAGTCTTAACTCAATTGTATAAGATTGCAGCCTGAGATCTGACTTTAATGATAACATCAGTTGGGATCATAACAGTACATAGAAAATAACAATGTGATCAGACAGAAACAACACTGCTGTGAAAGGGAAACACTTTCATTAATCCACTAAAGCTCTTTTTTTGAAGTAACATCCATGGTAGTTAGAAGGGGACTAATAGATATAGTGTACTTAGATAATCAAAATGATATTTGATAAGGTACCATATCAGAGGTTATTAAACAAAGTAAGAATGCATGGTACAGAGGCTAACATAGCATATATAAATGATTGGCTAACTAACAGGAAGCTGGAGTACAGCTAAATGTGTATGTCTTTGGTTTACCAGCTGTCACTTGTGGCATGCCACAGGGATCAGTGATAGGGTTTCAGTTATTTACATCAATCTACATTAATGACTTGGATGAGGGGACCAAATGTAAAGAAATTAAATTTGCTGACAATGCCAAAAGAGAGCAACTTCTCAAGAGGAATGAGTGAGTCTACAAAGAGATTAAGTAATAAGTGAGCAAAATAAAATGGCAGATGAAATTGGTTGGCCAGTTATCCCAACATCTACCATTATGAAAATGCCAGAATCCATTATCTTGGAAGTAACAGCATGACACATTAAAAAAAACAGTGCAATCAGGCAAAAAGTTAACATGGTTTTAATGAAAGGGAAATAGTGACTGACAGCCTTAATAGAGTTCTTTGGAGAGGGAATAAGTAGCTTTTATAAAGAAGAGCCAAAAGATCTACAGAGATTTTCAAAGGGTATTTGATAGGGTGTCACATGAAAAGAAAATAACTGCATAAATGAAGACAGTACAATAGTGGTCAAAAAGACATGATTAGTTTAGAACAAGAGTGAAAGGTCAGGGATCAAAGCATGTGCAAAGTATAGTTGGAAAGAAAGAAAAACAACTTTGGACATTGGAAAGGAAGATCTGACAGCTTTGCCATGGCAACAACTTAAAAAGCAATTGAAGACAAAAACTGAAGAGAAAGAAGAAACATTGGATGCTGGATAACACAAAATGTGGTCTGAGGGTTGTTTGACGAAATCCACAGAAGCAGTGAAACAATGTAAATGGTTTTGTTAAGTCATAGCATAATGAACAAATGAATATGATAAGATCTCATTGAGATGGAGATATATTAACATATGATGAACAGAGGATTGGTGAACTTGCTGGAAACAGTGTCAGGGTAAGTACATCACTATCAGGCTGGCAAAGTCGAAATAGTGAAGTGCCAAAGAGGTTACTGTTGTAATCTAATCTATTAACAATTTGTATTAATGACTTACATAAAGACATCAAATGAATTGTAGCCAAATTTTCTCAGATACAAACATACAGAAGCAAGTTGTGAGGGCGGCAAAAGAGATTCAGTAAGGGAATAGGCAAAAATACAGCTGATGGGATATAATGTGAGAACATACGAAGTTGGCCACTTTAATGGGAAGAAGAGAAAAGCAAAATGTTTGGAGACATGCAGAATGCTGGTGTACACAGAATTTAAAAAAAAATACAGTAATTAATTAGGAAGACTAATTACATAGCCTTCAATACAAGAAATTTGGAATATGAAAGTAGGTTTGTTTTGATACAACTGCAAAGGGCATTGGTGAGACTACAGTTTGACTGGTGATTACACATTTTTGGCCTCCTTAATTAAAACAAATATACTTGTTCTGGAGACTGATCAGAGTGAATTTTCTAGGTTGATTTCTGAAACAATCTGCAAGAAGACGTCCTGTCTCACCGATGTAGAAGAGACCACATCGGGTGCAACAGATGCAGTAGGTGACATTGTTAGAGGTACAGGTGAATTTCTGATGGATATGGAAGAATCCCTTGGGGCCTTGAACGGAGGTGAGGGAGTGATGTGGGCTCAGGTTTTGCACTTCTTGCGGTGGCAAGGAAAGGTGCCAGGAGTGGATGTGGGTTGGTATGGGGGTGTGGACCTGACGAGGGAGTCACGGAGGGAATGGTCTTTTCGAAATGCTGATAGGTTTGGGGAAGGAAATACATCTCTGGTGGAGGGGTCCGATTGGAGGTAGCAGAAGTGGTGGAGGATGATGCGTTGTATGCGGAGATTGGTGGGGTGGAAGGTGAGGACCAGGGCAGTTCTATCCTTGTTGCATTATGACTTATCACCTTCTCGCTCACCTTCATCCACCTATTGCTTTGCCAGCCATCCACCCCCTCCCATTTATCTGTCAGCTCCGACCCAGAAGCCGAATGCTGATGCTTGAAACATTGATTCTCCTGCTCTTCAGATGCTGTTTGACCTGCTGTGCTTTTCCAGGACTACACTCCTGACTCTGATGTCCAGCATCTGCAGTCCTCACTTTCTCTCAGTAGTGGACACCGCAGTCTTAAGATTCACCCCGCAGTTGATCCTCAGACTCAGCCAAATTTGGCTTTGAGAGTTTGTGAACCTTAGGAAGAAATGGGAGAGGATGTGGGGTTGGGTAAATGAAGGTGAAGGGTGCGTATTTTAAAGATCAGGTGGGAAGAAAGAAGGGTGAGAGAGTGCTACCATCTTCAGTTGGAAAAGAGGTAGGGTGTGTAGGGTTGCCTGAAATGTTTAAAAGGCAACCTCAAAAAGTAATATCCTATTTCCTTCCCAAACTACAGAATTTTAAAAAAATTCATGCTGCCGTTTTCCGCTTACCTGCCCATACCAACAGTATTATGGCCTGAACACGGTAATATTGGCACCAACAGATACTCTGTTGACCCATAAATTTGGTTAGTAATGATGGCTACTAATAATCAATTAAGTGGGAAGATCGTGGGCGTAGGCACGTGCTCAATTTTGTGTATCCCCAAATTCTCCAATAATGATTAGGAAGGGCCTGTAAAATCTAGCCGCCTTGTATTTTTGGCTCACCACTGGAGCTCATCCAGCTGTTGCAGGAGTGGAATAATCACTTTTCTATAAGTTAAAACTTATGATGAGTGCAACTCCAACAACACCCAAGAATCTTGACACCATCCAAGACAAAGCAGCCCGCTTGATGGACACCACATTTACAAACATCCACTCTCTCCACCACTGACGCTCAGTAGCAGCAGTATATACCATCTATAAGATTCACTACAGAAATTCACCAAAGCTCCTTAAACAGTATCTTCCAAACCCACAACCACTTCCACCTAGAAGGACAAGCGCAGCAGATACATGACAGCATTATCACCTGCAAATTCCGCTCCAAGTGTGCAGCATCCTGAATTGGAAACAGATTGTTGTTTCTTCAGTGCCACTGGTTCAAAATACTGGGATTTTTGCTCCCTAATGCCATTGTAGGTCTACCTACAACACGTGTACTGCAGGCAGTTAAGAAGGCAGATCACCACCACCCTCTCAAAAGGAACTCGGGAGGGATAGTAAATGCTGGTCTAGTCAATGACATCAGTGACCCACTAATGAAAAAAAAGTAAACAAAATGGTCTTGAAATTACATGGAACAGTGGAGGCAGACAGCATAGAAATTTCAAGGGAAGCTGAATAAGTACCTAAAAGTGAAGGGAATAAAATATGATAGACAATGTCACTTGCACACGAAAGTATCAATGGAACATTCATCTGTTCACGTTATGTACTGCAATGTCAAATTAAAGATAATGCATGATTATCTTCCTGAAACATGAAAATAAGTAAACTTCTAATAAGTTTTAGCAATTCATGATGAATGGGAAACTCTTGAGCATTTCTAGAATCCTGATGGACTAGGAACATTTTAAAAGTTGTTCACTGTATTTTTGTATGTTTTGACACAGACTACTGTCAGTATAATAGACCCCATTCAGAGTACTTATTTTGACCTTGTGTGCATCAGGAACAAATATTTAGTTTGATGTAGAACTAACCAGAAATCTAACATTGATTGTACTCTATTGTAATAAATTCAGATGAAATTGCAATATTCATGTGGATAAAGTTAAAAATCACACAGAATCAGGTTATAGCCCAACAGGTTTATTTGGAAGTACTAGCTTCGGAGCGCTGCTCCTTCATCAGGTGATTGTTGATTTTAACTTTGTACGCATAGTTCAACATCGGCGTCTCCAAATCATGTGGATAAAGGCACCACACATTAAAAGCATTGCATTTTATGCCTCAGAATTAACTAAAGTTAGGTTAGGAGAATACATGTTTGTTTTCAGAAAGAAAAGCAATTCTAGATAATACAACAAGAGGAGGAGAATGTGTGGAAATGATAATCTATATAATTAAGTGTTTTGTATCTGGCAGTTGTTGATGATACTCAATAGGTTGCAAAATATTGTTTGATTCAAATTTCAATGAATGAAAGACATTTAGACACCTCAAACAGGAACCAATTATATGTCTATTTTTGTAAAAAAGTCTATTGCAACGTCATGCTGATTCACCCCTCCACATTGCTTACAAATCTGTGAGCAACACCATAGGGGATTTGTATTCATGAATAAAAATAATTCAGAGTGATGGCATTATTGTCATTTATAATATTATTTTGCAGATGTTCACAAAAATACATGAATAATGAACAAATATTCATCCCACATCAGCGATATTTTATTCAAATCTAATTTAAGCATTTTGCATTGAAAAAAATATTAAAAATATCAATTTTGTAGACTATCTTGTAAATTAGCAAGTCTAAGTAGCACATCGGCATTGGTTTGTGAACAATCCCTTTGATGCAAACTTCCTTTGTATAAAAGTTTTTTTCTGCATCATACAGCTTCTAGTTCATTATTAATGTTTTTGTTCTTATTTATCTTAAGCATGGTCTAACATGCATTTCCGTCTCTGATCACTCAGTTGTCTTACATGAATTATTTCCAGTTCTTCTTTATTTTTCCTTAACTATGTTCCAAGAAATCTTGAGGAACAATGCCTTATCTTTTTATAAAGCACATAATCATCAAGATTAGCATGGTGGCTCAGTGGTTAGTACTGCTGCCTCATGGCGCCAGGGACCCGGGGTTGATTCCTGTCTCAGGTGACTGTCTGTGTGGTGTTTGCACATTCTCCCAGTGTCTGTGTGGGTTTCCTCCCCAATCCAAAGATGTGCAGGCCATGCTAAATTGCCCATAGTTTTAGGTGCATTAGTCAGGGGTAACTATAGGGAAGGGGAATGGGTCTGGGTGGGTTACTGTTCAGAAGGTCAGTGTGGACTTGTTGGATCAAAAGGCATGTTTCCATACTGTAGGAAATCAAATCTTAATCTAATGTTGAGCTCATCAATTTAACCTCAGTCACTTCTCCCATTTTTTTCAGACAGTGACTGCTGATAAGTCATTTAATCATGATTATTCAGTTAATCACTCCTTGCCTTTAAATTGTACTTGGCCTTTTCTTCAGTCTTCCCTTCACTTGCTTCTGTATTTTCTTAAAAGTGTTATCCCTCATTTCCTTGTCCTGTTCTGGCAAAAGACAGAGTGAAGAATTCAGTCTTCCTCTCCACCTGATGAAGGGATTTTGCCCGAAACGTCGATTTCGAAGCTACTTGGATGCTGCCTGAACTGCTGTGCTCTTCCAGCACCAGTAATCCAGAATCTGGTTTCCAGCATCTGCAGTCATTGTTTTTACCTCATTGTTTTTACCTCTCCATTCAACCTGCCTGTCTTGCTGCACATTTTCAACTGAAATAGTAGGAGATCTTTTTAACCATACCTAACCTGTGGGCGTGAAGTTTCACTGAATTCCAAGTGAATATTGAATATTAAAAGGTTCCAAGGCCACATGAGTTGCACTACAGTGTTGCCATATCTTTTGGATCTATTTTGTCCATTGGGAATGGCTATGAAGTAGTCATGTTTATTGGATTAAACATATGATTCTGTAACTATGACTTTGCCTTGCTAAATTCAATGCAGTGTGATCTCATGTATAAAGACAACAGGACAATTTGTAAAAACAATTGTTTCATCATTGGATTCATATGTTTTGCGATGCATTATATTTTAGGAGTTAAATACTATAAGGATTATAGAAAACCTTTCAACATTCACAATGATGTGTCTTAGCCAAATTACAGTTAAAAATGATTATTCCATTGTTAAACATTCTATTGATGCTGAAAATCTGATGGAATTGGATTGACCATCTGCTTTAATGAAGTGCAAAATAGGTATGCATGTAAAATGCAAGTGCAAACATATCTAGTTGGTTTTACCATTCTGTCCATTGTGTTAAAATTACAGGTGGCACAGTGGAATAATAGTTAGTGATGCTGCCTCATAGGATGGGATCGATTCCATCCTTGGGTGACTGAGTGCCATTTGCTTGTTCTCTCTGTGTCTGCTTGGGTTACCAGTAGGTGCTCTGGTTTCCTCCCACAGTCCAAAGATGTGCAGGTGAGGTAGATTAGCCATTTTGTATTGTCCACAGTATCTAGGGCTGTGCAAGCTAGGTGAATTAGCTGTAGGAAGTGAAAGATTACAGGGATAGGATAGGGGGTGATTCTGGTGTAATGCTCTTCAGACGGTCCTGCAGACTCAATGAGCTGAATGGCCTCTTTCTGCACTGTAGGGATTCTATGATTGATTGTGGCAAACACTTTAAAGTGTCATGGATAACACCAGTCTTTCTGTCTGACCCACTTCTACCAATTCTGCTTGCCTTGCACGCGATAAGCAACATTCTACCCTCAGAGCCTATTTTTGATGACATAAGCTATCAGTTTAAATGGGTTCCATTGTATTTAATACTTCACCCAGGTCTAGTCGTAAGTTATGGATCAAGAAGATGTAATCTCCTCTTTAATGCTTAAACCCTCAGGCCAAGTTGAACCATCTGCAATATTCTCTGTTCTTTTATTTCTTATCGAGTAGGAACAACTTGTGTGGCATACTTACATCCAGTTCATCACTTTCTGTTAAATATTAACAGGATACAATTGTTATACAATTTTATAATCCAATATAGTTGAAAAGATTAGAAGGACTGCATGCAATAGCATTATTGAATTATTAAGAATAGAATGTCACCACCTATTTCTGAATTAACTTCCATTACAAAAATCAAATCAGAAGTCAAGAAACTAATCACATTTTAAAAATCAGCAACTCAGAAATAAAAAAAACATCTAATGCAAAATAACAATGATCTTAAAAAAAGCAAAATTATAGTAAAGGAAAAGCAGACATGATATGGCGAGGGATAAAGGAAGAAAATGCTTATCCAGATACAAAGGCGAGTATCAAATGTGATATCCAGAAAACTGTCAAAATCTCATTCATCACCCTTTATGCATCATTTAACTGAACTGGTGCACATCTCCAACAAAATGCTCTTTAAAACAAGCACTTAAGTCTGTCAATTGCCTGAAGTTAGCAGATGTTTCTTTTTAACACTCCATAATGCAGAGAAAGAAGAAAAACAAAAAAAAAACCCACAAAATCTAGGTCATTTTAAAAATGTGCATCTTGCAGAAATTTTTGGGTGGTTGGGAATAGTTTTCTTTAGTTGCAGGAGGATTGCAGCTGTACGAACACAGATGAATTTAAAACCTCACAATGACACATGGAAAACATCCCATGTATTGTTTTTAACACTTTCAATGTAATTATATTTCAAAACAATTTATTCCCTTTACATTCTGTCTGCACCATATTGCAAGATCTAATTTGAAGCTTTACTTCTTCTACATTGAACAGAGAAATTATTGGACAGCGAGTTGTAGGAGCTGACCGTGAGGACTCATGATTTAAATCACATCACTTAATACTTATCAATTAGAAATGTCTTGTAAACTAAATATAAAACATCTTATGAGAAAAAAAACTATCATCATTTCGAATATACTAGGGAAGAAAAAGCTAGGTAAAATTAAGGGGCTGGATTATACTGTTTTTAAATTAAGTATTATTTTCAGGGTGTTCCCATTCCTGTCAAGACTCTCAGTGATTTTCCTCATTGCTATCTTCTGCTCCTTACTTTATTAATTATGCAGCAGGCCTCTTTGCTGTCTTTCTCATTCAATCATGTGACAGGAGAGCTGAAATGCCTGTTGCTGCCAGTACAGGGCACCGATATCACATTTAATATCCAGCTGCGTACCATCTCAGATACTGCAAATGAGGATTTACCTCCCTTACAGCCCTCTTAGGAAACTGAAATGACTCAAAGGGTCATTTTCAGATTGGAATTTGGAAATCCTAGTGGATATGATGGTCAAGAGGGGAGGCATTCTCTACCCAGCAGATCAGAGACATACACAGTCAACTCAGATATACTTAGAAGCCCAGGTCCTACAGTGAAAATGGTTAATGATCTTTTTTCACTGTGCAAGTACCACAATCCTCTCTCTGCTGCCTCACATTTACTTGAACTATGCCATGGCACCCAAATTCACCAATGCTCACCAGGGCTACCAATCTCACTATATCTTTGAGTATCTCCCATCAACGGCCGTCATCCATGTTATTCTCCACAACTACTAACTCTTTATGTCTGCAAGTTTAAAAAAAATGCTACCCACTGAGGCAGCCTCCATGTAACTGTGAAATGAGTGCACAGTAGGAAATTAAGCTAGCAGTCATAGGATGCATCCTATGTAGGTGAATAAAATAGCTGTGGCCCTGGGCATAAGAGACCTGGCAGGTGCACAGTAGTCAAAAATGCCCATAAGCTCCAAGCTGAAGTCCTGAAGGGCTGACAAGGATTTTGAATTGGACCAAGACCAGCCATGATGATGTGGCAAGGCTGGTGGTCTGCTGATACAAACTTTGGTGGAGGAAGAGTAGAGAAGGAGTATTCTGTGCATGGAGTATTCAACAACATGATGTTGATGGGACATCATTAATGGATATTGTAAAAGCCAGCAAAAAAGTTGCCTATACCAGGCACTTTAACTTTCAAGTCAGGAATTCATGCTGTCTAGCTTTTTGTGCAAGGAGAGGAGGATTGCAACAGGCAAGGAATGAGGTGTGCTGAAATAGTAATGAGATGCAAAATATGAAAACAAGACAGGCTGTGCTTAACAGCAAGTTTCTGATCTCACTGTTGAAATCTTAAGGGAAAATATGAAAAAAAATCTACTTCAATATTCAGCTATTTTCAATCTTGCCATATGCATTGACATTTATCTTCATTGTCCACACAGTTCAAGGCTTGGAAAGATTCAAGTAATGTTTTAGCATTTTGGGGGACTAATGTAAGTTATTAATAATATGTATCATAATGGCATCTGATACACGCCATTTTATTGCATTGAAATATCATACATTCAGGACCTGATTACTTAACTAGAACATTTTTACCATAAACATGACTTGGTTTTCGTAATTTTAATCTTTGTATGGTCATTATGCTTAAAGCTACAAATAAGTTATAACCAGTTAATAAAGTGAGCATCTACACATCAATGTAATAGTCACAAATACAGTTAGTAAGCACTTTGAAAGCTACATGTACAATTGTTTTCATGTGCTTGCCAAACACACTATTAACAGGGGGTTTCAATATCACAGCATTTGTTCAATAGAATCATGCACATCAATCACCTATAATTGTTTGAATCTAAAGTTGATCACAGGGGAGCATTTGTTCTAAATTTATTTATGTAGATTGCATCTCATGAGATGATACAGATGCTGTTATTAACTTTTGTTACAAAAACACAGAGACTATTATTGAGCTATTGTTTATATCTTTTCCCCTTGTCGATTCCTTTACTCATTACACCAACTATTCCATCAGTCTCATACTATTTGACCTACCATTTTACTCTAGCTTTCCTGCAATTGTTCTGTTCCTCCACAACACCTAATTTTACCAGCTGTGAGCTGACCTTGTTCATGTCTCACCCATTACTGTTGTCATTCTACTTTGATTTTGTGCAAGTGAGGCATTGGAAAGGAAATGAGGCTTGTGATGTGGGAAACATTACTTGCTAATAAATGTGATAATACTAACTATGCATAGGTGTAGACTTCAACTCCACCATGAGATGCTACAGAGAATGAGATCCAATTTGTTTTATGCTCTTACATTTCTTCCCAATGATGTGTGGATGATATGCGGGATGGGGATGAGGGGGTAGAGGGCTAGAGAAAAAGGATGGAATTAGGTCATGTTGGGAGGGCGGTGAGGGGGAGGGGGTGGGGGAAGACAACATGTGGTGGTTGTTTGGGTCTGGTCAGGAAATTGTTGTCTTGCTTCTGAAAGGTTTAGGAAGTTGGGCAGGTATAATTTGGTGGTAGTGGAGGAGATTTTTGGTAGGGTGATAAGCTGAGAGATCAGTTTAGTGGGATTTAGAGAACGCTTTTAATCCTCTGAAATGTTGTGGACAAATATTAAGCTTAGGTGAGTCATGAATCCTCTGAAATCTCTGACTTGCATGGGAAATTGCTAATGGAAATTATTCATTCCCATGGAATCAGCTATGCAAGGATACCAAATGATCCCAATGTGCAGCTCCAGTCTACACTGCTCCAACAATGTTCTGGCCATTGGTATACCTGGGCCATTCTTAAAAGTGTGACACTGGTGTATCTTTCTTCTTAATCTCCTTCAATTCCCTTTATTAAGATTGCTATCTTTCACCAATACTTGTCATTAAAATCCTTAGCCAAGACACAAATCTGAAACAAGCAGATGTATATTTTCCCAACTAAATGTTGAAAAGTTGAAACCATTATCTTCAGTTATCATCAACAAATCCATCCCTCAAACTGGAAACTCGAAGATTGTTCATAGTGTCAATGTCACGTTTGACCTGAGTATGAGCTTCTGATTGTATATACAGGCTGTCACTAAGGCTGGATAATTTTGGTCTCCTTAACATCTACCAACAACACACTTTCAGCTCATCTACTACTGAAGTCCTGATTCAGGCCTTTGTTATTTCTAGTCTTAATTATTCCAATATTTTCCTGAAGGCCTTTAAATCTACGCTCCATAAGCTTGAAGTTATCCAAATATCTGTTGCCCATGTTCTAACCCATATGAAGTCCTGTTTGCTCATCACTCCTGTGTTTTCTAATCCACAATCACTCTCAGTTCAACAAAGCTTCAATTTTGGAATTTCATTTTTACTTTATTTCACTTTCCTCTCAGACTTGATCCCTATTGATCTCTGTCATCACCTCCATCTCAAAAACTGTCCAGACTATGTGGCTCCTCCAGTTTTGGTAACTCAAACATCCATGATTTTAATCACTTGAAGGGCAGGGCTTCAGTTACCAAGGCCTTAAACATTGGAGATCCCTCTCTGCACCGCTCCACTTTTCTTTTCTCCTTAAAGGTGCTTCTTCAAACCTAAGTCTTGGTCCAAGGTTTAGGTCACATACCCTAATATGCCCTAGTGTGGTAACCAGTCGTATTCCGCAAGGATCAGTTCTGGGACCTCTACTTTTAGTGAATCATATAAATGGCTTGGATGAGGAAGTGGAAAGGTGGGTTAGTAAGTTTGCTGATGACGTGAAGGTTCGTGGAGTTGTGGATAGTGTGGAGGGCTGCAATACTTGTCACTAAAATCCTGTTGTAGGTTGCAGCAGGACATTGACAGGATGTGGAACTGGACTGATAAGTAGCAGGTGGAGTTCAACCTGGAAAAGTATGGAGTGATTCATTTTGGAAGGTGGAATTTAAATACAGAATACAGGAGTTTTGGCAGTGTGGAGCAACAGAAGGATCTTGGGGTCCCTGTCCCTAGATCTCTCAAAGTTGCCAAAGTTGATAGAGTTGTTAAGAAGGCTTTCATTAGCAGGGGGATTGAGGTTAAGAGCAACAAGGTTATGTTGCACCGCAATAGACCCCTGGTTCATCCACACTAGAAATATTGTGTTCAGTTCTGGTTGCCTATTATAGGAAGGATGTGGAAGCTTTAGAGAGGGTACAGAGGAGATTGACCAGGATGCTGCCTGGACTGGAGGCCACGTCTTATGAAGTAAGGTTGAGGGAGCTACAGCTTTTCTCATTGGAGTGAAGAAGGATGATAGGTGGCTTGATAGAGGTGTACTAGATGATGAGAGGCATGAATACAGTGGATAGCCAGAGATCTTTTCCCAGAGTGGAAATGGTTATCGCAAAGGGGCATAATTTTAAGATGATTGGAGGAAGGTTTAGGGGAGATATCAGAGATAGGTTCTTTGCCCAGAGAGTGATTGTAGAATCAGGTACATTGGGGACATTTAAGCAAATCTTGGATAGGCACATGGAAGATAGTACAATGAAGGTTATGTAGGTAAGTTTGATCTTACAGTGGGATAAAAGGTCAGCACAACGTTGAGGGCCAAAGGGCCTATACTGTGTTGTACTGTTCTATGTTCCATGTAATACCAGAGTTTGTAGAGTGATGTCAAACTAACAGTCCAATAAATTACTTGGGATGACTTACTATGTTAAAGATGCTCACAAATATATGCGTTTGCTGTTTTCATTGTACCACCCAGCTTGATGAGAACATTTTTGCCAGATCCATTAATACCTGTTTCATCTTGTAATTAACAGCCCCCAGATACACCATCTCCACCCAGAGACTGTCACATCAGGCATATTTGTATTACGAATAGCTCAGGAATTCATAATTAATCCGGTCTTCTTCCTTATTTACATGTTGCACATTGACAATTCATGAACAATCTGAAATCTCATTTGTGTGACTTCATAACTATATTTTCAGTCTTTCAGAGAGAGGAACATTTCATAAATTAGTTAACTGTGAGAAACAAAACAACAGTTCCATTTTGTTTGAATCTGCACATGTTGGAAACATAAAATACGTTAGAAATACAGATAGCATTTAAACTATAGCTGTCCACAGTGAATCTATCATGGCTTACAACTCTCATATTTTTTCTCAAAGTTCTTACAATAAAACAGTCTCTTGACACATAGTCAGTTGCTCACCATATTCAGCAGATGGAGGCTTTCACCTGAAATAAACGAAGTTTCAAAGTCTAACCAGCCTTTAAAGTAAAAGAACCACAGAACTTAACTTGGTGCATTGAATCTGTTTAAAATAGAAAATGTTTCTATTTCTTAATTGAGTCAAACAGCCTAAAATGCTATTAGATTTAAATGAGGAGGCATGTGTACTTAGTCCTTACAAAACGTAATTTTGATGCTCAATAGGCAATTTTGAAGAATGTTGGATTATCCATCAACATTTTAAGAGAATATGAAGTAATTGTGCATTTTTGATATGTTAAGTGAATAAGTATTTGTTTGGCTTTACAACAAATTGAGTTGAAAAGTATAGTCCTAGAAAAAGCACGCTAGTTCAGGCAGCATCTGAGAAGCAGGATGGCAGCTGAGAGACAAACTCTATCCCCTCCACATTCCTGAAGGGATTGTGCCTGAAACATCGGCCCTCCTGCTCCTTGGATGCTGCCTGACCTGCTGTGTTTTTCTCCAGTGCCACATTTTTCAACTCTGACTCTCCAGCATCTGCAGTCCTCACTCTCTCCTTTATAACAGAAGGACAAATTGAAAAAAAATTAAATGTTTGTACGTCTTTCATAAATGAAAGCTTTTTTTTTAGTTTTGGTACATATGAAGTGTGTTTGAATGGAAGCGTTTCTTTGATTCATTATTTTGTTTTAGTTTCAGATCTGAGACCTGCTTGATTGAACAAGGAATACCAAAGGATTGGAAGGCCTCTTGAGATGGAGGGATAGTGTTCCTAATTCTGGGACAGAAGTCTTTGCATCAAGTATCACCCTCTGCTAGAGGTATGTTATGACATAGAGTCCCTACAAATGTGGAAGCAGGCCAGTCTGCACCAGCCCGCCAAAGAGCATACCACCCCAACCTATCTCCCTACCCTATATCTGTAACCTTGTATTTCCTGTGGCTAATTCACCTAGCCTACACATCCCTGGATACTATGGGCAATTTAGCATGGACAATCCATCTAGACAAACCCCACACAAACAGTCGCCAGAGGATGGAATCGAACCTGGTGCTGTGAGGCAGCAGTATTAACATGCCAAAATTACTGGATCGATTGCTTAAAAACCTCCAGAAGGGGAATTAGCTGTTATGTAGTCACCAGGAAGTATGAGAGGTTTTTTTTTGTTTAATCATATTCCCTTCTATATTCTCCTGTTAAACCTCTTTAAGATATAGAAATCATTAATCTCTTAGGATGCTCTAAAATCATATGATTGAATTAGTCAGAAAACTGCAGAATGTTTTGCAAACCCAAGCCAGTTGATTCATAAGACCTCCTTTAATTTTTGAAGATTTGGCCGACTGTCCAAATGAAGACCATGACAGAAAAAAATTACAAAATAACACTCCCCTATAACAAGATGGCAGTTGAATTCGAACTTACCACTGAGATGGACCACTGACCCTTCTTCACCTGACAATGACCATTTGATGAGGGTATTAGCTTGATTCTCTGAATAGCTTTACAGTAAGCACCTTGACCAAAATGGAGCATTTTGATTCTCTTTTTAAATTTACTTGTGACTTCTGTCTTCATCTGCAGTTTTAACATATTGAGAATCAAAGCTCCAGGCCTTAGCAGCGAGAAGGCATGTTTTTAATCTCTCTTTAACAGGTCTCATCAGCAGAAAGAATCTCAGATGTCACCTCCTAAACTTGACAAAGTGTGTGTGAGCATAAGAAAGGTTGCTACCTCTTTGACTTTCATCCATCTGCAAACCATTTCCCAGAAAACAGAATTGTAATAAAATCAGCCAAATAAAGACTCCCAATCTGTAAATTGAACTACTGAGTGCCCATATGTGTGTGCCTGTGTCAGTGAGAGAGTTATGCAGAGAAACAATCGTTTTGAATGTTTTGTTAATAAACCTGTTGTTGTGGGTTTATTTCTAAGATGGAAACTAAAAAAAAAGGGCTTTAGGGAACATATCTCAGAGTTACTCCAAACAGAGATAAGATTAAATAAAAAGGAAAATACAACATTGAAGAATACATCATTGTCTTCGGGCACAAGTGGAAAAAGGCAAGGGTAACTCAAAGGCTTACCATTCAATCTTTGTCCATGACAATTGTCATCTGAAAACCCATCATTAAGGCAGCCAGGTGGTGGGCCTGTGGTGGAAACACATCAAGCATTAATACTGATTCTCAAATATTCAGCCATGTTGCACTAAAACGTTCAGGCATGGGTGAAGGTTGTATTGAAATGATTGATTGACTTTCTCACCTTGCGTATCACAGTTGTGGCACTGACACTTAAACTGTGCCACTGAAGCAGCATGTACATGCCATGAGCCAGCACTAACACTGCTCATGTACCTGCGATCAGAAAAGGCAATTTGAATATTGAAAGGCCCATCAGCATGTTCAGGTGGAGGCTGGAATTCAATGGCTCAGGAGCATTCTCTGTTGCTTTCTATCATGCTGGAAGTCAAAAATTAATGGGGAAGGAAACAGCTGTGAGTTACTCAGAGTAAATGATTTAACTAGTGCTGATAGCGGCTGCAGTTTCCACTTATTTTAGACCTTATAAAATAAAGAGCATAGCACACTGCCTAATGTACTATACATGACAAAGACCCAGAAGGTCCCACTTGTCTAGCCGTGCTACTACATTGCCCATCTTTGTGCTGCACCTCCCTGCCACAGATATTGCTGGCAACAGATTCAAAACTACACTTTGGGCACAGAGACCACAAAACAATAGGCAGTTTGCTTAAGGACCTTCAAAGAAATCAGTATGACCCAATGTCATATTCATGGACTGTTCTTTGGAGGGCCCAGCTACCTTGACAGTATCCTGAGTGAAGAGGGTCACTGTGGTTCCTCTGCTAGTTGCATGCCTCATGGCAATACCTGTCAACTTGAGAGCAGGATAGCTGGAGTGCTCACCAGGTTCCCCGTCCTGATTTTTTTAACCATATCTTTTGTATTGAGGGTCAAAGGCTAGGGCAATGAAGTCTAGGGTGTTAGCTGCAATGTATTTCGTAGTAAAACCTTAATTACAGGAAAACCAAACCTCCCAAATTGCAAACTCTAAACTTAACCTCAGCAGGCTGTTTGATGAATTGATTCATATGTGAGGAAGTATTTTTTTCTTGGAGCCCAGACAAAGGTTGTGGACATTTATAATGATGACCTCCAACTCTCCAAATATCACAGAATCCCTGCAGTGTGGAAGCAGGCAATTTGACCCAGTGAGTCAACATTGACCCTTCGGAGAGCATCCCATCCAGACGTACCCCACCTTACCCTATCCCTAGAACACTGCATTTTGCGTGGCCAACTCATCCAGGCTGCACATCGTTGGACTGTCAGGGGAAATTGGAGCACCAGGAGGAAACATATGCAGGCACAGGGAAAATATACAAACTCCAAATTTGTGGACAAAACATTTTTCTTCATTCTTCATCCAGTTACTGCAATGATGCAATTCCACCATAACTTAGAGAAGCTTGGATTTTACACCATGCTTGTCCATTTACCTGACATTACAACCCAATGTATACCTCAGATAAATGCCATAAGCAGTTGTTCAGGTTATCAAAAACCTTCACTTGCTTGTCTCCCACCAAATCAGTGGAATTCCTGGCTAACATGCACATCAATACTGGACCCCGAACTGAAAGATTAGTCCCTCAAATAGAGCTACAAATTTTTGCTTCTCTGCAAGTGATCTCCAAATTTTGGGCCCAATAAAGTAGAAAAGGAAAATGCACTAATTTTCATAGTATCACTCCTGTATTAATATTTATATTGGTTTAAGTGCTGGAACAATTGTTATTTTGACACTAACACTAATTCTAGTCTAATTGCTGTACATCCTCATCTTTGAAGTTAATTGAGCACAAGTACATTATATTAATGCATGAAAATTAAACCACTAATTATACATGGGTGGACTTGACTTTAACAAACCAGTAATCACATACCAGAAAAGCATATATTTAGTATAAAGTATAACTGATGCATTGAGGCAGTATTACTACATACAAGTCATTTTGTGAATCAATGTTCAGCATTGTTTCAGCAATAGTTCTTTGGAAGAGCATTTATATTGATAAAAACTTCCTACGTCCACAATGAAATGGTTTATATAATCTTGATAAAAATCCATCATTCTCTCAAAAGAACTTTGGCGAAGATAGCATTATGTGGGGCAGGATGAGAAAAAAAAAACTTATTTTGCCTTGGAGACAAATTTCTATTCATCCACTGTCATTGCCTTGCAAAATTGTATTTTTCTGACTCGTAAATTAGTTCATTGGGGGTTACAACCCCAATTAAAATTTAGTCACATTTCAACATGAGGAGCAACTAAAGCAGCCATTTTATTCAACTGTTAAAAGTCATTAGCAAAAATATTGTAATTGCAACAGTTTGACAGAGGCACTGGGACCCTGAAAGCAGTCATCCCATTCTGGAATACCACGAAACTTCTTCATCATAAAACAAAACACTGACATGTATATGGAATCATTGCCAACACAAATCTTTGCCAAATTTTCCCTCATAGACTAAAAGGAATAACTATATTGTAATCATTCTGACAACCATGTCCAACACTAAAGGTCACAGGTACATTGCCTCCTAAAATATAGAGAGTGAAGTTGTCCTGAACTAGTTGCACAATTTGAACTCAAAAAAAACACTGCATACTTTTTCATTGAACTAGCTCACTATGCTATCATCCCCTACCCATTTCCACTGGCTTTCTTCAAGTCTAATTAAAACCAAAGTAAACATGCTATTGTTGCTATTAAAATGGAGTCAAATTTGACTTAGCGGCAAAATGCATTAATTCAGACTCATTACTTTTCTAGAAAATAACATCAATAAAATTAACACACTTAATGAAGCAGAAATGAAAAAAGTAAGCAAGGCTTGCACATGCATAATGATTTTCATGACCTTGCGGTCACCCAATGTGTTTTGCAGCCAATTAAATATTTTCAAAACCTAGCCACTATTTGAATGTAAGAATTGCAGCAGCTAATTTGTGTGGAGCAAAGTCCCATAAACACAACAGTATGATTCATTTCTAAATCGTGATATGCCAGGTTTTGAAATTGCCCCACAACTGTCAGTGTTTATCATCAGCACTGAACCTGACAGCAACCTCTAGAGTCTGTACACAATGTGAAAATCCGACATTTGCTGTCAGTGCGTCTGCATTTCTTCAATAGGTGTACTGCTGAAGCAATCCTCAGAGCAGAAACAATTAAAATTCATTGAATTAACAAGCAATTCCATGTTTATAACGTGAGTCATGCTGTAAAGAAGACCCACCTGCTCCAGAGGTGTGTCATAACAAGTCTGAACAGGTTGATTAAAAATATCTGTAAAGATCACTGAAAGTTAAACATTGTTGACTGAGGTGCAAATGGTTTTAATGGCAAATTAATTTCATAATTACTGTTACATACTGTGACTGACCCTGAAAAACTAATTTTATATATTGTTGTAATGTAAAATATTTCCATTATGATGAAAACTTCAACGCATTGTTAAAGCACCTTTTTAAGAAAGTTCAGCTTTAGTTGAGCTTGTGTTAACCAAATCATATTCATTTACTTCACTATCGGAAAAAGATAAAATAGAAGTGAAGAATCTCAAGTGCTCTTCTTTTTTGAGCTTGTGAATATTTCAACACGATTGGCTAGTTACATTCTGGCAGACATTGATTGGGCAACAGATTTAAACTGACATCAGGAAACGGAAAATTCCTGCCTCAGATTGGTGTATCTCTGTCAGTTGCTTTCTTCACAGGCAGGAGATGAATGTCCTTATTTTGATTTTGCCTGCAAAATCCAGGCCATTATGTTACACAAAAACAAAATGTTGTGCATGTTGGAAATAAAAAAAGAATGCTGGAAATAAGCAGCAGTTCAGGTACACTGGGGAAGAAATGTACACCGTTAAAATTTTTGATCCATGATCCTTAATCAGAAATGTCACTTACCTGAAAGATTGAGTTAATACTCTCTGCAGATGCTACGTGAGCTGACATAATTTTATGTCTTTAGTTTTTTTGACATTATTTTACTGCGTTCTGGATGACAGTGAGCTTGGGTGCTAGATTTATCCTTTTCATATTAAAAGCAACTTCAGTTTCTTTTCTAAGAGTGTGAAGTTTTGAAGACCTTAAAGAATAACTCACAATCCCGATGCTTAAAAAGAGAAAGTTATAAAATACTAACTTGATTGCAAATGTTTTGAAGGTCTCTGCTAGTAATACACTAATAACTTTTCATTATGATTTATCATTCAGATTATACATTAAGTTTGTATTTGAGAATTTCCTAATGGTCATCAGCCTGTGAAAATTAAAAAAAAACAATAATTTACGAATTTGGCTCTGATTTATTTTTCAAATGTCATGAAAAATCCTGAGCCATATCCCCTGGCAACAAAACACAAAATTGCAACCGAGTCATGTGAAGGTTTGTTTCATTGTTTTTGGATATATTATGACATTTTATCTAAGTAACCTGATTCAATGAACCTTTTTTCTTTCCAGGGACTAACATTTTCATGACCATCAAAATCGTAGGTTATAACATTTTTTTTAAAGTTATCATTCACAGGTTAAACACAGTGTGATTGTGGGAACAATTGTTCCCTTAGTATCTGTGTGATAATCCAGATCGAACTGTTTGCATGCCTAATGTCAAACCTTCCTGATTTTCAATAGCAGTAAATCATGGCTGTAATTTAATCAGTTAGGAGAGAAGGTGACTGCTTCTGCAATGCTTGCCGGATGGATCAACCATTGGATTGCCTGCCTGGCCTTGGCACTAAGTAAAAATTCTTCAGGCCTTTTGCAAGCACCTTGATGTTGAAGCAATCCCTGACATCCCTCACAGTTTCAGGAGTAGGCAGCACTATTGATGGTAGAGTTGATTGAGCCAGGAGCTTGTAGAGTTGGGCCACTTTCCTGAAGCAGCCATCACAAGTAAAATGCTCTCCGCTGTCCCACACTTCATGTACATGGGCTTGAATCTCACTTTTCGTACCATTGCAGACCCGTGGCATGCCAGTAAACTTCCAGCCCATTGGTTTGAGAATTGCTCCTGGTCCTGTGCCAATCTTCAACACGGACAGAATTAATTCTTGGGTGTGAATTTTGAACCCTGCTTAAAATAAATAGTTTATTATTTAAGTTTTAAGGTATGGTGTAGGAAAAATTAGCATAAGTGTGTGTTTGGCAATTTCAGAAGAGTCTCTGTTTCAAAATGTACTGCAGAAATATCTGCCAAATATCAAATTATTTTTAGTTACAAAATTCCATATACTCATAATGAATTACGAACAGCTTCAGAAAGAATTCAGAAAAAGTTATAAACAATTGCTTTATAAACTTCTGAGGGGCATGGACAGGGCAAATAGCCAAGGTATTTTTCCTGGGGTGCAGGAGGTTGGAGTCCAAAACTAGAGGGCATAGGTTTAAGGTAAGAGGGAAATGATTTAAAAAGGGACCCAAGCGGCAACTTTTCATGCAGTGGGTGGTACATGCATGGAATGAGCTGCGAGAGGAAGTAGTGGAGGCTGGTACAGTTACAACATTTAAAAGGCATCTGGATGGTACATGAATAGGAATGGTTTAGAGTGACATGGGCCAAATGCTGGCAAATGGGACTGGATTAATTTAAGATATCTGATCAGTATGGACGAGTTGGACTGAAGGGTCTGTTTCCGTGCTGTACATCTCAATGACTCTAATTATATACAAAATATAAATTATTTGACAGGTTGTCTGCAACCAGTTATGGAAGAGTTCCATCCCATTTGTCTTGATTCAATCTGTGATCCATGACTTTTCGATACATTTTTACTGAACACTTCTAATGCTTCTGCTAATTTGTAAGTTTGAAAACAGTTGCCTCTGCTTGAGGGTGTGGCTAGAATCTTACACACTGTTTATCCATAAACTTCTTAAAGTTTAATGGCCAAGAAGTCCACATAGCAGAAAATCAGGCACTTTCATCATTATGCCCAATTCTCTGATCTGGACCAGACATGCACGTTGACGAGGATGAAGGTGAGACTGGTCCATTTAGGTTGGAAAACATTGTCATTTAGGGAGGCCTTATGGTGAAATAGGTAGATGAGAGACTATCACCACAACCAGGAATCAGCTGCAAACTATTGTTTCTAAATTTCATTAATAGCCACAAATAGATTAGATTACTTACAGTGTGGAAACAGGCCCCTTGGCCCAACAAGTCCACACCGACCCACTGAAGCGCAACCCACCCATACCCCTATACCTAACACTACGGGCAATTTAGCATGGTCAATTCACCTGACCTGCACATGTTTGGACTGTGCGAGGAAACCGGAGCACCCGGAGGAAACCCACACAGACACGGGGAGAATGTGCAAACTCCACACAGTCAGTCACCTGAGGCAGGAATTGAACCTGTGTGATGTAAAGGTGCAGAAGCCACAGGGTCGTAGTCATGGGCGACTTCAACTTCCCAAATATTGATTGGAAGCTCTTTAGATCAAGTAGATTGGATGGGGCGGTGTTTGTGCAGTGTGTCCAGGAAGCTTTTCTAACGCAGTATGTAGATTGTCCAACCAGAGGGGAGGCCATATTGGATTTGGTACTCGGTAACGAACCGGGACAAGTGGTGGGCTTGTTAGTGGGTGAACATTTTGGTGATGGCGACCACAATTCTGTGACTTTCACCTTGGTTATGGAGAGAGATAGGTGCGCACAACAAGGAAGTTTTTACAATTGGGGGAAGGGAAATTACGATGCTGTAAGACAGGATTTGAGGAGCATACGTTGGGAGCATAGGCTGTCAGGGAAGGATGTGGTGGAAATGTGGGACTTTTTCAAGGAGCAGATACGACGTGTCCTTGATATGTATGTACCGATCAGGCAGGAAAGAAATGGTCGTGTGAGGGAGCCTTGGTTGACGAGGGAGGTTGAATGTCTAGTAAAGAGGAAGAAGGAGGCTTACATAAGGTTGAGGAAACAAGGTTCAGACAGAGCAGTGGAGGGATACAGGATAGCCAGAAGGGACCTGAAGAAAGGGATTAGGAGAGCTAAGAGAGGGCATGAAAAATCCCTGGCGGATAGGATCAAGGATAACCCCAAGGCATTCTATGCGTATGTGAGAAACCTGAGAATGACGAGAACGAGGGTAGGTCCGATCAAGGACAGTGGTGGGAGACTGTGTATTGAGTCGGAAGAGATAGGAGAGGTCTTGAACAAGTACTTCTCTTCAGTATTTACGAACAAGAGGGACCGTATTGTTGAAGAGGAGAGTGTGAAACGGACTGATAAGCTAGAAGAGATACCTGTTAGGAAGGAAGATGTGTTGGACATTTTGAACAACTTGAGGATAGACAAGTCCCCCGGGCCTGACGGGATATATCCTAGGATTATGTGGGAAGCAAGAGAGGAAATTGCAGTACCGTTGGCAATGATCTTCTCGTCTTCACTGGCAACTGGGGTGGTACCAGGGGACTGGAGAGTAGCGAATGTTGTGCCCCTGTTCAAAAAAGGGAATAGGGATAACCCCGGGAATTACAGGCCAGTTAGTCTTACTTCTGTGGTAGGCAAAGTAATGGAAAGGGTACTGAGGGATAGGATTTATGAGTATCTGGAAAGACACTGCTTGATTAGGGACAGTCAGCACGGATTTGTGAAGGGTAGGTCTTGCCTTACAAGTCTTATTGAATTCTTCGAGGAGGTGACCAAGCATGTGGATGAGGGTAGAGCAGTGGATGTAGTGTACATGGATTTTAGTAAGGCATTTGATAAGGTTCCCCATGGTAGGCTTATGCGGAAAGTCAGGAGGCATGGGATAGAGGGAAATTTGGCCAATTGGATAGAAAACTGGCTAACCGGTCGAAGTCAGAGAGTGGTGGTAGATGGTAAATATTCAGCATGGAGTCCAGTTACAAGTGGAGTTCCGCAGGGATCAGTTCTGGGTCCTCTGCTGTTTGTAATTTTTATTAATGACTTAGAGGAGGGAGTCGAAGGGTGGGTCAGTAAATTTGCAGATGATACAAAGATAGGTGGAGTTGTGGACAGTGAGGAGGGCTGTTGTCGGCTGCAGAGGGACTTAGATATGATGCAGAGCTGGGCTGAGGAGTGGCAGATGGAGTTCAACCCTGCCAAGTGTGAGGTTGTCCATTTTGGAAGAACAAATAAGAATGCGGAATACAGGGTTAATGGTAGGGTTCTAAGTCAGGTGGAGGAACAGAGGGATCTTGGGGTCTATGTACATAGATCTTTGAAGGTTGCCACTCAGGTGGATAGAGTTTGTAAGAAGGCCTATGGAGTATTATCGTTCATTAGCAGAGGGATTGAATTCAAGAGTCGTGAGGTGATGTTGCAGCTGTACAGGACTTTGGTTAGGCCACATTTGGAGTACTGTGTGCAGTTCTGGTCGCCTCACTTTAGGAAAGATGTGGAAGCTTTGGAGAGGGTGCAGAGAAGATTTACCAGGATGTTGCCTGGAATGGAGAGTAGGTCGTACGAGGATAGGTTGAGAGTTCTCGGCCTTTTCTCGTTGGAACGGCGAAGGATGAGGGGTGACTTGATAGAGGTTTATAAGATGATCAGAGGAATAGATAGAGTAGACAGTCAGAAACTTTTTCCCCGGGTACAACAGAGTGTTACAAGGGGACATAAATTTAAGGTGAAGGGTGGAAGGTATAGGGGAGATGTCAGGGGTGGGTTCTTTACCCAGAGAGTGGTGGGGGCATGGAATGCGCTGCCCGAGGGAGTGGTAGAGTCAGATTCATTGGCGACCTTTAAGTGGCATTTGGATAGGCACATGGATGGGTGCTTAATCTAGGATAGAAGTGCGGCACAACATCGTGGGCCGAAGGGCCTGTTCTGTGCTGTATTGTTCTATGTTCTATGTTCTAACCTGGGTCGCTAGCACTGTGAGGCAGCGTTGCTAACCACTGTGCCACTGTGCCACCCACACTGTGCCGTGCAGCAGATATCTACTAGATTTTAGTAGTTTGTGCATGAAGAGTTGGTCTTCTAAGGCAGTGATCATTTTTTTTCCCACAGAACCAAGGGTTCTGACTGCACAGAAGGGAGTTATGCATTGCCTTTTGCTTCTTAATACTTCCATCTGAGTGGTTTCTCCCTATCTGCTTTGCCCTTCAATGACATAGTCTCTGTTCAATCCCTTCCCTTGGGGAAACAATTATGACTTCTCCAATCTCTCTAGGGATCTATCTGAAGTTCCTCAACCCTGGAACCATTCTCATGAACATTTTCTGGACTTTTAATAAATGTCTTCAAATTCTTTCTAAAGCAGAAGAATAGAAACAGTACATTGTGTCAATGACATGGGTGGTACAGGCCTCAGTGGTTGACAATGCTGCCTCACAGTGCTAGAAACTGGTTTCAGTTCCAGCCTTGGATGACCGTCTGAGTGGAGTTTGCACGTTCTCCCCATGTCTGCATGTTTTCCCATTGGGGGCTCTGCTTTCCTCACACAATCCAAAAATGTGTGGGTTAGATGTATTGGCCATGCTGAATTGCCCTGTAGTGTTCAGGGACATGCAGGCTAGGTGAATTAGCCATGGTAAATGCTAAATTAGTGGGGTAGAGTGGGGAGCTGGATCTGGGTGGAATCCTCTTCAGAGGGTTGGTGGAGACTCAATTGGCTGAATGGCCTCTTTCCATACTGTAGGGATTCTATGATTCTGCATCATGAATTGGTATAACTCATCTTACATATTTCAGAGTGAAGCTCCAACCTAACTAATCTATCCATTTTTTAAGAAGGTTGATTTCTCCATTTGCAAAAGTAAGACCTTAGATATTGTCATAATATCCTCATTGAGTTTGAACCAATATATTAATATTTTTTAAATAGTCTTTGCTTTTGTACGATGCTAATAAAGCCTAATAATCATCAAAACAATTACAACAACAACAACAATAACAAGTCAGGTAGCATTCCTGTCACTGAGTCAGAAGCTCTGTACTCAAGTCCCACCACAGGATTTGATGATCAAGAAAGGAACAGTCATAACATGGGGCCACACAGCCTGATGATCAATCGATGAAGCCTTCTAACAAACGCAACCTGACAGGTAACAGGTGGTGAGAGATTTCTGGTGAACCACATAACGGAAAGAACACTTGAGCCTCTAAACTACGCATAGCTCCAGAATACAACATGCCTTTAAAAATGCATGCTGCCAGAGCAAGTCAGCAATTCACATTCCTTGAGCAAATTGCAACACAGCTACACTCAGTTAAATGCCACATTTGCAAAATTTTGCTCATCCAAAAATGATCGCTGAGGCTGATTTTTGAATCTGTCTATTGCCAAGCGTTTGACTTGAAGGCAATAACATGAAAGAGACTATGGAACACTTTGTATTAGTGAGATGTATTTGCAGAAAAGAGTATCTATACACCAAGAAAAATCTAGTATGTTTGGGAAAACTGTACTTGTTTCTAATGATATCTGGAAAAGACTTTTACATATCCATTACAATAATGGAGGAAGGAGAAACAATTAGTTGACCTGGAAACAGAAACAAGAATAGTAAAAAACAAAATACAGAAATTGTATAGCCAGACATGAAGAGAGGAGACTCTGGGCTAAAGACAGTAAGCAAACTGAATCAGAGAACTGGATTGCTGAACAGTTGAAGGCACATTAACATTACATTGTTTCTTTCACATGCAAGTAACTGAATGTACAGACACAACCACAATGCGCAAGATATAAGCACTTTTGGCAGATCCACAAAATGTCCACCAGTGAGAGTTGAGAGTGGAGAATATTCTAGAAAGAGGTGCAACATATAAATAAAATTACATTGGTTACATCCTGTTTGCTCGCTGTTGAGAATTAACAATGTCATTTAAGGAAAGGGACTGGAATGTGAATTGGAAAAACGGAGAGACTGAAACATGGCTATACAAATGGAGTAGTAAACAGGAGACCAGGCAGCATCAGCAGGTGGAGAAGTCAATTTTTTAGGTCAAAGCTCTTCATGAAGCCTGAGGAGGGGGAGGGGAGCTTGGAAATAAATAGAGTGAGGGAGTGGGGCTGTCCTGGTGAATTTGATTTAATTTGATTTTCAATTTAATCTATTGTTGTCACATGTACCTAAGTACAGTGAAAAGTTTTGTTTTGCACACAACACAAATAATAACAGGCAAGGACATACAGATCATAAGGTGCTTAGACAGAGCGAGACGTACCAGGTCACGACAACACAGGAAGTGCACAAAGCAAGATCAACATTAAAATTGAAATTAGAGAGCTCTAAATCAGTAGTCTAATAACAGCTGGGAAGAAGCTGTTCTTGAAGCTGTTGTTGGTGCATGTGTTCAAGCTTCTGCATCTTCGGCCTGATAGATGGAGATTTGAAGACAGTATTACTGGGGGTAGGAAGGGTCTTTCGTGTTATTGGCAGCCTCCCCACAGCAATGAGAAGTGTTCACGGAGTCCATGGTAGGGAGGTTGGCTTCTGTAATGGTCCAGGCTATGCACAACTTTCTGTAGTTTCTCATGATCCTAGGCAGAGAAGATGCTGTACCAAGCCATTATGCACCCAGACAGAATGCTTTCTATGGTGCATCCATAAAAGGTTAGTGAGGGCAATTATGGACATACTGAATGTCCTCTGCCTCCTGAAGAAGAAGAGGTATTGTGTGTTTTCTTGACCATCACATCTACGTGGGAAGTCGAGGACAGATTGTTGGTTATCATTCCATCTAGGAACTCAACGGTCTCAACAGTCTCCACCTTAGCTCCATTTACGTAGGTAGGGGAGTGTTCTCCTCCTTTCTTTCTGGAGTCCATGATCAGTTCTTTTGCTTTGCTGACATTGAGAGATTGTTATCATTACACAACAACACCAAGCGCTCTATCTCCTTACTGTATTCTGAGAGTATTGTTGAATATCTGGAAGGCAGGATGAAAAACTTCAACATTATCATTCTTTTTCCCACGGGAATCTAGTTATTCATGTTATTGCCAGAAAGCCAAGTATAGAAAATAAAGCCAAGTGTATGGGTACAGCTAGATAGCAATGTGTGACTTGGCTAGAAATCCTGGACAACTGATCTGCCAAAAATTCAAGAGGGACTGATCCATCACAGCTCCTCCTGAGGCCACATGCAGCATCACAGATGCCAGTCTTCAGCCAATACTATTCACTCCACATGATATCAAAAAATCATCTGATGGCAGTGGATACCACAAAGGCCCTTAAAGCTTTCCAGCAAGAACACTCAAGGCCCTTGCTTCAGAAATGGCCACGCTGCTGTCCAGGCTATTCCAGGAACTAACAGAACAAGATTGAAAACTGCTCAGGTGTGTCCTGATCTCAAATACAGTGACAAATCCAACCCAGCCAGTTAATAACTTATCGTTCTGTTCTCAAACAAAGTGTTGGAAAGCATTGGGCAGTGCTATTAAGCAGCACCTGCTCGCTGACTCTCAGTTAGGCCAGGGCCACACCACTTTTAACTTCATTTGCAATGCGCAGCCTTGAGTGAAACCTGGATAAAAGAGCTAAACACAAGAAGTGAGGGGAGAATCACTGTTCTTGAAAAAAGGGTAGCTTTTGACTAAATCTGACAAGGAACCATTGTAAAACTGGAGTCAATGCAAATCAGGGATTAATTTTCACTGGGTGGAATCATATTTGGCACATAGAAAAATGGATCTAATTGCTGGAGCTTAAACGTTTAGCCCCAAGATCTCATTGTCGGAGTTAATCAGTACAGTATGCTGGGCTCAAACAATTACCTTTCCTCCATCATAAGGTCAGAAGTGGGATGTTCACTAATGATTGCACAATGTTCAGCATCATCCTCGAATATACATTCCTCAAATACTGAAGCAGTTCATGACCTAGCACAATAAATCTGGACAATATCCAGGCTTGGACTAAAAAGTAGCAAGTGACATTCATACCACACAAATACCAGATAATAATCATCTTCAATAAGAAACAATTTAAGAACCAAGCCTTGATATTCAATGGTGTTACCATCACTCAATCCGGCACTAACATCATCCTGGGGATTACCATTGACCTGAAATTCAGATGGACTTGCTATTTAAATATGGTGACTACAACAGCAGGTCAGAGACTAGGAATACTGCAGTGAGTAACTCACCTGACTCCCCAAAGCCTCTTCACACCTACAAGTGAGGAGTGTGATGGAACACTCTCCACGTGCCTGGATGAGTGAAGCTCCAACAACAATCAAGAAGCTTGACACTATCCAGGATAAAGCAGCTAGCTGGAACAATGCATCCACGAATATTCAGTCACTTCACTCCCAACACTCCGTAGAAACAGTGTGTACTGCACTGATGCATTGCAGACATTCATAACAGGTCATTAGACAGCATCTTCCAAACACATGGTCACTTCCATCTCGAAGGACAAAATCAGCAGATACTTTAGAAAGCTACCATCTGCAAGATCATTCCCCTCCCCCAAGGTACTCACTATCTTGACTTGGAAATGTAATCGCTCTTCCTTCAGGGTCACTGCAAAAAAACTCCTGGCATTCTCTCTTTAATGGCACTGTGAGTCTGCCCACAAACATGGATTGCAGCAGTTCAAGAAGGCAGATTATTACTACTACCAGTTACTACTAAGACAATAGCTCACTTCAAAAGGCAGACATGGACTGGCAATATACGCTGCCCAGTCAACAATATCCACGTCCCAGGAGTGAATTTTTGAAGAATTCAATTTCTTGTACAATCCCCACTGAGTCAGCTGCATCCAGAATTCCACATGATCCTGACACCCAACTGCAATCTATGCTATTCCAATAACTGACCATCAGAATATATGGGCCATTATATTCTTTCCCCTCATTGAAATGAACTTCGATGATAACTTTTTATCATGGGGTTCACAGACAATAACACATCTGAGAAATTTGGGGGCGGAGTTTTGCAGTTACCCGTGGATGAATAAGGAGGCAGATGAATTGGTTAAATATGTCACTCGGCCAACAACAGTATGCCTGACATAGGCCTTCCTTCAATATGCCCCACTGCAATTTTTATGATTGGCAAATGAGGCACTGGGTTGCCCACTTGTGACCCAGTAAAATACCCATACAGGCCAAATCCCTCATTCCATTCAGATTTAAAGGACAGTCAGAGAGGTTTACGTTCAGCCAGTTGAGGATATCATAAGGACTCTTCAGCCTCTCCCCTCACCTCAGGCGCAGTGACCCTCAGATTAAACCACCATCAGTCATCTCTCTTTTTCTCTGAGAGCAGCTTTATAGTTTGGTATGACTGAGTACACTTTATCTATGTTCAACATAAAGCCTGATAAGTATTTGCCTCTGCAGAATGCTGACCTGTCTATATATGCAGAGTGGAGGCAGATTGCCTTTATTGCTGGTCTTAAGTGCCTGTTTTAAATGCTAATGAAATATCCAATGCTCCACAGTGAGATACCTGCAAGGCACACAGCCTATTAAAGAAAGAGTAGCAGATTGAATGGACTGTGACATTTGTAATAGTCAAGGATGAGATTTGCATTTCATTGGAGTACCATTTTTGTCACAATCATATTGGCACACAACCCTAGAAATCAAATGTCCCGCCCAAACACAATAATCAACATTCATGTGGGGGAAGGAACAGGATGGGTTGTGAGGATAATCAACCTTTATCTTTACATATATATTAGTTAACAACATCGTACTTGGGTATTTATGCAAAGTCAAATTGAATTCATTGGATTCTAAACTAAGGTCTGCTTTGGTCTCAAGAGGTTGAATGTTGCTTCATTCCAGTTATAATTAGTACAGATTAGATTTAAATTGTAATGTGATTTAGTGCAGTAATATATCTCATGAAGAATGCAGCTTAATATCAAATGTTTTAATCTTAGTTTTGTTAGAAATCAGGGATCAGATGTTTCCATGGAAAGGTAGAAATACAATTAAGATACAGATAATTGAATGCAAATGGAAATGTAACTAAAAGTTTGCAATACTATTTTAAGATACCCCACCTTCTTACAGCAATTTAAAATGAATTTTTGCTTATTTGCTGTATTAAGCAATGATGCATTTTATGTGGAGATCCAAAAAAACATACATTATCTTACATGCTGATTTAAGATAGATATGTCATTGTATGTTCTTTTAATAGCATCGATGAAGACTTGAGCTAACTTTAAGTCACATATTACAGGAATGTTTACCTGTTGGAGATGTTTCATGAGGAACCTTTGGTCATCACTGCATTATGTGGTCAAGCAGGTTCTGAGACTATTGTACTTAAAGCACTGATAAACTTTCTCATTGCTTTATTTTCACATATAATGACCTCAAGCACCGTAAATGCACAGTGCAGCTGGCAGTCATGTGAACATTGCCACTTAATATTTATGTGTGGACTAGTTTAAGAGTAGATTTTGTAATCAATAAACTTTTATTAATGGATACCCTAAGGCAGCAGTGAGTTGTCACAGAGGGAAACACAGTTAGATTTGAATTGGCAGTACTTGTTTCGCACATTCATGGTGAGGAAAAGTTTGGACATAATTTTGGTAGTCTACAGAGAGGTATCAGTTGGTCAGTAAGTGTGCCTGCGAATGAGTCTAAGAAACATAAGGTGGATTGCTTCCAGCCCTTGAACAATGTAGACAATGACAAGACAGTCAGGAAATGTGGCAAGAATGAAAATTGTTTCTTCTTGCAGAGAAAACATGTCCAATTTTTCACTTAAGGTTTGAACAGCTCAATGACAATTGCACTAGTGTTTGGTGAGGGATCTATTTTCAGGCATTAACATAGTCTTACCTAATCTCTCCTCATTTCTATGCATGTTGCTATTTTCCCAGATGGTGGCATGTAACGAGATGGTGTCAAATCCTGACATGAAAGTCAAGCAGTTTCTTGGTTGCTGCAACTCACTGGAATCTTTTCCAGGCCTCCAGCTTGACCAGTAGCTGGCAGGATCTCAATGTAGTGATCATCTGTACCCTACGTCCTGGAAGGCTGACATCAAACAAGTACTAATCTCACATCATTGCACATTTCTAACTCACCTAGAATCAAGTTTACCAACTTCAATACTAAATTGTTGAGTGCACCAAAATCTTTCATTGAAATGGTGTGGTTAGGATGCTCTGTACACAGGGACATGCACCTATTTAATGCATCATAACAGGATGCAACACTGACTCTGAGCTAGCTTCCTAGCACTTGCTCACTTTGCGCCAACTGGGATATTCACAGCATCTCTGCCTTGCCACTTATGCATTGCTGCCTCAAATGGAACTTATAGGCCCACATTACTTCTGTCTTACCTTGCATTTAAGTGGAGACACAAAGCCAGGCAATTTGTCTTATTTCCCAATGACCCATTAAGGGGATGAATATGTAGCTGGATTGCGTTGTGCTATGTCAATGTCACATCAGCAGCATGTGCTATCAGCTTAAATGGCAAACACACTACATATACTGCAACCGAACTCTATGAGAAAAGGCCTTCAGTCAAATAAAGTGGGACAACCATGGGGAATCACAGCACCATGTCGGGGAACTCATCTGAACTACCTATCCAGCCAAGGGTGTGGACATGATCAGGTAACTTTTGGGGTGTTCATTAGATAAGATCTCGTGGTGTTGGAGGTAGTATATATGTATGGATGGAGAATTAGCCAATTGGCAAAAAACACAAGTCAAGACAAAAGATTTTCAGTTTGAGGACTAGTAACCAATGGGTTCCTTAAGGACCATCACTAGGACCACGCCTATTTAAAATTTGTATGAATGACTTGGAAGTTGGAAGCAAATGTACAGTAGCCAAATTTGCTAAAGGATTTGACAGTGTTTGTGGAACATTTCCCCCCATAGGGAAAGTCTAGGACTAGAGGGTATAGTCTTAGAAATAAGTGGAAAGTGGGGGGTGCAGTTTAATACTGAGATGAGCGGAATGTTTTCTGTTGAGGGTTGAGTGCCTTTGAAACTCTTTGCCATTGAGACTGATCGTTGCTATGATGGGTTAGTTGGTGAAATCAATTGTGAGGCACTGTGCGATGCAGAGAAAATATGTGAAAGTAGACAACCTCAACATGCAAGAATGAGAGATGATAGAGCATAGGAGGGCACAGGTTACTCTAAAAGGGTTGGTCACCACCCCTCTGGCTGCATTAAGGGGACAGTACACCTTAAAATTTGGCAAAACTAAGCTATGTGCCTTGGTGTTGGGATAAAGTGAGAAGAGGAGTTTGAGAAGGAATGTGGATAGGCTCAAACGTGACAAGATTGACATGAAGTCCTTTCAAGTGACAAATGCATTTACAGGCACTTCTACAATACAGATTAAAAGCTTTGTAATCACAAAACTCTGCATATCTGTGTCCCAGCTAAGTTTCAGCAGCACACATTAGAAGAAGATGTTCTATGCAAAAGCTCTACGTAGAGGTGATTCACTGTACTCCTTGTCAGAGTCCAAATTCCAGTGCTTAAATATCATTTGTGATTGCTGTGTGATCACATTATCAAGGAGCTGCATCACTTTTGATATTTCCCACAAACTCATTGGAACCATTGCAGAAGCTGCTGTCAGCAGCTTAACAATGAGCATCTACACTGCTGAGGAATATATACACCTGAAAGCCCAGGACTAGCAGCAACCTCCAAGTGAATGTGGCACAGCTTCAGAGTGCAGTTTCCAGCCAACAGTACCCTCATGATGCAGTAACAGTGTAATATGTCGCAAATCCTTTGTCTTTAATGGAAAGGCTGGGCTACTGAATGAGGATGTTCCAGTGCACCATGACAATATTGTCATCTGCTGCAACATTTCAGATGCAGAGTAATGCAAGAGCTTCTTTCACTGGGGCCATACAATGTCTCCTCAGCATGAGGTTATCAAGCTGTCTCAGCTCTGGGGTGGGGAGATTTTGTTACAGACAAGGGTGTGGTATACTCCTTACATGCTGTGCTCCTGACATCTGAAGGATACAGCATGAGTGTGAGATGACAAATGAGAATCTGGAAGAACTGCAGCATTGTGCCAGGTGGGAAAACAATGATGTTTATCTTCATGATTCTACAGCACAGCAGCATTGCCTGCAGCAACCTGAGCCGGACTTCTTTGACAACCACGTTTAATGAAACTGAGTTAGATAAATTCATCATTCACTCGCTCTAAATGTACTGACTTTGCTGAGGCCAGCCTATCCTGATCATCCCCAACTACCAAATACAGATTATTGGTTTGATCTTTCTTCACTTTTCCTGTTGTTTCTTAGGAGTTAACATTACAAACTGTTGGAACCCTTTGCAACACCTTTAAAACTTATCCTTCATTCAATATTGATAGTATTGGTACAGGTGCCAAGAAAATAGCTATCCCTTGGACAGAGTTTTAACATTGCTTTGCATAAAGGATAGCTGTACTGCAACTTTATTCATGTAACTGCAACTAAAATAACAGTACATACTTGTTACAATGTGAAAGTCTATTTACATTGAAGTGTCACCCATTTTACTTATGTATCCTCAATGCTTTTTATTCCTTCCCCTCCCACAACATCTGGGTGCATTCTAGATCTGCTGCTGGGTCAGAGGGAGCCTGCCAGTCTTGGTATTCCTTCATGCATGACCACTGCGTCATCTGCGGTGACTTGCTGAAAGTGACCTGACCAGTTGGAGGCTCAGCCTCATTGGCTTCACCTACTTCTAGATTGACATTTGCAGGCAGAGCAAAGGTGGTGGAACCAGGCCTCTCCAGAGACAGTCCTGAGGGGAGATTTCTGGGCAGCCTGCAATGGGTTTCTAACTCCAGTTGGATGTCAACTAGCACCAGACTGTTTCCTTGTGAGGACAGGATACCTGTGGTGAGGTCAATGCCAGCCATCCTCCCACCATCTTGCCACTGGGGTTGACCACAAAGCTGTGTGGATGTCAGTCATGTCGGCAGAAAATGAGAGAGGGGAGTGAGTTATGAATTATGCAATAGGAGCAGAAGCTGGAATTTCTGAGAATATATTCACAGTGCTGGGAATAGGAGAGTAGAACAGCACTTAATGAATTATACTTGATTTTCCTAGACACTGAGGTCTCAGCACCACTGTAGGATACTCACTTGGGTTATTCTTCATATAGAGGTTGCAGAAACTTGTTGATCCACCTATCCATCCAGCAAAGTTTGAAATATGCCATTTTAATTTTTTTCCTACTGTACCATTGGCCAAAATATGGGGAGTGTACATACCACTTAGATGCTTCACATTGTACACAGGTCTCTGCCAATTTCATTAATATGGTTGCCCGCTAGTTCTATGCTAGATCAGAAATGCTGAGGTCATGTGCTTGAATCTCATGGCAAAGTGTGATTTTTTTTTTCAAAGTTGCTTATTTGTGAGCTAACTGCAGAAAGTGATCAAAACAAATGGATTTCTTTTTGAAAAGTAGAAGAAAATACATTTTGGAAAAATGCTATTCTTCAAATTGTCATTTAAAAGTATTTAATGTTAGATTTCAGTATTGAATTGCTTCATTGATTATATTTTCTCAAGTAAATGGATCAGCTCTATCAGAATAAACATAATTTTTGTGACATTATTTGATCATTTAATGGTGGACTGAACTGATTGGAGAAAAAAGTGAATTGCAGTGTGTCAATAGCCATCTTCATAACTTAAGATTACAAGACAACTGTGTGCTTCTGGCAAACTTTAGACCACTGGAAGTACACATTAAGAACTAGAGGACAACTAATGTTGAAAAGTGTGATGCTGGAAAAGCACAGCAGGTCCTCCAAGGAGCAGGAGAGTCGACATTTCGAACAGGAGCCCTTCATCAGGAATGAGGCTTGTGGGCCAAGTGGACCAAGAGATAAATGGGAGGGGGGTGGGGTGGAAAAGAACCTTGTAGAAGGAGTAGAACTACTTCAAGGTAGGCATCCTTGGAAGAGGCTTAGCAATAAGGTTATAATCAAGTAGGAGAAAGTGACAACTGCAGAAGCTGGAGATCAGCGTCAAAGAGCTTTGTAGAGGGAGGAAGAGAACTTCAAGATTCCCCTCAGTCCTACCCCCCTCCCATTTATCTCAGCCTCCTTGGCCTACAAGCCTCATTCTTGGCGAAGGACTTAAGCCCAAAACATCGATTCCACTGTTCCTTGGATGTTGCCTGAGCTGTGCTTTTCCAGCACCACAATTTTCAACTCTGATATCCAGCATCTGTAGTGCCCACTTTCTCCTACAAACTAATGTTTCCAATCCATTAAAATGTTTATTAATTGTCTCATATTGACTCATATTCCAAAAACTCATGCAAAGACTTGTACTAAAAGTAATATCAGTATGCACATATCTTTAACATTTCCAAAGGATATCTTAAAAATTGCAGGTCACTCCACCATCCATTACTTAAGATGAGGCTTACAACAAAGCTGCTTGTTTATGGTTAAAAGAAAATGTCAGATTGTGGAACTCTCAGCAGGTTGCATTTCAAAGTTCAACTAAATCTAATGAACTTTAATAAGAGAAATGAAACAGATAATACATACATCTTGCCCATTTTCTCAGAACACTCTTCAAATCCCAGTAGTATCATTGTAAATAATCACTTGTGTGTGTGTTTAACTTGCAAGTGATTATTCATAGAATCAACTGAAGGTCAACTATCAACTGATGCTTTAAATCAATTAAATTACGATCAAGTGAAATCACAAAGGCAAAACAGTTGCTGCAGAGTATTAGTGGAAAGAGACAAGAATTGATAAGTGTACTCATTAAAAAGCAGTCAGTCAGTTCTGTTCCTGAAATACATAATTGGAAATGTTTGGATTTAATCCATTTGTTTTGTAAATATTTCCTTGATTGTATTATCATAAATAACTTCCAGAATTTTTGTTTTGACCTGGTGAGGAAGAGTGAATGGGATCTCATCTATTCAACAATCCCCAGTTGGTTGCAAAGGTGTACGTTTTTTGTTAAACACATGTGGCTCTGATTAAATTGTACTGAACTAACTTCTACTTTAGAAATAAGAAACCAATCACGTGGTTTTCAAGTTAAAAAATAGAGCAATTTACTACCTGGTAACCTGGAGAAACACAGTAATGATTGAACATCAAGAAGTTTCTCTCTCTCATGTACACAAGTCCAAAATTTAAAATGTATTATGCCTAGAATAAAAGTAGGACATAGAATATCCAGTTGAGTGTCTTTTGGTCATTTTTGAGTTGCACAACAGGAGATTATAGTTAGTTCATTTCAACCTTTCGTTCAAGTTGCCATTTAAGGTTTTCCGTTCTCTTATGTTTTTTCACAGAAAATGTTGTCACCTGGTTTTTCTTCTTGAGAAGCAGATGGAGAGAATCTTCTCTGGCTTATTTTATTTTGTAGTCTAAAATTTATCCCCACTACTTCTCCCACACAGAAACAGCTTCTTGAAATTGCAGCTTGTTTGTATATTAAGCTCATTTTATTCAGGCTTGGTAATTGTAGGCAATTTCAGTGCCAACATGCAAACACATTCTCAATTAGATAGAAGGGGTAGCCCCTGTTACATCTCTCAAGGTGGGGCTTGCCTTATTTCATTACCTTTGATTAAAATGTTAATTTCAGTTCAGGTTATTTTTGTCTAATCTATACTGATGTCAACTTGTGGGGTCAGGTGATTTCTGTGGTCACATTAAGTTAATGTTTTGGTCCCTTTTTGAAAATTATTTCAATGTATAAAATTTCCAAATATTCAGTTGAATAATAGAATTGAAACTCAGTAATATATATTTCATAACATTATTACATTAAAATATCGGAATATCATTGCTGATTTACCTATCTAGATCACCTTGCAATGTCAAGGCAGACATTCAAGTTTCTAAATCTAAATCAAAGTGAGTCTTCCAAGGCAAAAACAATGTTATCTTTTCAGCACTTGAAGCAGTTCTCAGAAGCTTGGAACAGTGCTCAGACTGTTAATAGCCTCTTGTGCTTGAGCTTGGGCAGTAATACGTGACCTTGCAGGATAACTACACTAGGCTGATCCTTGTAACCCATCAAAGGCTTCAAAAATCTTCATTGCTCAGAAACTGAAATTAGTGACTTTTATCATGTTCAATGACTTTTGGATTAATATTGATAAATACCTTCAGGCAGGTTTACTAAGATATAAAAGTCCATTTTTTTTTACATAGCTATATAATTAACTCATTGCAGAAAATACAATAGCATTTACCATTGCATATAAATTCCCTGATGCATTTTAAAACTTATTCTTTCACACTTAAATGGTCTGTGATAAATTAATCCTATCAGCAAATTTAACAGTAAACTAACTAATCCAGTGCAATCCTAGTCGTTGGATGAGCACTTAAGAATCAAAGAGGTTAACAAACATCACTCGATAACTTCTGTCCATTAAGACATAAAGGACTCTCCATGGGAGAAGATTAACTAGTTCATGCAGTTACTAGTGTCTGCAAAATGCTTTTGAGATTGTTTTCAGTGCTACCAGCATGTAACCACAATAGTTCTCTGAACTTGCTCTTTCTTCTTTAAGTTGAGTCTGTCATCTTGCAAGGAAAATCATGGTTGCAAAGGTCTCTGAAAGGGAAATCATATTTCCCATCAAACACACCTTGGCGAGACAATACATAGAGTAAGACCTCAAGACATAGGAGCAGAAATTTGACTATTCAGTCCATCAAGTCTGCTCTGCCATTCAATCAGGACTGAAAGTGGAGTGTTGCTGAACAAAGAGACTTTGGAGTGCAGGTTCATAGTTCCTTGGATGTGGAGTCGCAGGTAGATAGGATAGCTAAGACAGCATTTGGAATGCTTTCCTTTATTGATCAGTGCAGCGAGTTTAGGAGTTGGGAGGTCATGTTGTGGCTGTACAGGGCATTGGTTAGGCCACTTTTGGAATATTGCATGCAGTTCTGGTCTCCTTCCTTTCAGAAGGATGTTGTGAAACTTGAAAGGGTTGAGAAAAGATTTACAAGGATGTTGCTAGGGTTGGAGGATTGAGCTACAGGGAGAGGCTGAACAGGCTGTTTTCCTTAGAGTAGAGGAGGCTGAGGGGTGACTTTATAGGAGGTTTATAAAATCATGAGGGGCATGGATAGGGTAAATAGACAAAGTCTAGGATGGGGGAGTCCAAAACTAGAGGGCATAGGTTTAGGGTGATAGGGGAAAGATATATAAGGGACCTAAGGGGCAACTTTTTCACACAGAGGGTGGTGCATGTATGGAATGAGCTGCCAGAGGAAATGGAGGAGGTTGGTACATTTACAGCATTTAAAAGGCATCTGGATGGGTAGATGAATAGGAAGGGTTTAGAGGGATATGGGCCAAGTGCTAGCAAATGGAATTAGATTAAGTTAGGATATCTGGTTGGCATGGAAGATTGAACTGAATGTCTGTTTCCGTGCTGTACATCTCTATGACTAAGTTTCTCAACTCCATTCTGCTGCTTCCTCCCCATAACCCTTGATTCCCTTGACAATCAAGAATCTATTTATGCCTGTCTTCAATATACTCAGTGACTTGGCCTCCACAGTCTTCTGTGGCAGTGAATTCCAGAGATTCACCACCCTCTACTGAATACGTTTTTCCTTACCTCCATTCAAAAAGGTCTTCCATTTACTCTAAGGCTGTGCCCTGGGGTCCTAGTCTCTCCCTCCAATGGAAACATCGCCCCAAGATCCACTCTGTCCAGGCCATTCAATATTCTGTAAATTTCAGTTAGATCCCTGATTATCCTTCTAATCTCCATCAAGTGTAGTCCTGAAACATTCATCATATGTCAAGCCTTTCATTCCTGGGACCATTCTTTTGAACCTCCTCTGAACATACTGCAGGGCGAGTACATCCTTCCTGAGATATAGGGCCCAAAATTGTACACAATACTCCAAATGTGGTCTGTCCAGACCCTTATAAAGACTCAGAAGTACATCCCTGCTTCTATATTCAAGTCCTCTCAAAATAAATGCCATCATTGCACTTGCCTTCCTAACTACTGACTCAACCTGCAAATTTACCTTGAAAGAATCCTGACTACAACTCTCTCTTTGCACTTCAAACTTCTGAATTTTCTTCCCTTTTAGAAAACAGTCCATACCTCTACTCTTCCTAAGAAAATGCATGACTTCACACTTTCTGATGTTGCATTCCATCTGCCACTTTTTTGCCCACTGTCCTAATCCTTCAACAGCGTCTTCACCTCCTAAATGCTACCTGTCCCTTTACTTATCTTTGTATCGTCTGCAAATCTAGCCAGAATGCCCTCAGTTCCTTCATCCAGATCATTAATGTATAAATAGGAAAGTTGTAGTCCCAACACCACTTGTATTCCTTGTGGAACACCACTTTTCACCAGCTGCCACCCTGAGAAAGATCATTTTATCCCCTCCGTCTGCATTCTACCAAACGGTCAAGCTTCTATCCATGCAAGCACCTTACCTCTAACACCATGGACCCTTATCTTACTCACTAGCCTCCTGTACAGCATTTTGTCAAAGGCCTTCTTGAAGTCCTGGTAGATAACATCCGTTGGCTCTCTTTGGTCTAACCTGCCTGTTAACTTTTTAAAAAAGATTCCTTACAGTATGGAAACATGCCCTATGGCCCAACAAGTCCACGCCAACCCTCCAAAAGGTAACCCACCCAGACCCAATTCCTTACCCTATATTTACCCCTGACTAATGCACTTAACACTATGGGCAATTTAGTATGGCCAATTCACCTGACCTGCACATCTTTGGATTGTGAGAGGAAACCAGAGCACCTGAAGGAAACCCACCCAGACACGGGGAGAATGTGCAATCTTCACACAGACAGTCGCCCAAGTTGGAAACTGAACCCAAGTCCTTGGCGCTGAGGCAGCAGCGCTAACCACCCTGTCACCCCAACTTCCTCAAAGAATTCTGGTATATTTGTCAGGCATGACCTCCCCTTGATGAAAGTATTGCATGCAGATTTAGTCTCCTTACCTTAAAAAAAGGAGGCTTGCCATGGAGGCTTACTAGAACATAAAAATGTGTAGCACTTCAGCCCTTGACATTGTGCTGACCTTTTATCCTACTGTAAGTTCAGACTAACTGACTTACCCTTCATTGTACTAATTTCCATGTGACTAACCAAGAGTTACTTAAATGCCCCTAATGTATCTGACTCTACTATCATTGCTGGCAGTGCATTCCATGCACCCACCACTCTCTGTGTAAAGAACTAACTCTAACATCTCGCCTAACCTTCCTTCAATTACCTTAAAATTATGCCCCCTCATGATAGCCATTTCCACCATGGGAAATAGTCTCTGACTATCCATCATATCTATGCCTCTCAACATCTTGTACATCTCTTATCCTTCTTCCCTCCACTGAGAAAAGCTCTAGCTCCTTCAACCTTTCTTCATAAGACATGTGCTCCAAGCCAGGCAGCATCCTGGTAAATCTCCTTTACACCTTCTCTAAAGCTTCCACACCTTTCCTATAATGTGGCAATTAGAACTGGACACAATATTCCAAGTGTGGCCTAACAAGGACTCTATAGAGCTACAGCATAAACTTGCAGCTCTTAAACTCAATCCCCCTGCTAATGAAAGCTAACATACCATATGCCTTCTTAACAACCCTATCAACCTGGGTGGCAATTTTGAGGGATCTGTGGACTTGGACCCCAAGATCCCTCTGTTCCCCCACACTGCCAACAACCCCACTTTTAACTCAGTATTCAAAATCGACCTGTCAAAGGGAAATGCTTCACACACTTCTAGGTTGAACTCCACCTGCCACTTCTCCGCCCAGCTCTGCATTCTGTCAATGTTCCGTTGCAATCTGCAACTATCCTCCACACTATCCACAAGTCCAATGACCATTGAGTCACTGACAAACTAACTAACCCATCCTTCCACTTCCTCATCCAAGTCATTTATAAAAATCACAAAGAGTAGGCATCTCAGAACCGATCTCTGCAGAACACCACTGGTCCTCAAGCTCCAGACTGAATACTTTCCATCAACCACCGCCCTCTGTCTTCTATGGACCAACCATTTCTTTATCCACACATACAGATTTCCTTGTATCCTATTCCTCCTTAATTTCTGAATGAGCCTATCATGGGGAACCTTATCAAATGCCTTGCTAAAATCCATGTACACCATATCCAACACACGACCTTCAATGCGTTTTGTCTCATCTACAACAAATTCAATAAGATTCACGAGGCATGACCTGCCCCTCTCAAAGCCACGTTGACTATCTATGACTCAAACCATGCTGACTTTTTTATTGGTAGAGGGATTGAGTTCCAGAGCTGTAATGTTATGCTGCAACTATACAAAACACTAGTGGGGCCTCACTTGGAATATTGTGTACAGTTCTGATTGCCCCATTATAGGAAGGATGTGGTAGCATTGGAAAACGTGCAGAGGAGATTTACCAGGATGTTGCCTGGAAGAAAAGTCTTATGAGGAAAGGTTGAGAGACTTGGGTCTGTTCTCATTGGAAAGAAAGTGGTTAACAGAGGATTTGATAGAGACATAAAAGATGATCAGAGGATTAGATAGGGTAGACAGTGAAAGTCCTTTTCCTAGGAAGGTGTTGTCAGCTTGTATGAGGGGGCATAGCTACAAATTGAGGGGTGATAAATTTAAGACATGTCAGAGGCAGGCTCTTTACTCAGAGAGTGGTAATGGCGTGGAATGCCCTACCTGTCAATGTAGTTAACTTAGCCACTTTCGGGAGATTTAAACAATCCTTGGATAAGCACATGGATGATGATGGAATAGTGTAGGGGGATGGGCTTAGATTAGTTCACAGGTTGGCGCAACATTGAGGGCCAAAGGACCTGTTCTGTGTTGTATTGTTCTATTTCTAATCAAACTATGGTTTTCCAAGTAATCATAAATCCTGTCTCAGAATCCTCTCCAATACTTTGCCTACCACAGACATAAGATTGACTGGTCTGTAATTCCCAAGTTTATCCCATAACCTTTCTTGAACATGGGGATAACATTTGCCACCCTCCAATCATCTTGCACTATTCCAGTGGACAGTGAGGATGCAAAGATCATTGCCAAAGGCGCAGCAATCTCTTCTCTCACTTTCTGTGGTTACCTACAGTATATCCCATCTGGCCCAGGGGATTTTTCTATTCTTCTGTTTTTCAAAATTTTCAATACATGCTCCTTCCTAACATCAACCTGTTTGAGCATATCAGTCTGTTTCACGTTCCTCAGAAATGTTAAGGTCCCTCTCAGTATTGAATGCTGAAGCAAAGTATTCATCTCGTACCTTCCCTACTTCCACTGACTCCAGGTACAAGTTCCCTTCATCTTCCTACCCTCACTCTGGCCGACCCTCACTCTGGCCATTCTCTTGTTACTCACCTAAGTGTAGAATGCCTTAGGGTTTTCCTTAGTCATACCCGCTAAAGCTTTTCCATGCCCCCTTCTAGCTCTAAGTCCATTCTTCAGTTCCTTCTTGGTACCTTGTAGCCCTCTAAAGACCTGTCTGTTCCTTGCCTTCTCAACCTTAAGAAAGCTTCCTTCTTCCTTTTGACTAGCTGTTTCACATCCCTTGACACCCAAGGTTCTTTCAACCTACCTTCTTTCCCTCAGTGAGGCAAACCTGGCTTCCTAAACAATTTCCACATTTCTGTTGTGCATTTCTCTGAAAACATCTGCTCCAAATTTAGGCACTCCAGTTTATGCCTAATTGCTTTGCAATTCACCCTCCCCTGATTAAATAGTTAAGTGTCACACAACACCAGATTATAGTCTAGCAGGTTTATTTGGAAGCACTAGCTTTTTGACTGCTGCTCCTTCATCAGGTGGTCTTGTTGGACTATAACCTGGTGTTGTATGAGTTTTAACTTTGTACATCCCAGTCTAACACCAGTATCTCCAAATCCCAATTAAATACTTTTCCACACTATCTGCTTCTAGTCTTGACCATGAATATAGGAAAGGTCATGGAGTTGTGATCACTATCACTGAAATGTTCTCCCACCAAGACTTCTGACACTTGGGCTAGCTCATTGCCAAGCACCAAATCCAATTTGCCTCCCCTCTAGTCGACCTATCTATATTGCATCAGTAAGCGTTCCTGGAGACACCTGACAAAAACTGGTCCATCCAAACTGTTTGAACGAAGTAGGTTCTGATCAATATTAGGGGAAGTTAAAGTCACCCATGACAATAACCCTTTTACTTCTGCACATTTCTAAAATCTGCCTCCCAATCTGCTCCTCTGTGCCTGTGTTGCTATTGGGGTGGGCCCAGTAGAAAATTCCCAATAATGTGACTACTCCTGCTTCTGACTTCCACTCATACTGACTCTGTAGACAAACGCTCCTCGCCGATTGCCCTTTCTGCAGCTGTGAGATTATCTGTGATTAGCAATGCCACTGCTCCAACTCTTCTACCTCTCTACACCTTTTGAAATATGTAAACCCTGAAACATCCAACAACCATTCCTGCTGCTGTGATATCTAAGTCTCTGTAATGGCCACAATATCATAGTTCCAAGTACTTATCCATGCTCTGAGTTTATCACCCTTATTCCTGATACTTCTTGCATTAAAATAGACTCACTTCAATCCATCACAATGACTGCACTTTTGCCCTTTCAAGTGCCTAACCCTCATCACAAATTCTCTGTACACTGTACCTGGCTGTTCACTACCTACTTCATCATCTGATCCATAGTTCAGGTTCCCACTCCCCTGCCAATCTAGTTTAAACCCTCCAGAGGAGCTCTAACAAACATCCTGCTCGGGATATTGGTGCCCCTCCAATTCAAGTGCAACCAGTCTTTCTAAAACAGGTCCCACCTTCTCCAGAAGCTATCCAATGATCCACATTACTGGATTGACACTGGAAATCACATGACTGTCCTATGAGGAGAGATCTGTTCAACTGGGCCAGTATTCACTACAGTTTACAAAAGGATGAGGGGGCTTTGGATTGAAACATATAATGCTGATTAGAATAGATTTAGGGAAGATGTTTTCCCTGTTTGAGGAACTTAGAACTGGGGACACAGTCTTAGCATATACAGTAGACTATTTAGGATGGAGATGAGCAAAAAAATTCTTCAGTCAAAAAGGTAGATAATTCTCCAGAAGCGAAGTCTGTGGAGGCCAAGTCACTATATATATTTATGAGACAGATACTATTTTAATGTTAAAGGAATCAAAGCGTCTGAGGAGAAAGCAGGAATATGGTTTTGAGTTAGAGGATCAACCATGATTGTGTTGAATGGTGGAGGAGTATTGAAGGGCCAAATGGCCCAGTCCTAGCTTCAATGTTTTAATCCTAGATTAGAGTCAGAGTTATACAACACAGAAAGAGACCCTTCAGACCAAATCATCCATGCTAACCAGGTATCCAGGTATCCTAAACTGAACTTGTCCCACTTGCTTGCATTTGGCCCACGTCCCTCTAAACCTTTCCTGTTAACATCCTTGTCTAAGTGTTTTTTAAATGTTGTAATTGAACTTACCCCTACCACTTCCTCTGGCAGCTCAATGTATTTAGGCACCACCCTCCCTGTGTAAAACCTGCCCTGGAGGTCACTTTTAAATCTTTCCTCTCTCACCTTAAATCTTTGCCCTCTAGTTTTGAACTCCATTACCCTGGGAAACAAAAGATCTTGTCTATTCATCAAATAGCTATTATGTTTTAAATATCCTGTTGAACCAAGACAGAACCTATCTTCTGCTGAGGATTTTCTGGGGCTATCTTCCCCACATGGTATCAGTAACGTAGCACCAGCAAGAAGAAATGGTGGTAGCAAATCTGTCCAACTCAACCCAGACATTTACATCAAAAATCAACACATAATAGTATTTAGTTGAAAGACCACAATTATTCAATACTGTGTTAACAGCATGCCTCATACATTAGATTCACTATAGAAACAATCAAGTAGAAGAACCAAACAAGCATATGGTAATTAAAAGATAGAGGACTATGTGTAGACAGATCATAAAAAAATGTTGGATCTTTTTCTACAGAAACATGGTATTTAGTCTAACTATGCTTATGCTCCACAGAAATCACCTCCCACTTTAATTCATCTCATGTAATTGCAGGTCCATCTAATTCTATTCTCTCCCATGAAGTTTTCGAGCTTTCTTTTATATGCACATATGCTATTCCCTTCAGCCTCTCCACGCAGTAGAGTTTAATATTTTCTGAGCAAAGAAGTTTGACTTGAGTTTCCAAACAGTTTTCTGAATGACCATTTAATGTTTATGGGCCCTAGTTTTGGATTCCTCACTAGTAGAAACATCTTCTGCACCCTGTTGAACATCTTCATAATATTGAAAGCTTCCTTCAGGTGAGCTTGCAAATTTATCTTTTTCCAAAGAAACATGTAGCACATTTGTGCAGCACACCAATAATCATTACCTATATCATGCTCTGATCAACGTAAAATATCTCAGGGTTTCAAAGCAGTGTTACCAAATTGAAATTGAAACCAGATCGCACTGGCATTGCTAGGGCACATTGCTGGATGTTCAATAAATGAGGCAAGTTTTAAAAGAGCCCTAATGGAGAAAAGGTAGATTGGGAGGTCAATGAGTTCCAGAAGGGACTCCTACTGTGAAAGATCATAGCAGATGGTGGAACAACTAAATTCAGGAATCCTCAACAAAGCAGAATTAGAGGAGTCCAGAAATCACTGCAAACTGTAGGACTATGGAAGAATGAAGAGATTGATTGACGTGGGGTCATGGCAGGACTGGAAAACACAGCCAGGAACATCAAAGCTGATGTTTTGCTGTACTGGGACCAGTTGTAGATCAGAGAACAGAAGCATGATGATTGAACAGAATTTGAGAGCCAGCACATGGGTAACAAATTTTTAGGTGGCTTCAAATTTTATGGAAGGTGGAATATGAGAAGCTAAGCAGGAGCGTAGTGAGGGATATAGTTGTCTTTAGAATCAAATTTTCCAAAGGCAGCTTTCAGCAGTAGGTGAACTCAGGCAACACTATGGTGAGAGAAACAGATAGTTTTTGTTATGGTATAGGCATGGTCTGAAGTTCAGATCACACCAGATCAAATATGACATTAGATGTAAACTAACCCGTTCCACCTTTTCAGTTTCAGTTTTGATAAACACTTTTATACACAGGATTCCATACTCATTTGACCTCTGATGTCAGCATATATAAATGAAGTTTTTGGGTAATCATTTCACACACAATACTGAACATGGTGTCAAACAGTGCAATTTGATTGAATAGATTCTGATAGCTAAAAGGGAATCAGAGGTTTGAAAAAAAAATTTAAAACCTGAGTCGTCCAGTACCTGCTTCTAGGGAGATTAGGGGAGGAATTGGCAATTATTCCAATTTCAGCTGTTAAATTATAAGATGGACACAGCGTCACCCTCTGATCTCATTTGTAGCAGTTGGTATCATCTGAAATAGTGGTCAAATCTGATTGGATGACAAACTTTGGTGAGACCTCAGTGTGTATTCCAAGCTTTATCCATGGTCTTTCTGGGATGTCATGAGTCATGAGTGACTCTTCAGCTTCTTGGCTTGATGCTCATTAAAAGCACTGCACTGATTTTATTCTTTGCTCATTTTGACCAGTAGAACACTTGTCTTGCTCAAACTAGACCCAGTTCTTTGATAGCTTACATAGGTCTCAGGAGAAAATAGACAGCATACGTTTTCTAGTAATCACAAGAACGTACAGTTAGAAGATGCACTTACAACTAGGACATGTGAACACGTTACAATGTGATTTGATAATATAATCATATGTATTAATTTGAATATGATTAGTTACAATACTCATGAGAACTAACTTAGAGTACAGACGATGCAAAAACCATTGAATAAACATATAATTCATAAATGTGTATCCTTTTGATTGGAGATCTGTGGAAATATGAGTGGAAGCTTGTCATCTGTAAAAATATAATTTAATCCCTGCCTTGTTCTTTGAATAGAGATTTGAACTGTATGTCATTTTTAATGCATGCAGGAATAAATATTTTAAAGTTGCATGAGTTATTGTTTGGTCTAGACTGAAACAAAAGGTGAAAATCACCTTTTCAATGCTCTTCAGAATGTCTTTGCTTATCTCTTCAGCAATAACAAACCTAGCACCTTTGTACAAGATGCCATCTTGGGTGATAATTTCCTCTCGGTATGCCAGATTCTCTCTTATACGGCTTGATAGTTTCAGGCCATCCATTAAATCAGAAGATCCTGCAACACTTCAAGGATTGCATCTCCTTCTGTACTTTACTTAGCTTTTTGAGTGCGATCAGCAGCGGAGATAAGATGAACCCGGAAGACTGCAGCTAAGGTAAGGCAGTTTTTAAAAAATTACTTACTGGTAGTGGACAGCGGTGTTTTCCCTTTCACAGAAGGAGCGGGAGCAGCGGGGGAAGTGACGAGGACCAGACGGGCAGCCGGGAAGGAAAGCAGTGACCATATATATCAGCAAGGCGACTAAACCCGAGACTCTACTATTGTAGAGTCTCCCACCCGCCCTCCTCCTCCAACCTAGTTAATAAGGTAAGGTTCATTCTAAACTTCCTCTATTGGATTTAAGTTAGTTATTAATTTTTATAGCAACTTGAACTAAGCTTTCTACTTTAGTACTGAGTGGGCACATGTCTCCGCTGGCTATGTCGGTGGGAAGTGCATCCAACTCTAGCTCCTTGAAAACCGTGTTAGGGAATTGGACCTGGAGCTGGATGAACTACGGATCATTCGGGAGGCTGAGGGTGTAATTGAGAGGAGTTACCGGGAGTTTGTCACTCTTAAGGCTCAGGACAAGGATAAATGGGGTACAGTTAGGGGGAGGAAAGGGGACAGTCAGACAGTGCAGAGATCCCCTGTGGACATTCCCCTCAGCAATAAGTATACCATTTTGGATACTGCTGGGGGAGATGACCTACCAGAGGAAAGCCAGAGTAGTCAGTTCTCTGGCACTGAGCCTGACACTGTGGCAAAGAAAGGAAGGGAGCAGAATAGAAAAGTACTCGTGATAGGGGACTCGATAGTTAGGGGAATCGACAGGAGATTTTGTGGTCAGGATCGGGATTCCCGGAAGGTATGTTGCCTCCCTGGTGCCAGGGTCCGGGACATCTCCGATCGGGTGTATAAGGTTCGAAAAGGGGAGGGCGAACAGCCAGAAATTTTGTTACATATTGGCGCTAATGATATAGCCAGGAAAAGGATCCAAGATATAAAAAGTGATTTCAGGGAGTTAGGATTGAAGCTGCAAAGCAGGACGAACAGAGTAGTGTTCTCTAGTTTACTACTGGTGCCACGAGATAGCGAGGCAAGGAACAGGGAGAGGGTGCAGCTTAATACGTGGCTGCGCAGCTGGTGTAAGAGGGAGGGCTTCAGATATGTAGATAATTGGGATGCCTTCTGGGGAAGTTGGGACCTGTACAAGAAGGACGGGTTGCATCTGAACTGGAAGGGGACCAATGTCCTGGGTGGAAGTTTTGCACAAGTAGTTCGAGAGGGTTTAAACTAGTATGGCAGGGGGGTGGGAACCTGAGCTGTATACCAGAGATGAGAGTTGATGCAGATGAGGCAGTAGCAAGAGGTAGACCAGCTAGTGGGAAGGATTTTCCTGGCAGGGAACCAAGGTATCAGTTAAAGTGTGTTTGCTTTAACGCAAGGAGTATCAGGAATAAAAGTGATGAACTTAGAGCATGGATCAGTACCTGGTGCTATGATGTTGTGGCCATAACAGAGACATGAGTTTCTCAGGGGCAGGAATGGTTGCTGGATGAATAGGGAGGGGGGAAAAAGAGGAGGGGGTGTAGCACTACTAATCAAAGAGGGTATCACAGCTACAGAAGCTTCCATTGTCAAGGAAGATCTGCCTACTGAGTCAGTATGGGTGGAAATTAGGAACAGCAAGGGAGCAGTTACCTCTTTAGGGGTTTACTACAGGCCCCCCAATAGCAGCAGGGAGATAGAAGGAAGCATAGCTCGGCAGATTTTGGAAAAGTGTGGACGTAGTAGGGTTGCTGTAAGGGTGACTTTAACTTTCCCAATATTGATTGGAACTTCCTTCGAGCAGAAGATTTGAATGGAGCTCTTTTTGTACGGTGTGTTCAGGAGGGTTTCCTAACTCAGTACGTTGACAGGCCGATGAGGGGAGAGGCCATTCTAGACTTGGTGCTCGGCAATGAGCCGGGGCAGGTATCAGATTTTGTGGTGGGAGAGCATTTTGGTGATAGTGACCACAACTGCCTCACATTCTACATAGCTATGGAGAAGGAGAGGATTAGGCAAAATGGGAGGATATTTAATTGGGGAAAAGGAAACTATGATGTGATTAGACATGAGTTAGGAAGCATGGATTGGGAGCAATCATTCCATGGTAAAGGCACTATAGACGTGTGGAGACTGTTTAAGGAACAGTTGTTGCAAGTGATGAATAAATATGTCCCTCTGAGACAGGCAAGAAGTGGTAAGATAAAGGAACCTTGGATGACGAGAGGGGTGGAGCTTCTTGTCAAAAGGAAGAAGGCAGCTTACGTAAGGTGGAGGAAGCAAGGGTCTTGCTCAGCTCTAGAGGATTACAGGCAGGCGAGGAAGGAGCTCAAAAATGGTCTGAGGAGAGCCAGGAAGGGGCACGAGAAAGGCTTGGCAGAACGGATTCGGGAGAACACAAAGGCATTTTACACTTATATGAGGAATAAGAGAATGGTCAAAGAAAGAGTATGCCCGATCAGGGATAGCATAGGGAATTTGTGTGTGGAGTCTGAGGAGGTAGGGGAAGCCCTAAATGGGTTTTTTGCTTCTGTCGTTACGAAAGAAACAAACTTTGTAGTGAATGAAACCTTTGAAGAGCAGGTGTGCATGCTGAAATGGATAGAGATAGAGGAAGCTGATGTGCTGAAAATGTTGTCAAACATTAAGATTGACAAGTCGCCAGGCCCGGACCAGATTTGTCCTCGGCTGCTTTGGGAAACGAGAAATGCAATTGCTTTGCCACTTGCGAAGATTTTTTCATCCTCGCTCTCCACTGGAGTCGTACCTGAGGACTGGAGAGAGGCAAATGTAATTCCTCTCTTCAAGAAAGGAAATAGGGAAATCCCCGGCAATTACAGACCAGTAAGTCTCACGTCTGTCATCTGCAAGGTGTTAGAAAGGATTCTGAGGGATAGGATGTATGACCATCTGGAAGAGCATGGCTTGATTAAATGCAGGCAACACGGCTTTTTGAGGGGCAGGTCATGCCTCACAAACTTTATCGAGTTCTTTGAGGATGTGACTAGAAAAGTTGATGAGGGTCGGGCTGTGGATGTGGTGTGTATGGACTTCAGCAAGGCATTTGATAAGCATGGTAGGCTCATTCAGAAGGTCAGGAGGAATGGGATTCAGGGGAACATAGCTGTCTGGATACAGAATTGGCTGGCCAACAGAAGACAGCGAGTGGTAGTAGAAGGAAAATATTCTGCCTGGAACTCTGTGGTGAGTGGTGTTCCACAGGGCTCTGTCCTTGGGCCTCTATTGTTTGTAATTTTTATTAATGACGTGGATGAGGGGATTGAAGGTTGGGTCAGCAAGTTTGCAGATGACACAAAGGTTGAGGGGTCGTTGACAGTATAGAGGGCTGTTGTAGGCTGCAGCGGGACATTGACAGGATGCAGAGATGGGCTGAGAGGTGGCAGATGTTGTTCAACCTGGATAAATGCGAGGTGATGCATTTTGGAAGGTCGAATTTGAAAGCTGAGTACAGGATTAAGGATAGGATTCTTGGCAGTGTGGAGGAACACAGGGATCTTGGGGTGCAGGTACATAGATCCTTTAAAATGGGCATCCAAGTGGACAGGGTTGTTAAGAAAGCATATGGTGTTTTGGCTTTCATTAACAGGGGTATTGAGTTTAAGAGTCGTGAGATCTTGTTGCAGCTCTATAAAACTTTGGTTAGACCGCACTTGGAATACTGTGTCCAGTTCTGGTCGCCCTATTATAAGAAAGATGTAGATGCTTTGGAGCGGGTTCAGAGGAGGTTTACCAGGATGCTGCCTGGACTGGAGGACTTATCTTATAAGGAGAGGTTGACTGAGCTTGGACTTTTTTCATTGGAGAAAAGGAGGAGAAGAGGGGACCTAATTGAGGTATACAAGGTAATGAGAGACATAGATAGAGTCGATAGCCAGAGACTATTTCCCAGGGCAAAAATGACTAACACGAGGGGTCATAGTTTTAAGCTGGTTGGAGGAAAGTATAGAGTGGATGTCAGAGGCGGGTTCTTTACACAGAGAGTTGTGAGAGCATGGAATGCGTTGCCAGCAGCAGTTGTGGAGGCAGGGTCATTGGGGACATTTAAGAGATTCCTCGACATGCATATGGTCACAGAAATTTGAGGGTGCATACATGAGGATCAGTGGTCGGCACAACATCGTGGGCTGAAGGGCCTGTTCTGTGCTGTACTGTTCTATGTTCTATGTTCTATGTATATCAGATTTAGTCACTACTGAGTTAATGGTTTCCAAAACATTGTGCTGTAACTTCTTCATGCATCTGGAAAATTTCACACTGTACGAACAGCAACTTTCTTCAAAGAGAACACATCTCTCAAGAGCATGACCACAATGTACAATCTCTTCCCTTGTTTATACTTTACTTCCAATTGATTTCAATGCCAAATTCAATAGCATCTTTTATAAACACTTGTGCACAGATAAAAGTGATTTAGAGGAGATGCTTTGAAGTGGTTATGGTCAGATTCTACATATTTCTCTGTAAATAGGTATGCACTTAAATGTTCTCAAGCAAGGACATTGGCCAGAAACACTTTCCTCAGCTGTGCATAATGCTATTCAGTTTAGTCTATTTGCCTTTTGGCTGTCCCTACTGAATGAGTGATGCTCCAAGTCCTTCTTCATTGGCAGCGCCTTAGAGGGATAATCATGCCATTATTCTCATTAGTTACCTTTATTTTCCAATATATGTACTTTCTTTTCTTATATGAATCTTCTTTTAGCTTTACATTCTCCCTTGCCCCTTCAATCAGTGATAATTATGTTTGGCAAATTGAGCTCCTTGTTCTTGCTTCTTCTTTGGCTCAAATGTCTCAAAATGCTCAATCACTGTCTCTAATTGGAGATGCCAAAGCCTTTGCTACAGGTGAGGTTGGACTAGCAGGTCTATAGTTTCCTGGTTTCTGTCCCATCTGTCTGAAACAAAAAACAGCAAAACAATGGCAAGACTGATAAGAACTACTAAAATAGTTATGAAGAGAATAATTTTACAAAAAGCACAACACAAAAACACTTCCACAATTCTATGATGAAAGTTAGAATGGTTTAGAGAAATCTGCACATTTTATAATAGACAAGACTGGTAGTTAATTCAAGGATTGGGAAGACTCTGTCTAAGTGTTGAGTAGAGAGATGAGAACCATGCTAGTGAGTGTTAAAAGGTATATTTGCATCAAGGTGCCATCATTGAATCTCATGTTTCAGATACAACATTTCCAATTCACCTACCATTCAGATAGAGACCAGATAGTGACAATTTCCAAGATGGAAGTTAGAGAAACACCTGGTGATTGCAGCTCACCACTCGAAAGCAGTATTATTCGACTTAAAGCATTTACTGTTTTCTCTCCACCGATTCTGCTGGCCCCGCTGAGTTTCTCCAGCAAATTTATCATTGTCCCACATCACCACTTGCTTGTCCCAGTCACCATCTTGCAGTCCTCAAAATCTCAGGGCACACTGCACGGGTAGTGGCCACATGCACCATTTTCCAGGGAAATTGGCTCTGGACATTTATCGGCCAAATCATTGCACATCTCCAATCCACTTTCAATGCACTTCAATGTTGCACATGAAGTACACCTGCATATATCATCCTGATGCTGCTGCTGCCGCCAGGACACCCTAGGGACAAGCACTCATCTCACGATTCGATTAGGGTACATATCAAAGCTCTTTGTTTGTTCTTTCAGTCATTCTGCTTGGATACTCAAATCATCTCTGCTTTGCCATGTTCTGCCTTTATGCACTTTTCCTCCCAGCTAAAGCTTAACAACTTATAGTACTTTTGTTCACCCATGCCTGATTAACAGACACAAAACCAGGCAGCTTTTTAGTCGTCAGCAGTCAGTGAAATGTCATTACACAGGACCGTGCCATGTCAATCTCACACCTTATTTATTCATTTGTGAGATGCGGGCGTCGCTGGCTGGCCAGCACTTCTTGCCCATCCCTGGTTGCCCTTGAGAAAGCGATTGTGAATTGCTTTCTTGAACCACTGCAGTCCACTTGCCTGGGGTTGACCTACTTACCATGAAAGCTGGAATTCCAAGATTTTGACCCAGCATCAAGGAAGGTATGGCGATTTATTTCCAAGTCAGGGTGGTGAGTGGCTTAGAGGGGAACTTGAATGTTGAAGAAAATTTTGAGACACAAGCCTTGAGAACTGATTAGTTTATTATGCGACATGTTATGGGGAATTGACCGTCCGAACTGTGGCTCAGTGCTATTCCGAAATACAACAGGATATGACAGGATTATATAGAGAAAGCAGAGCTGTTTGTTAATTACAAGGCTTTGATATGCTTACAAGTTGGTACTTAGTTAGAGGTCAGCCATTAGGGTCAAAACTAAACACTATTACACATTGCACAAGTGGACCAAAACAAATGTTATCACCATTTGTGCTATTTACACAGATTGTTAATACTAAGCAGAGATGTCCTTAATTAGCTCAACGACCGTGAAGTGGCTAATTGACAAGTCTAGGTCCGCTTGACTGACTACCCTGCATGCACTGACCATCCATCAAATTGGGGATAATTTGGACATGTTCTGTTTATCGTTGTCAGGGGAGTCCATATCATTCCATTTAGGGAGGATCTGCAAGGAAAAATGCAACAGTGGTTCAGGAGGCTGTTCCAATCCACCGCTGAGCCTGAGACTCACTGCTCAAAGTGTGAACTGTGTTATCTTCCATTTTAACCTGTATTCTTAATATGGACTGGAAATTGGAAAATGGCACTACAACAAGAGTGGGCAGTGTATGTGATTTCATCCTGTCTGAATATGCAGGCATTTACATTAATCAGACACTTAGATAGTACAGGTTGAAGTCACCTGTAGTAGTACATTGCACATGAGAGGCATGCAGCATCCAGTTGTGTGGGATACAAAACTTGGCCACAGGCAATCTTGACCATATCGTCCGTCATTTCATATGCAATGTCTGTTCTTGCCTCTTGTGCATCACAAAACTGAAACAGGTAGGTGGTGATCTGATGGAAGCTGGGAGGGTGTCAGCAGTCATCTGGGACAGATGAAGACATTTCTTAAGAGGAATATCACCTTCAGCATAAGATGAAACAAGTCAGACAGGACTTAATTAACACTCGGTTCCAGGTTAATAAATCCAAGAGGGATCTCTGGACTCAAAACATGAATTGGGTTTTCTCTTCACAGATGCTGCCAAACCTGCTGAGTTCTTATAGCAATTTCTGACCTGAGAAGCATCTCTTCCCCAACCCCCAACCCCCTCTATGTGTGTGGTAAAGGCTACCTTTTAGATGAGTGCTTAACCTGGCATTAAAAATGGCATGGGCACTAGGAATCCCAGGAGGTCCTGGCACTATTTCTGCCCCCAAGGAGGAAGATTTACAAATTATGGAAAATGGTATGAAAGATCTCACTCAGGCTCATGGATCAGAACTTTCTATGAAACTCAACAAAATTGACACTTCACTAATTTCTGGTAAAATTCAGGACAGAAATTGGCTCAGTGTCAATTTAGTTGCGTTTCATGCTGGCCTGCTTGGATGCAATACTTTATATTAAGCAATTAAGATACGAATAATTGTCAAGTCAATTATTTTTACATCTGTTCAACCTTTTTGGAACAGAATTTTAAATACTCAAGTTTAATAAAGCAGTGAATATACATGGACAAAAAGCTTAAAGTCACAGAATGACAAAAGTGTTGATACAGGAGGCCATTCAGCCCGACATGTTTGGACTAGCCTTCTGAGCAATTTGACTTTGTGCCAAACCCCTGCCTTTTTTCTCAGGTTGTCCTTAACTAAAGAATTGCCCAATGTCCTCTTGACTGACTCCATTGAATTCCTCTTCACCAGGTGTTGGGCCACACACTAATAAACCTGGACCATTCATCAAAAAAATGCTTTTCATTTTGCTTCCTTTACCAATTACTTTATGTTGGCTCCCATTTGTTCTGATCTTTTTCATGATTGAGAACAGTTTCTCTAAATTAACCCTCTCTAAACCCATATTTTGGAAAACCTCTACCATATATCTTATGATTGTTTTCCTTGGAATGCCAATGGCGAATTGCTCCAATCTGCCCTCATAATATAATACGAAGGAGCAAATTATGACAGATAATGGAATATGGACTGAAAACAAATGCTGGAGGTCACAACGGGTCAGGCAGCATTTATCGAGAGAGAGCAAGCTAACATTTGAGTCTAGATGACTCTTCATCAGAGTTGACATGAAGTGTGGAGGGGGCAGCAGTTATGCCATGGTTTGGGCAGGAGAGATGGCGTGTAGAGTTCTGGGGGAGAAAGGATGTTGATAGTTCAGATTAAGTGGTCAGAATGTGAGAATAGCAGAACAATGGTGTGTCTAACTGCCAGACTTGAAAGAGAAGACAGTATCACTAGGGTGGGAGGGAGAGGAGAGAGGACATGGTGACAAGTAAAGCTAAAAAAGGAAGGTATGGGAGCTGGTTCATAATTTGAAGGTTGTAAAATGCTTTGTCTGAAGCTGAGATGTTGTTCTTCCAGTTTACGCTGTGATTCGCTGGAGCATTGCAGCATGTCAAGGACAGACAAGTGGGCACGTGAGCAGGACGATACATTAAAATGATCAGCTACAGTAAGGTCGCGGTCATGCCTGAGGTGTTCTGCAAAGCGGTCATCCAGTCTGTGTTTGGTTTGTCCAACACAGTGTAGGCCACACTGGGTACAGCAAATACAATACACAAGCTTGGAGATGGGCTCAGTGAAATGCTGCTTCACCTGGAAAGACTGTATAACCACAAATCCCTGAAGTAATTTACATAAACCTTTTCTGCAATTTTGTCATTACATTCACATCTTTCCGAAAGTGAGATGCCCAGAACTGTACACAACACTCCAGCTGAGTCTAAACATTCTTACGTAAAAGTATACATAATCTCCTTGCTCATGTGTTCAATGCCCTTCATAATGAAGCCACGACACAGTATGCTTTATTAGCAGATTTTCTACCTGTCCTGCCTAATGTATACATACAGGTTTCTGTGCTCCAGCACACCCTTCTTATCTTGTGCTGTGATATAATTCCAACTGATGTCAATATGGGGCAAGTCAGGTCCCTGACTGAAATCTGGCTCGATAGCTCATTTTTGATTTTGATTTTATTAGTTTTAAGGAGCTGATCTTTCACTGAAACATAAAATTGGATTTGTAGCATGGCGTGTTTAACAGTTAAATACAAGTTTATTATCTTGAAGAAATTAAGATACAAGTTAAACTATTCACATATAATGCATGCTTAAAGATTTTAAAACAAAATACAATTCCATTAATCCCACCATTCTTTCACAATATTTACTCAACAGAAAAGTGCCTTTTCTGTCAAAATTATAGGGCTTGGCTTAACTGTCAAGATTGGGAATTGAAACCACAGTCTGATAGCCTCTTCCTGGTGCATTTGTACAATTGAACTTAAACAGCTTCAAATAACTTCAAGGTTATTGACAAGCAGTTCTAGTCTGGAACTTTCAAAGTAAACTGTTTACACTAAGGCAACATATTTCTTCATTTCAAACTTTCTTTCTTCAGGAGCAATTACATGCACAGCTTTTTCTAGAAAACTGTCACACAAACTCAAGCTATTTTTCTAAGCTGTGACATTTTTTTCCCCAAAGAAATGGAAAATAGCTAAACTCTAATGCTCCATTGACATTCAACTGTTCATCTGCCACTCCAAAGCCCATTGACCCAATTGATCAAGATCTCTTCGTAAATTATAGATAGCCTTCTTCCAGCATCTCATAGAGTCATAGAGATGTACAGCATGGAAACAGACCCTTTGGTCCAACCTGTTCATGCCAACAAATACCCTAACCCAATCTAGTCCCGTCTGCCAGCACCTGGACCATATCCCTCCAAACACTTCCTATTCATATACACATCCAAATGCCTTTTAAATGTTGCAATTGTATCAGCCTCCATCACTTCCTCTGGCAGCTCATTCCATACACGTACCATCCTCTGCGTGAAAAGTTGCCCCTTAGGTCCCTTTTATATCTTTCCCACCTCACCCTAAATCTATGCCCTCTAGTTCTGGACTCCCCAACACCAGAGAAAAAGACTTTGTCTTTTTTTCCTATCCAGGCCTTTCATAATTTTGTAAACCTCTGTAAGGTTACCCCTCAGCCTCCGATGCTCCAGGGAAAACAGCCCCAGCCTGTTCAGCCTCTCCCCACAGCTCAAATCCTCCAATCCTGGCAACATCCTTGTAAATCCTTTCTGAACACTTTCAAGATTCACAACATCTTTCCAACAGTAAGGAGACCAGAATTGCACACAATATTCCAACAGTGGCCTAACAAATGTTCGGTACAGCTTCAACATGACCTCCCAACTCCTGTACCCAAAACTCTGACCAATAAAGGACAGCATACCAAATGCATTCTTCACTGTCCTATCTACCTGCGACTCCACTTTCAAGGAGCTATGAACCTGCACTCCAAGGTCTCTTTGTTCAGCAACACTCCCTAGGACTTTACCAATAAGTGTATATGTCCTGCTAAAATTTGTTTTCCCAAAATGCAGCACCTTGCATTTATGTGAATTAAACTCCATCTGCCACTTTTCGGCCCATTAGCCCATCTGGTCAAGATCCTGTTGTAATCTGAGGTAACGTTCTTTGCCATCCACTACACATCCAAGTTTGGTGTCATCTGCAAACTTACTAACTATACCTCTTATGCACGCATCCAAATCATTTATGTAAATGACAAAAAGTAAAGGACTCAGCACTGATCCTTATGGCACTCCACTGGTCACAGGCCTCCAGTCTGAAAAACAACCCTCCACCATCACCCTCTGTCTTCTACCTTTGAGCCAGTTCTGTATGTAAATGCCTAATCCTCCCTGTTTTCCATGAGATCTAACCTTGCTAACCAGTCTCCCATGGGGAACCTTGTCGAACACCTTACTGAAGTCCATATAGATCACGTCTACTGCTCTGCCCTCATCAATCTGCTTTGTTAATTCTTAAAAAACTCAGTCAAGTTTGTGAGACATGATTTCCCATGCACAAAGCAGTGTGGACTATTCCTAATCAGTCCTTGCCTTTCCAAATACATGTACATCCTGTCCGTCAGGAATCCCTCCAACAACTTGCCCACCACCGACGTCAGGCTCACTGGTCTATAGTTCCCTGGCTTGTCCTTACCACTGTTCTTAAACAGTCTTCTGGCACCTCACCTGTGACTATCGATGATACAAATATCTCAGCAAGAGGCCCAGCAATCACTTCTCTAGCTTCCCACAGAATTCTAGCGTACACCTGATCAGGTCCAGGGGATTTATCCACCTTTCTGTGTTTCAAGACATCCAACACTTCCTCGTCGGTAATCTGGACATTTTTCAAGGTGTCACCATTCTATATCTTCCATATACTTTTCCATAGTAAATACTGATGCAAAATACTCATTTAGTATCTCTCCCATTTTCTGCCGCTCCACATAAAGACCGCCTTGCTGATCTTTGAGGGGCCCTATTCTCTCCCTAGTTATTCTTTTATCCTTAATGTATTTGCAAAAAAACTCTTTGCATTCTCCTCAACTCTATTTTCCAAAGCTATCTCATGTCCCCTTTTTGCCCTCCTGATTTCCGTCTGAAGTATACTCCTATTTCCTTTATTCTCTTCTAAGGATTCCCTCAATCTATTCTGCCTAAACCTTATATATGCTTCCTTCTTTTTCTCAAGCAAATCCTCAATTTCTTTAGTCATCCAACATTTCCTCTACCTGCCAGCCTTCCCTTTCACCCTGACAGGAATATAGTTTCTCCGGATTCTCGTTATCTAATTTCTGAAGGCTTCCCATTTTCTAGCCATCCCTTTACCCTGTGAACTTCTGCCCGCAATCAGCTTTTGAAAGTTCTTGCCTAATACCATTAAAATTGGCCTTTCTCCAATTTAAAACTTCAACTTTTAGATCTGGTCTATCCTTTTCCTTCACTACTTTAAATCTCGTAGAATTATGGTCGCTGGCCCCAAAGTGCTCCCTCACTGACATCGCAGTCACCTGTTCTGCCTTATTTCCCAAGAGTAGGTCAAGTTTTGCACCGTCTCTAGTAGGTACATCCACATACTGAATCAGAAAATTTTCTTGTACACACTTAACAAATTCCTCTCCATCTAAACTCTTAATACTGTGGCAGTTCCAGTTTATGTTCAGAAAGTTAAAATCCCCTAACATAACCACCCTATTATTCTTACAGATAACTGAGATTTCCTTACAAGTTTGTTTCTCAATTTCCCTCGGACTATTAGGGGGTCTTTAATACGATCCGAATAAGGTGATCATCCCTTTCTTATTTCTCACTTCCACTCAAAATGTATTTCCAGGAATAACCAGGAATAACCTCCCTCAGCACAGCTGTAATGCTATCCCTTATCAAAAATACCACTCCCCCTCCTCTCTTGCCTCCCTTTCTAACCTTCCTGTAGTATTTGTATCCTGGAACATTAAGCTGCCGGTCCTGCCCATCCCTGAGCCACGTTTCTGTAATTGCTATGATATTCCAGTCCCATGTTCCTAACCATGCCCTGAGTTCATCTGCCTTCCCTGTTAGGCCCCTTGCATTGAAATAAATGCATTTTAATTTATTAGTCCTACCTTGTCCCTGTCTGCCCTAACTGTTTGACTCACTTCTGTTCTCAGCTGCACCAGTCTCAGATTGATATCTTTCCTCACTATCTCCCTGGGATCCCCCCACCCCACCCCACCCTTACCAGTTTAAATCCTCATGAGCAGCTTTAGCAAATCTCCCTGCCAGTATATTAGACCCCTTCCAATTTAGGTGCAATCCATCATTCTTGTTCAGGTCACTTCTACCCCAAAAGAGATTCCAATGGTCCAAAAATGTGAATCCTACTCCCATACACCAGCTCCTCAGCCATGCATCAATCTGCTCTATCCTCCTATTCCTGCCCTCACTAGCTCGTAGCACTGGGAGTAATCCAAATATTACTATTCTCAATTATCTCCTTTTTAAATTCCTGCCTAACTCTTTGTAATCTCCCTTCAGGATATCAATCTTTTCCCTTCCTCTGTCGTTGGTTCCAAAGTGGACAATAACCTCTTGCTGGTCCCTCTCCCCTTTGAGAACATTCTGCGCCCTTTCTGAGATACCCTTGATCCTGGCACCAGGGAATCAACACACCATTCTGCATCTTTGCTGCTGGCCACAGAAATGACTGTACCTCAGACTGGAGAGTCCCCCAACACAATTGATTTCTTGGAACCCAATGTACCCCTCATTGCATTAGAGACAGTCTCAATACCAGAAACTTGGCTGTTCGTGCTATGTTCCCCTGAGAATCCATCACCCCTACATTTTCCAAAACATCATACCTGTTTGAAATGGGTATATCCACAAAAGGCTCCTGCCCTAAATGCCTACCTCTCTTACCTTTCCTGGAGTTAACCCATCCACATGACTCTATCCAAGACTTTCCCCCCCTTCCTATAACTGCCATCTATCACATACTGTTGCTGTTGCAAATTCCTCATTGATTCTAACTGTCTCTCCAACCGATCCATTCGATCTGATAAGATTCACAACCAACAGCATTTATTACAGATATAATCCGCAGTAATCCTTAAAGTCTCTTTAAACTCCCACATCTGACAAGCAGCGCAAAGCACTCTACTAAAGACCATTTTTGCTCCTTCACATTCTACAGAACCAGAAAATAACACTGTCTTATTCCCCTACAAAACACTGCCCCAGGTTAAATTTATAGTTATGGTTTATATTTTAAGTTTAATCAAGAGACATATCTCAAACTCCCACTCTACTCACTACTGCAGACTTTCTGTAGGTCCCACTAAAAAACAATACACTCTTCTGATTTTGTGCTGTGAACTTCACCTAACAGTTCCTCCAAGATTAGTTGTGCATTTCACTGTTTGTTAATTTTCCCAGACGCACTCCGATGTCCATCAATACGTGAATTCAAACAGTAAGGGTAGTAACTGTGCAGGTTCACTGTGGTGTCAGTTTCTTTCTCTCTCATCTGCAGCAAAAAATCTGAATTAACATCTCCCTTCCTGAACAAGGGCCACTAACTTGAAACATTGGCTGTTTTCTCTCTACAAGTGCTGCCAGACCTGCTGAGGATCTTCAGTAGGGTGAATAGTAATGCCACATTAGTAGTTCTCCAGTCCCCTTGGACACTCCTGGAATCCAATGAGTTCTGAAATATCTTGATCAATGTCTCCATTATTTCTGCTGCACTTGGATGAAGGCTGTGTCTACCTAGTTTTAATTTTTGGAATATTTCTCCCGTCTCTCAATATTATGCGAAACTTAATTTTGATGCCATTTTCCTGCTCTTTATTATCAATTCTTGATAGACTTTAAAAATGTGTCTTCTGTGTCACCCTTGCCCATCTGATTTGTCCAGTCAACGTGCAGATTAATATGACTGATGTCAATTGCACTGTTCTTCTTTCATATTGCCACACATTTTACTTATTTATATTTTGCCTGACAGTGAGGCTTTCAGGGAGTTGTCGACATCTCCCATTCATGACCTCCTTTACGATTCTTTCTTTAAACTGGCACCGATTCCACATGATTGATTGAACAGTGATATAGATGCATCGCAGCACTGATGCCTTGCATTAGTAAAAACTGGTTGTGGTAAACTGCTTTCTTGAACCTCTGCTGTGCAGTTGTTGTAGTTGTAGACCCACAAGGTTGTTAGGGAGGATATTCCAGGATCTTCAAGTTGAAGGAAAGTGACAGAATGACAATATGCTTCCACTCAAGTCAATATTGCAAATGACTTGGAGAGGAACTTTCAGGTGGTGGCGTTCCCATATTTGTGTTGCAGTTATGCTTCTAGGTAGTGATCATGTGTTTGGAGGGTCCTAACTAAGAAGGCTTTGTAAACTTCTACAGTGCATATTTTACATAGTTCATCTTCCTATCTCTGTATTCATTTACACATATCATGACTCAGTTGGGTAATGCTCTTGAAATCAAGCACCACTATTCGCGAAGTCTTCATAGAAGTTAAAAGTTGTTAAAAGATAAAATTTATGCAAAATTCCCAAACTACCAAATTTCAGACCCAAGTTGATAGTAAGCAAGATCTGATTTTTGTACTTTGTAAAAGCTCATTATTTATTATATGCCATTAGATTCTAACCAAATGTAAGCAATTAACTTGTCTCTATAATTTAAGACAAACCCGTTATAACCTCCCACTACAGTATTTACATATGAGCTGTCAGCCCAAACAAAAGCAGGGGATTTTAAAAAAATAAGTACCATAATCTTTGTCCACACGATCTGTTGTGTTGAGTCTCACTTATCCAAAGTTTCTCATTGACCTGCCTTTTTCCAATTGCTTCCATTGTCTTGCAAGAAGTACAGGGTGACTGCTTCACAAATGAAAGGTTTCTGACTTAACCAATTCAAAGTCATAACTTGTAGCATCTATGAATTAAAAATAAGATGGTTACCTTCATTCTTAGAGTGGTCTACTGCAGGCACTGGATGTGAGCATTTTTTAAAAACAAGTTATTGCAGACTCTCTCCTGGTCTAACAAAGCTTCTGAGTTGTTCACAGCCCAAATTGTACAGCTAACTGACAACAAATCACACAGTTGTCACTGCTAATTTGTCCCTAGTCAACAAACCAATTAACTTGATTTGGAAACAATCTCTTTGGTTCCAGTTCAGTGTGTCATGGAGACGTACAGCACAGAGACAGATCCTTCAGTCCAGCCCATCCATGCCAACCAGAGATGGTAAATGTATCTAGTCCCATTTGCAAGCACTTGGCCCATATTCCTTTAAACCTTCTTATTCATATACCTGTTCAGACACCTTTTAAATGCTGTAATTGTACCAGCCTCTATCACTTCCTCTGGCAGCTCATTTCATATATGCACCACCCTCAACTTGAAAAGATAACTCCCTAGGTCCCTTTTATACGTTTCCCATCTCACCCTAAACCTATGTTCTCCCCCAGTACTAAATTCCCCCACCCCAGGGAAAAGACCTTGTATATTTATCCTATCCATGCCCCTCATGATTTTATAAACCTCTATAAGGTCACCCCTCAGCCTCCAATGCTCCAGGGAAAATAGCCCTAGCCTATTCAGCCTTTCCTTTTGGCACAAACCCTTGAACCCTGGCAACATCCTTGTGAATCTTTACTGAACCTTTCAAGTTTCACAATATCCTTTTGATTGGAGGGAGACTAGAATTGCACACAATAGTCCAGTAGTGGCCTAACCAATGTCTTGTACCGCCATAAAGGATTTCCCAACTCCTATTCTCTATTCTTTGACCAATAAAGGAAAGCATACCAAATGCCTTCTTCATTATTTTACCTACTTGCAACTCTACTTTCAAGGAACTGTGAACCTGTACTCCAAAGTTTCTTTGTTCAGCAACACTCCCCAGGATGTTACCATTAAGTGACAAGCCCTGTCCTAATTTGCCTTTCAACATGCAGCACCTCATTTATCTCAATTAAACTCCATCTACTACTCCTCAGCCCTTCGTTGTCCACTACACCTCCAATTTTGATATCATCTGCAAACTTATTAACTATACTTCCTATGTACACATTCAAATCATTTATACAGATGAAGAACAGTTCCAATCCTGTGGCACACCACTGGTCATAGGCATCCAGTCTGAAAGGCCTCTATAACTGTGAATATCTGCCTCCAATCAACTTTTGCCTAATAGCGTCAAAATCGGATTTCCTCCAATTTAAAACTTCAACATTTAAGATCTAGTCTATTCTTTTCCATCACTATTTTAAAACTAATAGAGTTATGGTCGCTGGCCCCAAAGTGCTTCCCCACTGACACCTCAATCACCTGCCCTGCCTTATTCCCAAGAATAAGTCAAGTTTTGCACCTTCTTTAATAGGTACATCTGCATACTGAATCAGAATATTTTCTTGTACACACTTAAATTCCTCTCCATCTAAATCCTTAACGCCATGGCAGTTCCAGTTTCTGTTAAAAATCCCCGATCATAACCATCCTATTATTCTTAGAGATAATAGAAATCTCCTTATAATTTCCTGCGAATTATTTTTGGGTCTATAATACAACTCCAATAAGGTGTTCATCCCTTTCTATTTCTGCGTTCCACCTAACTAAACTCCCTTGGATTTTTCCCAGGAATACTCTCCCCAAGTACAGCTGTGATGCTATCCCTTACCAAAAAATGCCACTCCCCCTCCTCTCTTGCTCACCTTTCTATTCTTCCTGTAGCATTTGTATCCTGGAACATTGAGTTGCCAGTCCTGTCCATCCCTAGGGGACGTCTCTGTAATTGCTATGATATCCCAGTCCCATGTTCTTAACCATGCCCTGAGTTCATCTACCTTCCCTGTTAGGCCTATGTATTGAAATAAAAGCAGTTTAACTTGTCAGTTCTAGCTTGTTCTCTGCTTTGTTCAACTGTACCAGTTTCAGATTGATCTCGTTCCTTAGTATCTCCCTGGGCCCCACGCATCCCACACTCCCTTTACCACTTTAAATCCTCCCAAGCAGCTCGAGGAAATTTCCCTTGTCAGTATATTAGTCCCCTTCCAATTCAGGTGCAATCCATCTTTCTTGTATAGGTCACTTCTACAACAGAAGAGATTCCAATGATCCAAAAATGTGAACCCTTGTCCCCTGCACCAGCTCCTCAGCCACACATTCTTCTGTTCTACCCTCCTATTCCTACCCTCACTACCTCATAGCAAATCCAAACATTACTAAGCTAGAGGACCTTTTTTAATTCCTGCCTAACTTTCTATATTCTCCTTTCAGAATCTCATCCTGTTCCCTTCCTTGGTCATTAGTTTCCAATGTGTACAACACCTTCCTGGTGGTCCCACTCCCCTTGGAGAACACTCTGCACCCTCTGAGACATCCTTGATTCTGGCACCAGGGAGGTAACACCCCATTCTGATTTCTTGCTGCCAGCCACAGAAATGTCTGCCTGTGTCTCTGGCTAGAGAGTCCTCTATCACCATTGAACACTTGGAACCTGACATACCCCGCATTATATTAGAGCCATTCTTGGTACCAGAAACATCTGTTCATGCGACATTCCCTGACAGTCCATCAACTGTACATTTTGCAAAACAACATACTTGTTTGACATGGGGACATGCACTACCTGCCTCCCTCTCCTACCTTTCCTCGCAGCAACTCACCTACCTGACTGTATCTGCGGTTTTTCTCCCTTCCTATAACTGCCATCCATCTGACCCCCTAGCTCCTACAAATACCACATTGCATCTAACTATCACTCCAACCAATCCTTGAAATCTGATAGGATTCACAACCAAACACTTCCTGCAAACACAATCATCAGTAACATGGAAATTCTCACTCACCTCCAACAGAAAGTCCTACAACCAACAGAAAGAACACACTGTTAAGGTGCAAAGATGGCCTTTAGTACAATCAATAGACCCAGAAAATAGCACCGTTTTATTGCTGTTAAAAAAACACTTCCAGGCTAACTTAATACCTATGCTTTATGTTTTTAAAATTTAATCATGAGACAGATCTCAATAAAACAATCAATCAAAAAAAACCCCACTCTACTGAGTATCGCAGATTTACAAGATTACACTTAAAAACTATGCACTTGGCTGACCTTGGAGGAAATTGTGTGGGAGAGCTTAGCACATGGGAGAAGCTGTGAATTTCACTATTTGTTCATTTTTCCCTAGACACATCCCAAAGTCCAGAGATACTTGATCTCAAATAGCAAAGTTCTGCTGGAACCCACAGCCATATAATCTGGGTAGCAGATTCCTTACTTTGAAACATGCAGCCATTCTTGAAAACCCAAGGTTTCAAATCTTCACATTTTAACCCTTGGTTTGAAAATTTAAAAAAATATAAGTGACACTGGGAAAAAATTGGAATATTATAATTGGAATATTTAGGGGACTTGCTTGCAAAGTTTCTATCTAGATTGCTTAAGTCTGTTTGCAATACAGCATCCCCTGCCTTCTTAAAGTCATAGAGATAGCATGTAGGGTGGTGCTGTGGCTCAGTGGTTAGCACTGCTGTCTCAGCACCAGGGACCCAGGTTCGATTCCAGCCTCGTGCGACTGTCTGTGTGGAGTTTGCACATTCTCCCTGTGTCTGCGTGGGTTTTCTCCCACAGTCCAAAGATGTGCAGGTTAGGTGAATTGACCATGCTAAATTGCCCATTGTGCTCAGGAATGGGTTAGTTAGGGGTAAATGTAGGGGAATGAGTTTGAGTGGGATACTCTTCAGTGGGTCAGTGTGGAGTTGATGGGCCGAAAGGCCTGCTTCCACACTGTAGGGATTCTATTCTATGATCTAGACTTTTCAGTCTAACTCATCCTTGCCAACCAGATATCCTAATTTAATCTAGCCCCATTTGCCAGCATTTGGCCCATATCCCTCTAAAGTCTGCCTAGTCATATATCCATCTAACTGCATTTTAAATATTGTAATTGTAATAGTCTCCACCTCCTCTGGCAGTTCATTCTATACACACACACCACTCTCTGCCACATGGATCATTGCCTTTGGGTGTTGTCTGCCTCAGAAGTGTGTTCAGCAGCCATTGTGAGACATCCTGTCCCTCCCTCCATCTTGATATCTTCCCTCAGTGGTGCCTTTTCACCAGTTAGCAAGCAGGACCTCCTGCACTACCTCCTTGTTTCTTCGTACTGCCTGGCAGCCTTATCCTCCCCCTTTTTCCATTCCCCACCCCACAAGCAATATTTCTCGCAATAAAACAGAGTGAGATTTTGACTTTGTATGTAAAGCATGTGATAATGAGTGAGCTAACTGTCTTGCATCTCAGTTTCATTCAAGTGAATGCAAGTGAAAACTGGGGAAGGTGTAAAGTAGCCTGCCAGCTTCCGATCACTTAGTAGTATTTTATGACAGTGGGTAAAAAGCAACTCACTTCCAACAATTCATAGCATTTAATAGGCAACATAAACCCTCTCAGTAGCTTTGAAAAAAATTGATTATGTTTTAATCTGGTGCTAGTATAGCTCAATTTTAAGCATCACATTAATTCCTGAATGATTTGCACAAGGAAGATTCATATTTAAGACCTTTGAAGCTTTATTCAATGAGAGAGCACATGTCACGAAAGAAATAAAGTAACAACTAATCAAATGGTCAATAAAGTGTAAAAACAAATGGTGAATCTGAACAAAGCATCTGAGTTTTGATTGTTAATGTAATGAGAAATTCAATATTTATTTTTGTTTGTGCAATGAGACCTCCAGAAGTGGTGCAGTTGATGGAGGGGTGTGTGCAGCCTGGACAGTTGAATGAACTAATTGGAAAAATGGTGTCGTTGTTGAAAGGAGGGGCAATTGGACGGAATAAATGGATAGACAAAAATGAATTATTTAACACAAGTTCATGCAAGTACTGCACAAGTAAACCACAGTCTCGTGTGAATACTGCACCATTCATGACTCCTCAGATACTGAAGCAATCCAATTTCAAATACAAGATCTAGTCAATAACCAGGCTTGAGCTGACAAGTGACATTTGCACCAGACAAATGCCAGGCAATGACCATCTCCAACAAGAGACCATCTAGCCACTACACTTTAACATTCAATAGTGTTATCATCATTGAATCCCTCATTGCAAACACATCCGGGGATTACCATTGATTTGAAACCCAACTGGAATCACCATTTTAATATAGCAGGTCAGAGGTGAGGAATATTGCCAAGAGTAACTCATGACCTGACTCACTAAAGCCTGCCCACCAACTGCAAAGTACAAGGCAGGAGTATGATGGAGTACTTCCCACTTGCCTGGATGGATGCAGCTCCAACACAAAAACCTTGTCACCATCCAGAACAAAGCAGTTGCTTGATTGGCAACACTTGTATGAGCATCCATTCCCTTCACCAATGCTCAGTAGTAGCAATGCTGTACCATCTATAAGATATACTGCAGAAAATCACAAAAATATCCATAGACTCCATCTTCTAAACCTATGACCGCCTCCATCTAGAAGGACAAGAATAGCAGTTAAGTTGGATTATGTCCTGCAAGTTCTCCTCCAAGCCACTCACCATTCTGGTTTGGAAATGTATTGCCATATCCTCATTGTCAGTGGATCAAAATTATGGAATTCCCTTTTTAGGGCATTTGGGTCTATACACATGGATTGAAACAGTTCAAGAAAGCAGCTCATTACCACCTTGTCAAGGGACAACTAGGGATGGGCAATAAATACTGACTAGCAAGCAATGTACACATTCCATGAATGAATTTGACTAATTCTTCTCATTGGAAGCATTTTGGAACCTTTTACCAATTAAAAAGAAATTGCAGTTGGTTTGGGGTCAATGTGCCTCGGCTTTTTGCCAGAGGGAATGCTCATTTCCTCAAGTATGAAATGGTTCGGGCACAGTGCACATTTACACTTACATTGATATATTAAAACTACACTAATGACTTCCCGAATGGGATATGGATTTGTTCTGCAAGGTTGCTCCCAATTTCTCCACTTCTCCAGGCAATTTTGTGTTTAGAATTATTCTATTATTTACTGTTGGGGGTTACTACAGTTGTATGTGAAGCTAATCAGTGTCTACATCTCATATGATCAGATAGTGGCAGTAAACCTATTTAAGTGAAGGGATCCACAGGACCTGCATGTGGTAGAGAAACCACTTACTAGTCTGACTAGAAATAGTTATTACATTAAGTAACTACATGTCAGCAACTAGTTATAGGTTACTTCGATGTATTGAAAGTGTTATAGAGACTGAGGCAAATAGGTCACATTCCTTTAAGATCTTAAGTAGTATTGCCCAAAAGTCCATATGTAAATTATATATAAATAAATATACATACATATACCCATATAAATAGTGTACGCATATGCACACACACACATACATACATGTATGTCTGTATATATATATATATATATATATACAGCAGATGGCTCACATGGCACCCCTCAGTGTTTACCTTTACATAGCCATAACTACACCAGTTACCAAAACACATCTTCTGCCTTCATTGCAACATTAACATTGAGATAACAGGTCTAGTGAACAAGATACCACTATATCACATTCTACCCATATTGAAATCCCTCTATTTCACTGACTTCAAATAAATGATTCCAAATGTTACAATCAAAATGCCTAAATGAGTACAACTTCTCAATACAGATCTGTAGAATAGACCACACCCTTTAAGTCTAACTTTTCATAATGTTCATGGAGTTGGGATCCTCCCATGTTACTTACACAATCCAATTCTGTCTCGACAAAAAGTTACTCAGTCAGCTCATATTCTGATCGGTAGAACGCAGGCATTTACTGCCCATCCACAGTTGCCTTTGAGAAGGTTGTGGTAAGTGAGCTGCCTTCTTTAACTGCTGCAGTCCAAGTGCTGTAGTTAAATTAACAATTCCATTAGTTAGGGAGTTCTAGATTTTGACCCAGCAATTGCAAGAATAGAAACATCCCAAATCAAGAAGGTGAGTGGTTTGCAGGGGTACTTGCAATTAGAAGTATTCCCATACATGATTGTCCATTGACCTTCAATGGCATTATCACCCCTGAATTCCCCACTATCAACTCCTGTGGTCTACTGTTGATCAGAAACTGAACAGCATCATTACATAAATACTGTGGTTTCAAGAGCTATTCAAAAGCCAGGATCTTGTGCTATATAACTCAACATCTGACAAAGCCTGTCCATCTACAAAGCAAAAGTCAGGATTGTGATGGCTTAGTCAATTGCCTGGATGAGTGCAGCTCCAACAAACTCAACAAGCTTGACACTATCCAGGAAAAAAAGTATTCCACTTGATTACCGCATCTACAAACATCTACTGTGTCTAGTACCAATGCTGAGCAGCAGCAGTACTTACTATCTACAAGATGCACTGCAGAAATACACCAAGGTTTCTTCCAAAACCATGACCATTGTCAGGTAGAAGGGCAATAGATATATGGGAATTTCCCAGACTTCATTTGACCTGAGATAGTCTAACACTCCTCCAGTAAGTCCTTCACTTCATCACTATTTGACAACTGGATGCACAGGACTGCAGAGCTATAGATTAGATTGGTTCTTGATGGAAGTATTTAGCTCTATCACTACTGCTTATGGTCTATATAGTCTCGGTTCTGCGCTTACTAATACTATTCATACTGAAGGCATAACATCAATCTGGTATTTGTACCGTAGTACAACAACCATCATGTTCCAGCAACTTACAACAAACTACAAAATTTGTATTTGATATAAATATAAATTTAATAGATGAGGTTTACTTTCAGCCTTTTATTGGTCAGTGCAGCACCAGTAATATATTTCTATACAGCCAAAATTTGTCACAAAACTTGAGATCATTAAATTGTGCAGTGGTTGAGAAGAACCTGATAGACCACACACTGTCATGAAAAGCGCCCATTTCCACACAAATTACACTTCAATTGTTGCATCCTTTCCTTCTCACCGGTAGCAAGTGATTAACAAAGAATGGAGGTGGATCACAAGGCTGGAGTATTTTCACCTCCTCACCTTATTGCCTCCTATGCTCCTCCTCACCTCATTCAGTAACCAGGAAGGGTTAACAAATTTACTAAGTAATGGTGGACAGGCAATAATTTCAACTGTTTTTGTTGTTTGATTTGGTTGAAATAGTCTATTGCAACCAAATAGACTATTGGTTTCTGGACTAGTGGAAACTGGAAACAAATAAATAAAATTAAGTCAATTTTAATATTTAGTCCAGCATCATCTTTGATGAAGCCTCCTCTCTTTCCATCCTCATGGTGTACTTGGCTGATGCTGTAGTGAATGTGCAAACAAAGATACAAGAGCAGCAAGAAGAAACTTTGATTGCTACTCAAGATATCAGAAACAAAATGGGTTCTTACATCCCTGTCCTCCACTAATTACTCATTTTCTCATCACATTGACAATGGAGGAAGCTTAATTAGTTTCAATTGCTGTTCTCTCAAAGTTTAATTGAGGTCATACAGGTAGAGAAATAGTGATGTCTAGTCAGGCAAAGCCTTCTGATCCAAATCAAATATAATTAAGTAAAATCAAAATCTCTTTAAACTTACTAAATTAATCTCGATGTATGTCACTTTTTCTTCAGGCCATGGATTTGTGTTTGGTCGCCTAAAACAGAATGTTGATACATGTATTACACATATAGTGCATGCATAAATATATGAAATGTGTTCTGGGTGTTTTTTTGACAAATGAGAGCTGGAAACTAAATTTGTACAACATAATTTCTCTCTTATTTACATAAAGTACACAGACATGGTTCAGCAGGATCCATCAGAGCCCTCTTCCCTCAGGTCCTGGCTCTGTGTGAACGGAGATGGTCTGACATTATGTTCATAGCTAGTCTGCATCAGTATATTTATTAAACCTGTATGCCAAACCTCCGCTCAAGTTTGTTCTAACCATAAAATAGATAGGTAGGACTGGGACAGCAGTAATCTCCTTTTTTGCATACACCTCAATGTAGTTCAGATTCATGTTTTTATCCCCCACTCTCCTAGAATATTTACATAACATATCTTCCCATTGCCCAATATTTTAAATTAATCCAGAATTTGTTGTCAGTTTTGGTGGTAAAAAATAGATTCCTCAATGAAAAATACAATAGGCTCCAAGTGCACACTTATTCAAAACCAGAAATATGGTATGGAAAGAGTTCCTTACAGGGCTTTATCAGCACCTGACAAGAAACTGGTCACATCTTTACACAAGCAAACTGGGTTATAGAAACTATATCAGACTTGATTGCAAGAATTTATCCATCTGCCATGTTTGCTGTAATCAGTACCTTCAACTGCTTCTCCTTATCCTTTCTGCCATTACTTGGTACCAATCAAGTGAACAATTGAATTTGGGGGATCACAGCCAGCCGAAATTACTCCCCTTCTGCAATTGACATTATGCAGCAGGTACAGCAGTAGGATTGTGTCCCACTTCTGACACAAACCATTTTTCGGCCAAAATGCTCTCTTATATGCACCAAATGGCTAAATATTCCATTCTGAATCGAAGACCCTTCCAGTGCTCAGTCCAATGTTAAGATGACTGACAGGCAGAGTACAGTGACATACCTGTTTTTGCAATAATGTCAGATTTTCATAGGTAGCTGAATTGAAAGTGACTAAATTTTGCACTTCATGCCATAAAGGATAACACTCACTGTGCAAAGTTTGTTCAATATAACATTACCATGCAGGTAAAGTGCACGGAATTACATGTTGTGCACTGCGTGGGAATACTTAATTTAGTATTTATTTAATTTGATATCAATGAGAGCACCATATCTCCAAGTTATGCAAAAAATGGTTTGCACATGTATTAAAAGCATATGGCAGTATCATGTACTGAACTGAAGACCACCAACTCGTCCATTGGATTTTATTAAACAGCATGGAAAGATGGTAAAAATACTTAACGCTGCATGAAATAGGAGGACCTGATTAATGTGAAGCACGCTATAGCCCACAGAGCAAACCACTGAATTAAAAGATGTATTTCTCTATTTTAAAATCAAATCACCTCCTACTCTTAACTTTACCTTGCACATAAAGATGGCATTAAAATAGAGTAGCTTTTTATTTGTCATTTCTACTATATACAACTGATACAGTAAAAACAAACAGCATTCCTCCAGGAAGAAGGGTGCTACATGGACAGCACAAATAACACAATTGTACATGGCATAAAGTGCATAAGAAGTGCAAGACAGTTACAGTATTACGATTATTACACAATTCTAATGTGCCCTGGATTGCAAATCAACTTTTTTTGTGCAACAGAACAGCTGCTCAGGAACATATACAATTATTATTACACGACAAAGAACATTAATACACCAAAGTAGAAAATAAATCAATCTTATCAAATCATTCAGAAACATATGAGAGATCTTTAAATATTACATATTATTTTGTAGTTCTGTTGCCACGCAGTCAGTTTTACTTGCTGGAAGATTCTACAAAGAACAATGTGATTAATGATGAATTAATTCCTTTTTGATTGTTGGTTGGTTTTGCCAGTACACTGAAAATTCTGGGCTCCCCTTGTAATAGTGACAAAGGAATTTTAACATCTAGCGGAACTCCAAAAAAAAGTCTTTTGCTTGAACATTTGAACCAAATGACATCAACTGTGTGGCAGCATTCTTTCAGTAGTACGTTGACATGTCAACTTACACCGTGCCCTGAAGTGACTTTTGAGTCTGAAACCTCTGACTTGGTGGCAAGATCATCTGAATCAAATGACAAACAGTGCAAAATCATTGTAGCTACATTTCTAGTGATCCTATAGAGTCTTAAACACTTAGGTCTTACACTAGCAGTCTTTACTTTCATGGCCTATGAGTGCTTAAGTATTAGTGCTGAAGGATGACATTGAGATGCTTCAGAATGTTTTGAAGCAAAATTATTTTGACTGGTCAACACCAGGATTGCAAGCTTGTTCTATTGAAGTCCTGTCTACATCGGTGTTACTCAATTAAAAGCAAACAACAGGAAAGCAGGGTGACTGTTGGACAAGGACTAATTAAAAGGTCATTCAACAAGTTGCAGATGCAATGTTTTCACTTGCATGTACACAGGCAGGGTTATCAAAAGCACCATAGAGTGTTTATGGGGAGGTTTTGCAGCATTTCTTGATTACACGGGGACAGAGGGGAAGAACTGGATAAATGCCCATGGCATTGCTAGATATTAGTGAGTTTTGAGAAGATTTGTAGCTCAGGTTGAGGTTCTGGACATAGGTTTGCTCACTGAGCTACAAGATTCGTTTTCATTTTGTCACCATACGAGGTGACCCTCTGGGTGAAGCACTACTGATGTTTCCTGCTTTCTATTTATATGTTTGGGTTTCTTTGGGTTGGGGATGCAATTGACTTGGACCCCATTTACCATCCCCTGAGAAAAAGAACAGGAAATGACATCACTAAAGAAACCCAAACATATAAATAGAAAGCAGGAGATATCAGCAGTTGTTCATCCGCAGATTAACTGAAGATGTTATCTAGTATGGTGATGAAAGGTCAGAAAAATGAACCTTTCAGCTCAGTGAGCAAACCGACATTTATTGCGAGATATGTGAGAATGAGATGGTGTTAGTGATGTTTGGTGTGAATCTTGAATGTTGTCATCCTCTGCTGGTAAGGTTTAAAGGGTGGTGGTGCACAGAGTAAATGAGGTCAATGATGTGGGCAGTATAACTAAGTAAAGATGCATTGACTTACCACAACCACTTGATTGAAGGAATTGCATTTTCCTGCATTGATGCCACATCCATAGCATTCACCTCCCAAGTGATGGAACCAATTTCCTCTTTAGAGCAAATCTGAAAGATTTCATTTGTATCTCAGGGAAGATTTGAAGTTATCAGCACATTGGCTAGAGTGTAAATTCACAAAAGCTGGGCACCCTCTCCCTTCTGTGGGTTTTCTTCACCAATTGTGAAACAGACTTGTTACCAAGGTGTGCATTCAAGTTTGTTTCAAGTGTGCATTCTGCCTTAGATAAAACAGGAGTCTTTAAGGGAAGCAGGACTGCCTGCATCTCGTGATCATCAAGAAATGATGATGAAGATTGGCCTCCCATTGTGTGGAGAACCTATGGGCAGAGGAAATACAAATAAATAGCACTGGCATTGTTTGAGTGACCATGATGATCATGCACTTGAAGGTGAATGGCATTTGGTCACCAACACTCTGATGCAGGTATGTGTGTGTTGGGGGGGGGGGGGGGGGGAATGGAAGAGTCAAAGAATCTACAGGCCTTAATCATCCTGTAGCCTATCACATCTGAACATGTTGAAAGGCATAAAATGCAAATACACTTTCCTAGAAGCAATTGAAATAATTGAAAATGTCAGGAAAAGCAACTTAACAGGGTCACAGCTAAATATGGGAAGATAAATTAAACAAAGAAGTATCAATGCTTTCCAATGTTCTTGATAAATACATTAAGTAGCCGAGGTATCTTACATAAGGTTGACAAGAGTCAGAGTTGTACAGCACGGAAACAGACCCTTTGGTCCAATCAGTCCATACCAAACACAATCCAAATGAAACTAGTCCCACCTGCCTGCTCCTGGCCTATATCCTTCCAAACTTTTCATATTCATATCTAACCAAAAGTCTTTTAGACATTGTACTTGTACCCACATCCATCACTGCCTCAACCAACCTGTATAAAATAATGCCCCTCATGTCTTTACATCTCTCTCTTCTCACCTGAAAAAGTGTCCCCCTAGTAATGAAATCCCCCATCCTAGAGAAAAGACTTACCATTAACTCTATCTATGTCTCATTATTTTAGAAACTTCTATCAGGTTGCCTTTTAACTTCCTATGCTCCAGTGAAAAAAAAACGCCCAGCCTCTCTTTATGACTCTAACTTTCCATACTCGTAATAGATGGTGCTCAGACACTTCAACAATTTTAGAGGACAAGAAATCCAAAGCAAGTGAGATGCAAATTGAGAGATAAACAGTGACTGGAGAGATGACTGTAGGGTAGTAGCGATCAGCAGAAGTGACATTGCTCAAAAAGACCTCCATAAGAAACAGACTGCACAACATTACATAATGAGACATTCACCTGAAACTCGCAGTTACAACCCAGTGCACTTCTCAAGGAATCTGATGAATGGCAATAGATGAAACATGAATAAGAATGATTATCAGGGAAGCCATGATCTTTTTGAATCGTGGAACAGGGTCAAAAGGGCTGAGTGGCCAATCCCTACTCCAAATTTGTATGTCTGAAGTGAGACAAATGCACTGATATCTGGAATAAAAAACTTTACCCAATACATACGAACAGTAAAACTTTACCCAGCATCCCCTCCACTGCCCTACACACCTTTCTACCTATCCATCCTGATCTTTTGTAGCTATTCCAAAGTAAATTTGAATTTTGACTATACTTACCGTCTGAATGGAAAATTAGTTACAAATCTGAGAAATGAGTTTAGTTTGGAGACTCTTTTCTAATTCCTCCTTAAAACAGTTAGACAACTCCAACCTGAATGTAATGCATGAATTTGCTCAAGTGCCCACAATACTAAAGTGGTCAAATCACTACAAGCACAAACCTGTACCAATGCAAAACAACCCCAACTTTATTAGGAAATGGTTGCCTTTTTATTATGCTAATATCATTAGCACCTGGGTAATTTGTTGCAATGTGTCTGGTGTCTAAGTTTTGAGACTTCAGAGTTTTATTTGGCCTATGTACCCAAAATCCCTTGCAGTTTGACCAAGCCTGGAGGCTTCTACAAGACAAATGACACTTATCCACACACAATTTAGGCTGTACACATACAAACATGCTTGTTGAAAATTCTCAAATGAGTTCTATGTAAAGTTTCAGTCTTGAAGGATGCCTGGAGGGAAATTTTTAAGTTAATTCAAAGACCTTGACATTGGTAGTTTTCAGGCTATATGATAAAGAGATTGTATTCCAACATAAGAAGAATTATAGATCAAATAGATTTGAAACACAGACTGAAACAGTATAATTAAATAATTAGTTTGTCATGTTTCTTATAAGGGTTCCCACATGATGTGAAATAACTGCATTGAATTCTGAGAAGATGCTACATTAAACAACTTGAAGTTGCTATTTTTCTTGTCAAATAACTATAAATGCATGGGCAAAATGAGAAAATCTGTTCGCTTTTCTCTAATAATCACATTAAAAGGCACTAGTTTGGCTTTAAACGGGGTATTGAAAATATATCTTGAGCCCAGATATAATTTGCAGTGCTAATTTCAATAACATTTGTTCTGTACAGTTTTATGGTTTAAATTTGAATTGTCAAAATGTGACCATTTATTGAGGATATGAAATATATGACTGTATATATTTTAACCTTAATAACATCCCAGATCTTCTGGTCTTTAGTCAATACAAATGCACCCTTTGAGATGAGTTACAGGACTTCTCAGACATACCAACGTACGGGATATGTGGTAATCACCAAAAGTTTAAACTTCCAGAAAAGGACAATTGTCATGTTTGGAAATATCTGACAGAAAGTTTTCAGCTTAGAGTTGGAGTTGGAGAATTTGGAGGAATTACTTTTCTTAATAGTTACGCAGCAAAAAGTTAGAGGAATTAAAACCTGCTATCTGGTCAACTATAAAACTGAAGTTCTTCTGATCAGGATTGCCACTATTCAGAAAATTTGAATCTAAGTTATTGGGAAGATGGTGGATGCTGCTGTAGCAGTAAATGTCACCAGACTAATGCTCGGAGCCAATGTGTTTAAATGTCATTTGGTAGAATTTCAATTCAATTAGCAAAATGTGGAATTGAAAGCCTGTATCAGCAATGGCAAAGAAACTAATTAGTTATTGTCAAAAGCCAGCTGGGTTCATTGATGTCCTTAGGAAGAAAGCTTGTAATCCTTACCTGATATGGCCCACATTGGATCTGGAATCACATCACTTGATTCTTAACTGCCCTAAGAAATAGCCTAGTAAGTGTTTGCATTCAAAGATAACAGTTCCTATAGCAAACAAATCCTGACATTATCAGCAACACCTGCATCACCTGAAAAAAATAAATACTATACTTAGAGTTATTCAGTTAATAATGAAAGACAGATTTCCATATATTCAAAGTGAAGATACAAAGATGATACCAAATGTATATAAAAATATGTGAAGATGCAGAAAAGTGCCAAACTATCACAAAGACAGGACTCTCAAATTAGCATTCTTAACAAACAATTCATAAAAGAGGATTTGCTTATGTTAACAGGAAAGAAAATCTTTCTTTCCTTTATACAGCATCTTTTATGACTGTTCCACATCCAAAAATACTTTAGTGCCCTTGGAAAAGTCTTTGGACAGCATTTCCAGTCACCTTAGCAGTAATTCATGAAAAAGAACATCTCTTTTCATTTTTACAGTGATGGAATTTATGACGAAATGCTTTTAGTTTCTTCCAATATGACAACCGTGATGAGATACTATGTATGACATGCTTTGGAGAGTCCAGAGGTCATAAAATTGCACTATAAGTCCTTTCTTCCTGTATTTTCAATAGGATCCCTTCAATATTTAAGTGTCAAACTAAATTCTAAAGCAAGAGCAAATGAACTTGGCGCCAGATCATAGCACGTTTTATTTGTCAAATATTCTAAGAAGCAAATATTACCAGCTTGTGGTTGGGATAGTTTGTTGCCACCAAGTAAAAGTTCTCATGTGAAGTTGCTCATGTCTGAAACAAGACGAACAATAGAAAACCAGTGACCTTGGAAATAGGTCTTCAACTCTACAAAATCCTGAGCTTTTCTATTTTATATCCATGCAAGTAGATATGACACAATCAGTTTGGGTAGAACATAATTCAGTCTCCAACATAAACCCTTTCAGAATCATCTTACACACATTTCCCACAAGGTTTTCCCTCTGATGGTTAAGATATGTACATTCAGTATTACATTTCCCATAACCAAGTCTGAGATTTCACACACTCAAATAGCCTGAGTTTGTCAGTCCATTTTGATTCTTGAAAGACCTTTCACCTTAAATTTCTTTTGCAAATTAACTCTGCCTTGTTGAATTGGGTAGTTGTCCCATCATCCTGAAGACTTTTAAAGCCTGAATTAACATATGGGTGTGGTTATCCTGTTAAAACTGTGTAGGGGTACATGGAACCACAGAGGATGCATACAGGCAATTGGCTGGCACTGTGAGTATGAGGATTCATGGGTCTGGGGACGGTTGACATGTGAAGTAGGGTAAAGAGTGCAGTGCTGGAAAAGCACAGCAGGTCTGACAGCATCGGAGGAGCAGGAAAATAGATGTTTCAGGCAAAACCCCTTCATCCTTGGATGCTGCCTGACCTGCTGTGCTTTTCCAGCATCACACTCTCAGCTCTGATCTCTCGCACCTGCAGTCCTCACTTTCACCTATGTGAAGTAGGTGGTTTAAGAATGGCACAGTTTGTTATTGATGGACATGGTATGTGAGGGAACTGAAAGCAGGAGAGATATTTTAGTTTTTAATCTTTATTTTTGAACATTGTGTGGTCATCAGACAAGCTTTGCACCCAGTCTGCTTCAAGAAGCAGCACCCTTAACTGCACCTCCTGGGTCAATTTTTCCAGGTCCCAATCCAGCCTGCCTATGCCCCGTATTGAAATGGGAACTGAAGGAATCTATTTTAAAATAGTTGTATAATGAAGGTGGGATCTCATCTTAAGTCTTTAAGGGTTATTCCCAAAACCTAGACTCTCCTGCCCCCTGGAAATTGCCTGAACTGCCATGATTTTTTCCAATGCCATGTCTGGTTCAAATGCAATTAATCTGTACTGCTTCAGTATCTGAGTCACTGCAAATGGTGCTAAATATGATTCAAATCAGTAAACTTTTCGACTTCTGACTTAATGATGGAGGAAACAACATTGATTTAGCAGCTGAAGATTTTTAGCCTAGTTCACGACCCACAGGAACTCCTGCAGAGATGTTCTGGACTAGAAATGACTGACTTCTCATAACCATTACCATCATCTTATGCGCCAGGTATGGCTGCAACCAGTGGAGAGTTTGTCTTTGTGATTCCCATTGATTCCAGTTTTCCTAACATTGTTTGCGAACATCCTCCCTCCCAATCAATTGCGGTCTTAATGTCATGGGCTATCACTCTCACGTCACCTTTGGAATTGTCTTGTTATGCTGAAAATACTAGAAAATAAAAAAAACATATGAATTAGAAGCAGGACAAGGAGAGAACCCCCCAGTCCTCACCTTCCACCTTACCAATTTCTGTATACATAGTAGCATTCTGCACCATTTCCACCTCCTACAAACTGACCAGAGATCTATTTCCTCCCCACTCCTATCTGCTTTCCGTAAAAACCATTCCCTCTGCAACTACCTCACCAGGTCCACGCCCCCCCCAACAACCCACTCTCCCCTCCTGGCATCTTGCCCTGCCACCGTAGGAATTGCAAAACCTGTGCCCACATCTCCTCCCCACCTTCATCCAAAGCTCCAAAGGAGCCTTCCTCATCCAAAGCTTCACCTACACTTCCACACATCTTTTACTGTATTTGCAGAGCGCTTCAGAGAACATCTCCGGGACACCCACACCAACCAACCCCACCGCCCTGTGGCAGAACACTTCAACTCCGCCTCCTACTTGGCCGAGGACATGCAGGTCCTGGGCCTCTTCTATCTCTACTCCCTTACTACCCTATACCTGGAGGAACACCACCTCTTCTTCCACCTCAGGACCCTCCCCCCCATGGCATCAATGTGGATTTCACCAGTTTCGTTTTCCCTCCCCCACCTAATCCCAGTTCCAACCTTCCAGGTCAGCACCACCCTCATGACCTGTCCATCTTCCTTCCCACATATCCGCTCCACCCTCCTCTCCGACTTATCACCATTACCCCCACCTCCATCCACGAATTTCACTCTCAGTTACATTGTCCCCACCCTCTCCCCCCACGCCCCCCGAAATATTTATCTCCCCAGCCCCGAGGCTCCCAGCCTCATTCCTGATGAAGGGCTTTTTCCCAAAATGTAGATTTCTCTGGTCCTCAAATGCTGCCTGACCTGCTGCGCTTTTCCTGTACCACACTCTAATCTCCAGCAACTGCAGTCCTCACTTTTGCCTAGGAGCAGGATTAGGCTATTGTCCCATTGAGGCTGTTCTGCCATTCAATAAGGTCATACCTGATCAGATTTCTCTGCATTCCTGCCTATTCCCATAACTTTTTCAATATAATTGAGGCTCAGTTGTCAAGTCCCTTACCCTTAAAGACTATTTGCCTTAGACAGACAAAAAGTCAGTTTTTTTTCCAACCAACAAGGTCCTGCTATGTTTGAGTCATATAACAAAGTTACAATACCATTTGAAATCGTGGAATATTAATGGCTAAGTATAATGACCGATGTACTCTAGGATAAAAAAAATCTGTAATTCCAACCACAAGCCTGTAAACTTTAACTTAACATTAAATTTTATTTTGACCATTGGACTTGCATTGTTCAGCTGAAAGAAAACAAACTATATACAATATCGTCTCAGCTTTTCATTCATCATAAGGCTGTTCGCATCACACACCATTTAAATTTTCTAAATTGGAGTTCTCTACTACAGTTATCACTGCAACTTTACTCAGCCCAAGGTAATCTTTCTAGCCTATCTCTTGTTGTTACAGTTAAAACTTGCAAGTTAACATTTTATAATTAATACGTCAAAAGGATACTGCTACTGCCTTTCTTTTACAGCTTTTTGAAGTGAAAGTGTTGAAAGTTGGGGGACCGTAAACTGGTCAGAATGCTTTAAGTCTGATACCTGTGTATCATAGATTCACAAAAGCAGAACGAAGTCAATCACACCATCTACATTTTCTTCCCTTGCAAGTGAATGAAATGTGCAAGCCCAAGTTTCCATTGCCACACTTGCGGCACAAACATAATGCAGTAGATGTAAACTAATCATAGAGAAATAATTTAATTATCACAGTCTGCCTGACACACTTCAAACATTTCCATTGCAGAGAGTAATGGTTAGAAATTTTTTATCGAGAAAGACAACTTGTGTTATTGTATTACTGTTTGAGATCATTTGTTCGTGATCTGAAAAAAGATAAAAACTTGAATTCCAAGTATAAACTCATCAATGAGTTTGTAATACTGTGCATATCATGAGCAAGGATCTCAAAAGATCCTCAATATACTTGGAATTTCTAGATCTGCATTTTGGAAAATTTGAAAATGCATATCTTAAAATATGATGCAAGAGCTTTATTAAATATCACATCAATTTTGTCAATTGCAGAAATGATTCAAACACATTGTAGCAGTCTTTAGTGCACATACAATGAGTATTTTGGTTTATGTTGTCGTGAATATTTTTCTAAAATGTCCTTTCAAAAATATTTCAATGGTTTGATTAATTTTTTTAAGCAGTGCTGAGACGTGGAGCAGGGGGCCATTTGGACTATCTATTTATCATTGGAACAGGTTTCACTGTGATGCTTTAGCCTCAACCAAGGCACTAGAATTTTGCTTTTCAGTTTCCCAACAGATCGCATATGAAAGAAACTACTGTGTAATGACTCCCATATTAGTCAGTAAAGGATTTCAGTTGAATGAGATCCACTCAGAGTGGCCGCATTACACTTTGCTTGCTGAGGTGCCTGCAAGCACAGGAATAGGGAGAAAGATGGAATTTTGTGGTTATTGGAGGTCAATTCATCTCTATTCCAGAATATTGCGGGTTAGTCATTGGGCTCAGCAATCTACAACTGCTTCAACCTTAACATCAGAAGCAGAGATGATCACTCATGATCGCACTCTACTCTGCACTATTCAAGAGTCATCAGATACTGAGCAGTCTATGTCCATATGCAACAAAGCCTGGACAACATGCAGATTTCAGCTGATGAGTGATAGGCAACATTCATTCCACAAAAAAGGTTGCAGTCAAAAGACTGAAGACAACAAGATATTCCTAAATGCCTCATCATGTGAAGTAAAGGGTTAACTATATACTTTCACTTCAGGAACAACAATTAAGCATGTGCATAGGAAGCTATACCAGGATGTCAGATGACATCAAATTGGAACCTGAGCACACAGATTTCACTAGGGGAGAGGGGATGTTCTCCCTTAAAATCTGTTGTACACTTACACATAAAGTCTTTTATTTGTTCACTTACAAGATTGACTATCCAATTTTTATATGGTAACTAACTGTCTAAAACCCCAGAATCAAAGTCAAGCAGTAAGCAGCAAGGATGAAGTAAAAACTCCAGACATCACAGTACTACACAGTTAATGGGAACAAAAACCCCGTGAGCCAAGCTAGAAGTGAGGGATAAAAGGTTTCTTAAGAGAACATCAGCACTAACAGGAAGCAGCAAGCAATGAACAACGCAAGACGTTACACCGCATAGAGGGAAAGCCTGCACAAAATCTGAAGTATGGGGGAAATCCCACGACAGCAAATAGAATTCAATTGCCCACAATGAGTAGATAATTCCTGTAGACCAGAAAGGTTTCTAAAAAGGAATAACTGCACAATAAAGATGACCCACACAAATGAACTGGGCGGCACGGTGGTTAGCACTGCTGCCTCACAGCGCCAGAGTCCCGGGTTCAATTCCCGCCTCAGACGACTGACTGTGTGGAGTTTGCACATTCTCCCCGTGTCAGCGTGGGTTTCCTCCGGGTGCTCCGGCTTCCTCCCACAGTCCAAAGATGAATTGGCCATGCTAAATTGTCCGTAGTGTTAGGTAAGGGGTAAATGTAGGGGTATGGGTGGTATGTGCATCGGCGGGTCGGTGTGGACTTGTTGGGCTGAAGGGCCTGTTTCCACACTGTAAAGTCATCTAATCTAAAAGAGGAATGCCCAGACAAAAGCTAAGTGTAAGAAAGAAAAGAAACATTTCAGTCATGTCAGCCTGCAGAGTGAAAACAATGGTGAGAGCCTTTATAAAGGCACAGAACACTGGCCAGGCTTTATATTGGATTCAATGGCACAGATAATCAGCAGATACTGTACTGCTTCAAGACTCACCGAAAAGCCAAAAGGACCAGATCAGTATATTATTGCGGGTGTTTGGCAAAAGGGCTGACACTTTTGCTGCCAGATAAAAATTAGAAGAAATTGCAATGCATAACGTAACTAAAGCCTTCAACTCCCACTTCAGTTTTAAGGTGTAGCCATCTGATAAAATGGGCAATGTTTAATTGGTGTAACTGGAACCATTCATGGATAAGGTGAACAGCCAAGGTTTTTTCCCCAATGTAGGGGAGTCAAAAACTACAGGATATAGGATTAAAGATGAGAATAAAGATTCAAAAATAGAGCAGAGGGTGGTGTGTATATGCAATGATCTGCCAGAGGGAGTGGTGAAGGTTGGTACAATTAAAACATTTAAAAGGCATCTGGAAGGATATATGAACAGGAAGGGTTGAGTGGAATATGGGCCAAAAGCTGGCAAATGGGATTAGATTAATTTAGGATATCTGGTCAGCATGGATGATTTGGACTGAAGGGTCTGCTTTCACGCTGTACATCTCGATCACTATTATAAATGATCTATACAACCTCCTGAATAATTGTCAATGTGGAATCTTGTAAGGAAAGCTCCTACAGGACCATTTAGTAGCTAGAGAACAAGATGAATCACAGATATTTTAGTCTATAAAATGCCTTGTATTATCACAAACTGTGCAGTTCACCAGACAGGTTGACCTTTGCAAACAAAATTGACTTATCCACCAGGATGACTTTTGGAGTCTAGCCTACTCATGGACCCAAGTCAGAACGAGAGCGCTATTTACATGGTGGGAAAACAGCAGCCAAATAATAAAAAAAAGTGTTGGCTTCTGGTCCTACTATTGCAACTTGTGAGCATTGCATTGAGAAAATTACACAGCACACCAATCTACTGCAGCCAGCAATGCTGAATCTCATGCTTTCCATAAGAAAAGGCATTATTAGATGGTTTACCAAAGCACAATAGGAGATTTCAGACTGCATCAATGAAGTTTCAAAACAGACCACTCCAGTCTCACCTGTCCAAAAGGTATACTGTAATGGACAACAGGGTGTTCTTCTTGAGGAACTAGCAGTTCAACAACTCAAGCAGCTAATAAAAAGTTATCCTTAGAAAAATATTTGCACAAGGCCGTGACATGACAACATTCCAGTGGTGTTAAACTTGTTTCTGACCAAAGTTGGTGGAATTCTCTCTGAGGTTGTTCTAAGTGTGTGCTTTGCTTGCTAAATGTAGTACCTCTACTCTCAGCCTGTAGAAATATAGTTACAACTGCAAATGTAAGAAATTACAGTGACTGATGACCCATGACCTCCAGGATTGTTGCAGAAACATTTACATGTGTCATGACATCAAAGTTGAGTTTTTATCCATGCTCAAGTTTAAACCTAGCTGGAGTCTGCAAATTACAAATTGAAGAGGTGGAAATGACATAATTGATACAACAAGCCTTGGACAATCAACTTTCTGCTGAAACCAGACAGGTCTTGTACTACCTGGCCAGGTGCTAACATGTACATTGTTTACACCTCCATGAACCTGCTCTGTTAGAAGAACACTAAGCAGACTCTAAGGCACCCAGTCCAGCAGGAAGCCAGAGTTTTCGTGTGACAAGGACAATATGTGACTGTCAAAGCCACATTCTACGATCTCCAAATATGGAAAGTAATTACCTCTTTGGATCTTCCTGTTCCCACTTGGTGCTAGTATTGGACTAGCACAGAATCTTTGAGAAGGCTCAAAGAGGGAGATAAAAGGGAGTAACCTGGGGCCCAGCTCTCTCTGCTTTCACATCTTTCCCAATGGCTTATCCAGAGAACATCCTCAGCTACCAGCTGAGCTTCACAGCATCTTCGGCTCAGACTATCTTATAGCAAACATGACCAGCCAAAGAAATCTACCTTGGTGAGAGGACCTTCAGACTAGAACCAATCCTAGATGAGATGGGAAATCCAAAATGATGGCTGTGGCCCTAAAAAGGTCAGCCAGCGCTAAGATTTAAAAAAAACCTGTCTCAGCCTTATCCCATTGGATTTTTACCAGTCCTTTCAGACGAGCAGTTGAAACAATGCTAGGAACCTATTTATAGCTCCAAAGCCTCAGCATGGGCATTTAACCCACATGCCTACTTTATTGTCTCAGTGACATGAGAAATAAGGAGTTTGTGTCCAGTTGACCATTTGCAGGGCTAGGTATAGCAAATCTTTTCAAGCACTTGCCAGAAATAGGAGCTAGTGTCAATTTGAGATTGTTTACTGCAATATACCATGAGAAATTGATAGCTTTCAATTAAACTACAATAAATTCTGATAATTACTTTTTCCTTGATAACGTGTTCAATAAAGTCATGTTGGACCTTTCCTAATTGTCTTTTTTTTGTCTGCTTCATCTCAAAAACAGCCACTTCACAGACTGAAATAACTCCACAGAGGCCAGTATCCCATCAACAAATCACCTTTTATATACACACATGAGCAGTCATTGACTTTCACAGATTAAATTAGAGTTCATTAATGTCAACTGTATACAAATACAGGAATACAGGAGTACAGTGAAGTGAGCTGTCAGAGTGGCAGTATCTCTGACACTCCTTTTTTATTATTTTATTAAACAAATTACAAAAACAGTTTACAACAAACAGTTACATTTACAGCTGCATACAGGAGACAGCAATTTTACAAGGGAGAGGAGCAGCAAAGCCAGGCCCCAAACCCTACTGTTCAAACAGTTTACAGGGACATGAGGACAAACCTCAAATTCTCTAACACTCTTTTATTTATTTATTTATTTATTTTTAATCAAAATAGAGTTGTGCTCTTACTTTCTTTTTTTTTTACCCCCACACTACCGCCTAACTACGGTAGTGCTTATTATTTTTTTTCCCCCAGCACCCATGTTGTGCGTATGCAGGTGTGAGACACAGTGCGAGACACAAAGTGCACAAATCTTCATTCAATTTCCACTACCAGGAACATAGGAAAACACCCGAGTGGCCAGTGACAAGCACTGCCCTTCACATCAAAGGGCAATGCTGTGTGAGCAAAACAGTGAAGGGGAGGGTAGGGACTAAATCAAAATAGAGTTGGAGGGGGAAATAATGCACTCCACTCCCTGCGGCGCCCACCTCTCCCTGAACAACTCCAGGGTGTTGGTGGACACCGCGTGCTCCTTCTCCAAGTACACCCGGGCTCTCACGTAACCGCGGAAGAGGGGCAGGCAGTCGGCTAATGACCCCCTCCACGGCCCGCTGCCTCGACCTGTTGATGGCCAGTTTGGCCAGTCTCTGACACTCCTTTTTTTCAGCAGCAGCAGCAGCGGTGGAGGTCCTGGGGAGGGGCCCCAAGGCAAGTCCCAGGCAGCAGCAGTGAGGCAGGCCCCAAGCAGCACCAGGGAGAGTCCTTGCACGTGTGCACACAGAGTCACAGTCACACGCTCCTATTTATTTATTTCTTTCTTTCTTTCTTTTTTTTTCTTTTTTAATTTAACCCCCACACTACCGCCTAAGTGCGGTAGTGCTTATTTTTATTCCCCAGCACCCATGGTGTGTGTGTGCAGGTGTATAACACAGTGAAGGACACAAAGTGCACGAATCTTTATTCAATTTCCACCACCAGGAAGATATGAAAAACACCCGAGTGGCCAGTGACAAGCACTGCCCTTCAAACCACAGGGCAATGCTGTGTGAGCAAAACAGTGAAGGGGAGGGTAGGGACTAAATCAAAATAGAGTTGGAGGGAGAAATGATGCACTCCATTCTCTGCGGCGCCCACCTCTCCCTGAACGACTCCAGGGTGTTGGTGGACACCGCGTGCTCCTTCTCCAAGGACACCCGGGCTCTAACGTAACCCCGGAAGAGGGGCAGGCAGTCGGCCCTAATGACCCCCTCCACGACCCGCTGCCTCGACCTGTTGATGGCCAGTTTGCCCAATCTCTGACACTCCTTTTTTTTTTTTCTTTTTTTTTTAAAACCCCCACACTACCGCCTAAGTGCGGTAGTGCTTATTTTTATTCCCCAGCACCCGTGGTGTGTGTGTGTGTGCAGGTGTAAAACACAGTGAAGGACACAAAGTGCACAAATCTTTATTCAATGTCCACCACCAGGAAGATAGGAAAAACACCCAAGTGGCCAGTGACAAGCACTGCCCTTCACATCAAAGGGCAATGCTGTGTGATCAAAACAGTGGAGGGGAGGGTAGGGACTAAATCAAAATAGAGTTGGAGGGAGAAATGACGCACTCCACTCCCTGCGGCACCCACCTCTCCCTGAACGACTCCAGGGTGTTGGTGGACACCGCGTGCTCCTTCTCCAAGGACACCCGGGCTCTAACGTAACCCCGGAAGAGGGGCAGGCAGTCGGCCCTAATGACCCCCTCCACGGCCCGCTGACTGGACCTGTTGCTGGCCAGTTTGGCCAGTCTCTGACACTCCCTATTGGTCATCCCATGATCGATGATTGGACCAGATTAACAGACTTAATCAAGGAACCCATTCTATAATATCCAGCTGACTGATCTTGTTGCAATCACTATGTACACCACCTCTTCCTCCATCACCAATCTTCAGAATCTGCTCATAAATCCCTACATTCAGGGAATCAATAGACCAGTCACCAAAGGATCTTGCACAGGATTGGATGAAAGCAAAGAGGTGAAATTAGTTTTACAATATCTAAACCCAGCTGTCGATTCCAGTTTATCAAGTGACCAGAATATAAGGGGAGGCATTTTGTGGACATAAAGACGACAATGCTAATCTCAATAGGTTAGAATAGATAGATTTGATGGAAGGAATGAATAAATGTAGGCAGAGGAAAGGAGAGCACCCAACTGCATTTCATTGATTGAACAATTTACTGGGGTCAAGATTAGAGTGGTGCTGGAAAAGCACAGCAGTTCAGGCAGGATCTGAGGAGCAGTAAAATCGACGTTTCAGGCAAAAGCCCTTCCTATGGAAGACTGGCAGAGAGCCTGAAGGGTGGAGAGATAAGTGAGAGGAGGGTGGGGGTGGGGAGAAAGTAGCATAGAGTACAATAGGTGAGTGGGGGAGGGGATGAAGGTGATAGGTCAAGTGGGGAGGACGGGTGGAGTGGATAGGTGGAAAAGAAGATAGGCAGGTAGGACAAGTCATGGGGACAGTGCAGAGCTGGAAGTTTGGAACTGGGGTGAGGTGGGGCAAGGGGAAATGAGGAAAGTGTTGAAGTCCACATTGATGCTCTGGGGTTAAAGTGTTCCGAGGTGGAAGATGAGGATTTCTTCCTCCAGGCATCTGGTGGTGAGGGAGCAGCAGTGAAGGAGGCCCAGGGCCTCCATGTCCTTGGCAGAGTGGGAAGGGAGTTGAAATGTTGGGCCACAGGGCAGTGTGGTTGATTGGTGCAGGTGTCCCAGAGATGTTCCCTAAAGCGCTCTGTTAGGAGGCGTCCTGTCTCCCCAATGTAGAGGAGACCGCATCGGGAGCAACGGATACAATAAATGATATTGGTGGATGTGCAAGCAAAACTTTTATGGATGTGGAAGACTCATTTCGGGTCTTGGATGGAAGTGAGGGAGAAGGTGTGGGTGCAGGTTTTGCAACTCCTGGACCTTTCCATCTCCATTAATGACGACCGACTTGACAGTGACATTTTTTACAAACCCACCGACTCTCACAGCTACCTGGATTACACCTCATCCCAACCTACCTCCTGCAAAAATGCCATCCCGTATTCCCAATTCCTCCGCCTCCACCATATCTGCTCCCAGGAGGACCAGTTCCACCACAGAACACACCAGATGGCCTCTTTCTTTAGAGACCTCAATTTCCCTTCCCACATGGTCCACATTCCACATCTCCACCCTCAGACTCCACCCCTCCAACCATAACAAGGACAGAACGCCCCTGGTGCTCACCTTCCACCCTACCAACTTTCGCATAAACCAAATCATCCGCCGACATTTCCGCCATCTCCAAAAAGACCCTACCACCAGGGATATATTTCCCTCCCCACCCCTCTCCGCCTTCCGCAACAACCATTCCCTCCATGACTACCTAGTCAGGTCCACGCCCACCTACAACCGACTCTCCCATCCTGGCACTTTCCCCTGCCAATGCAGGAATTGCAAAACCTGCACCCACACTGACCTCTACACCCCTCATCACATAACCATCATCTCCCAGACCATACAGAACCTCATCACCTCAGGAGATCTCCCACCCACAGCTTCCAACCTCATAGTCCAGGAACCTCACACTGCCAGGTTCTACCTCCTTCCCAAAATCCACAAGCCGGACCACCCTGGTCAACCCATTGTCTCAGCATGCTCCTGCTCCACTGAACTCATTTCTACCTCGTCACTGTCCTATCTCCCTTAGTCCAGGAGCTCCCCACATACGTTCAAGACACCACCCACGCCCTCCACCACCTCCAAGATTTCCGTTTTCCCGGCCGCCAACACCTCATCTTCACCATGGATATCCAATCCCTCTACACCTCCATCCGCCATGACCAGGGCCTGCAAGCCCTCTGTTTCTTCCTCGTCTGATGTCCCCAACAGTACCCTTCCACCGACACTCTCATTCGTTTGGCTGAACTGGTCCTCACGCCGCCCTGTGGCCCAACATTTCAACTCCCACTCTGCCAAGGACATGGAAGTCCTGGGCCTCCTTCACCGCTGCTCCCTAACCACTGAAGTACAGTGAAGAAACTTTGTTTTTGAGCAGTCCAGGCAGATCATAGTAAACAAGGATGTACACATCAAAAAGACAGAGATATACAGATTACATTGCACAAGGTGTGCACTAGATAAAGTCAACATTACCAAGATCAATATTATTTGACTGTAAGCGCAGTTCACAGGAGACTTGAGTGACATGAACGGAGCCATGCTAACAGTACCACACAGGGCCAGCTGGACCCAGATGCTTGTTTCACACAACATGGAGGGGCAAAAAAGCATGTGATAGTTTCAACACAGCTGATGATGCCCCCACTGAGGCTTGGGGATTTAGAAGGATGATCAGGGCCTGAGAGAATGATGTCTAGCAGTTAGAACATCCTGAACACAGAACAAGGGGAGGGAAGATATGCGACAAGTCCTACAAGCAATCTTTGACATTATACCATTTCACAGGCAATACCAGTGTAAATTTATTTTTACTTTCCAGGATCAGTAGTATTCATAGACTGGTATGCCCTAGAAGGGGTAGTTACGGAAACATTAACTTTCAGAAATTGTCGAAAGGGCTGGAAGTGTTTTCCCTACTGATCAGCTGAATGTGATACATAGATGACTGAAAATTTAAAATTACTGAAGAAACTGTTAACCCTTGGCATCACCCTGGGAAAAGTTAAATGCAAAGATGGCAAAATTACGAGGTTCCAGGTCTTACACTTGGGAACCGTGATAGGCTATGGGAAACATGGGATAGAAAAGTGCAGAGAGAAAATAGCCCATTTGTTCCTGCCTAGGGATCCAAGCTTGAAGCATTCATTCCTAGTGAGATATTGCTGAAAGCTCATTGGTTTTGCCACTCAAAGGTGTACTTTTGTCTGACCTCCTTAAAAAGGATGCGCTATGGGAATGGACCAAGCTGCACACAAATGCAGTCTCAGAACAGAAACAGACCATAGTGAAGATCCCTGTGCTGCAAGTATCCAACTCAGAGCTTTCCATCCCTTTGGAGGTTGTTCGCAAACTCACAGCCTTGCTCCTTCAAGAGTGCCATAACAGACTTGGCCCGGTAGCCTTCACTTCCTAGCTCCTTACTTCAATAGAAGAGGGCTGCTCAGTGGGTGAGCTAGTTAACCACGTTCTCGGTGGCAAATCACTTCACCTGTATCATTGTCCTAAATCCTTTCTCCACTCTCACAAAATGCACCTCCATCCACCTTTTGCTGATTCCCGAACAATGGTCAGCCATGAGGCAGAAGCACCATGACTGTTAGGTAGTGGAAACAAACTGAAGCATAGAGTCACAGACATGTACAGCACGGGCGCAGACCCTTCAGTCCAACATGTCCATGCCAACCAGATATACTAAATTAATCTGGTCCCATTTGCCAGTACATGGCCCATATCCCTCTAAACCCTTCCTATTCAGGTACCCATCCAGATACCTTTTAAAATGTTGTAATTGTACCAGCCTCCACCACTTCCTCTGGCAGCTCATTCCAGGCACGCACCATCCATTCGACCCAGACGTCAGTAAGGCATTCAACAAGGTTCCTCCGGGTAGACTGGTGAGCAAGGTTAGATCACAGAATACAGGAGAACTAGCCATTTGATTACAGAACTGGTTCGAAGGTAGAAAGCTGAGGGTGGTGGTGGTGGAGGGATGCTTTTCAGACTGGAGACTTGTGACACAGTGGAGACACAGTGGTGTGTTTTTTTTAAAAACTCATTTGTGGGGCTTCGGCATTGCAGGCTGGCCAACATTGATAGACCATCCCGATTTGCCCTTGAGAAGTGGTGGTGAGTTGTCTTCTTGAATCACTGCAGTCCATTTGCTGTGGGTTGACCCACAATGCCAATAGGGAGAGAATTTCAGGGTTTTGACCAAAAGCCTGAAGGAACTGCAGAATATTTCAAAGTCAGGCTGGTGAGTGGCTTGGAGGGGAACTTGCAGATGGTGTTCCCAAATGCCTACTGCCCTTGTCCTTCTAGATATAAGTGGTCATGGGTTTGGAAGGTGCTGTATAAGGATCATTGATGAATTTCTGCATTGCATCTTGTAGATAATACACACTGCTGCTACTGACTGCCATTGGTGAATGAAATTGAATGTTGTAGATGTGGTGCCAATCAAGCAGATTGCTTTGTCCTTTGGTGTCAAGCTTCTTGAGTGTTGTTGGAGCTGCACCCATCCAGGCACATTTGAGCACGGACTACTTCAGTATCTGAGGAGTTGCAAACGGTGCTGAACACTGTGCAATCATTGGCGAACATCCCCACTTCTGACCTTATGACAGAGGGAATGTCCTTGATGAAGCAGCTGAAGACAGTTGAGCCTAGGAAATAGCCCTGCAGAAATGTCCTGGAGCTGAGATGACTAACACTCCATAACCACATCCATCTTCCTTTGTGCCAGGTATGACTAAACAATGGAGGGCTTGCCCCTAAAACCCATTGATTGCAGTTTTGCCAGGGCTCCTTGATGCCATACTCAGTCAAATGTGGCCTTCATGTCAAGGGCTGTCACTCTCACCTCATCTTTGGAATTCAGCTGTTTTGTCCATGTTTGAGCCAAGGCTGAAGTGAGATCAGGAGTTGAGTGATCCTAGTGAAATCCAAACTGGGCATCACTAAGCAGGTGGTTGCTGAGCAGGTGCTGCTTGATAGCACTGTTGATGACCTCTTCCATCACTTTATTGATGATGGAGATTGGACTGAGTCAGGGGTAATTGGCCGGGTTGGATTTGTTCTGCTTTTTGTGTACGTGAAATACCTGAGCAATTTTCCATATTATCGGGTAGATGCCAGCGTTGTAATTGTATTGGAAGAGTTTGGCTAGGGGAGCATCAAGTTCTGGAGCACACATCTTCGGTACTAATGCTGGAATATTATCAGGCCCATTGCCTTTGCAGTACCTAGTGCCTCCAGCTTTTGTCTTGATATCATGTGGAGTGAATCAAATTGGCTGGAGACTGGTATCTGTGATGCTGGGCACCACTGGAGGAGCCCAAGATGGAACATCAACTCGGCACATCTGACAGAAGATCGTTGCGAATGCATCAGCCTTATCTTTTGCACTGATGGGCTGGGCTCCTCGAATCGTTGAGGATGGGGATATTTGTGGAGCCTCCTCCTCCAGTGAGTTGTTTAATTGTCCAACACCAATCACAACTGGAATATGGAAGGATTGCAGAGTTTAGGTCTGATCCATTGGTTGTGGCGTTGCTTAGCTCTGTTTACCGCTTGCTGTTTGGCAAGCAAATAGGCCTGTTTGGTAGGTTCACCAGGTTGACACCTCATTTTTAGGTGTGCCTAATGCTGGTCCTGGCATTCCCTCCTGCATTCTCCATTGAACCAAGGTTGATCCCCTGGCTTGATGGTAATGATTGAGTGGGGGATATGCCAGGCCATGAGGTTGCAGATTGTGCTGGAGGAGTACAGTTCTGCTGCTGTTGATGGCCCATAGCACCTCATGGATGTCCAGTCTTGAGCTGCTAGATCAGTACAAAGTCTATTCCATTTAGCACGTTGATAGTATCACATAACACTATGGAGGCTATTCTCAATGTGAAGGTGGCACTTCATCTCCACAAGGACAGTGTGGTAGTCACTTTTACTGTCATGGACAGATGTTTCTGCAGCCAGCAGATTAGTAAGGATGCAGTCAAGTACTTTTTTTCCCTCATTGGTTCCTTCACCACCTGCTGCAGACCCAGTTCACCATTTATATCCTTTTAGGACCCAACCAACTCAATCAGTAATGCTGCTGTTGAGCCACTCTTGGTGGTGGCCATTGAAATCCCCCAGCCAGATTATATTTTATGTCCTTGCCACCCTCAGAGCTTCCTCAAAGTGTTGTCCTACATGGAGTACTAATAAGCAGCTGAAGGATCACGATAAGCGGTAACCAATAAGAGGTTTCCTTGCCCATGTTTAACCTGAAGCCATGAGAATTTATGGGGTCTGGAGTTGATGTCAAGGACTCCTAGGTGAATGCCCTCCTGCCTGTATATCATTGTGTCACCACCTCTGCTGGGTCTGTCCTGTCCCAGGTGGTGCAGTCTGGGGTGTTACAGTAAGGTATGATTCATAAGAATGACTAGTCAAGCAACAGCCTGAAGGTCTGAGACAGCTCTCCCAATTTCAGCACTGGCCCCCAGATGTTGTTAAGTCGGACTTTGCATGATCAACAGAGCTGTTGCCTTTTCCAGTTCCAAGGTCGATGCCAGGTGGCCCATCTGGTTTCATTTCTTAGTTGTATCAATCATTGGAAAGTTGCAACAAAGTGGCATGTTGGGCCATTTCAGAGGGCAGTTGAGAGTCAACCACATTGCTGTGGCTCTAGAGTCACATGTAAGCCAGACCAGATAAGGATATCAGATTTCCTTCTCTCAAGGACAATAGTGAACCAGATGGGTTTTTTCCAACAATTGACAATTGTTTCATGGTCATCAGTCGACTCTTAATTCCAGTTTTTTTAAAAAGTAAATTCAAATTTCACCATCTTTCATGGCGGGATTCAAACCCAGATCCCCAGAACATTATTCTGGGTTTTTGGATTAATAGTCAAGCGATAATACCACTAGGCCATCACCTCCCCTACAAGGATCGGTGCTGAGTCCATTGCTTTTTGTCATTTATATGAAAATGATTTGGATGTGAATATAGGAGGTTAGTACGTTTGCAAATGACAGCAAAATTGGAGGTGCAGTGGACAGCAAAGAAGATTATCTCAGAGTACAATAGGATCTTGATCAGATGGGCCAATGGGCTGAGGAGTGGCAGGTGGAGTTTAATTTAGATAAACATGAGGTGCTGCATTTTGGAGAGGCAAATCAGGGCAGAACTTTTACACTTAATGGTAAGGTCCAGGGGAGTGTTGCTGAACAAAAAGACCTTGGAGTGCAGGCCCATATCTCCTTGAAAGTGGAGTCACAGGTAGATAGGATAGTGAAGAAAGCGTTTGGTATGCTTTCTTTTAATGGTCAGAATATTGAGGACAGGTGTTGGGAGGTCATGTTGCAGCTGTACAGGGCATTGGTTAGGTCACTTTTGGAATATTGCGTGCAATTCTAGTCTCCTTCCTATTGGAAGGATGTTGTGAAATTTGAAAGGGTTCAGAAAAGATTTACAAGGATGCTACCAGGGTTGGAGGATTTGAGCTACTGGAAGAGGTTGAATAGACTGGAGCAGTTTTTCCTGAAGCATCAGAGGCTGACAGGTGACCTTATAAAAGCTTATAAAATCATGAGGGGCATAGATAGGGTAAATAGACAAAAGGTCTTTTCTCTGGCTTGGGGAAGCCCAGAACTAGACAACATATGTTTAGGGTGAAAGGGGAAAGATACCAAAAATAAAGGATCTAATGGGCAACTTTTTCATGCAAATGGTGGTGTGTATATGGAATGAGCTGCTAGAGAAAGTGGAAGAGGCTGGTATAATTACAGCATTTAAAAGGCATCTGGATGGGTATATCAATGGGAAGGGTTTAAAGGGATATGGGCCTAATGCTAACAAATGGGAGTGGATTAGGTTAAGATGTCTGCTTGGCATGGACGAGTTGGACTGAAGGATATCTATTTCTGTGTTCTACATCTTTGTGACTCTGATTCTATGCCCTCTAGTTCTGGGCACCGTACCCCAGGGAAAATAACCTTGTCTATTCACCCTATTCATGCCCCTCATGATTTTATAAACTTCTATAAAAAGGTCATCCCTCAACTTCCAATGCTCCAGAGAAAATAGCCCCAGTATATTCAAACTCTCCCCATACCTCAAAACCCTCCAACCCTGGCAACATTCTTATACATCTTTTCTGAACCCTTTCAAGTTTCACAACATCCTTCCTTGGGGAGGCACGATGGCTCAGTGGTTAGCCTCGGACAACTGTCTGTGTGGAGTTTGCACATTCTCCCCATGTCTGTGTGGGCTTCCTCTGGATACTCCGGTTTCCTGCCACAGTCCAAAGATGTGCAGGTTAGGTGAATTGGCCATGCTAAATTGCCCATTGTGCTAGGTGCATTAGTCAGAGGGAAATGGATCTGGGTGGGTTACTCTTTGGAGGGTCGGTGTGGACTGGTTGGGCCGAAGAGCCTGTTTCCACACAGTAGGGAATCTAATCTATAGCATGGAGACCAGAATTGAACACAATATTCCACAAGTGACCTAACCAATGTCCTGTAATGTTGCAACATGACCTCCTAACTCTGATACTCAATAATCTGACCAATAAAGGAAAGCATGCCACTTCTTCGCTGCCCTGCCTACCTGCAACTCCACTTACAAGGAACTATGAACCTGCATTCCAAAGTCTCTTTATTCAGCAATACTCCCCAGGACTTTATCATTAAGTGTAAAAGTCCTGTTCTGATTTGCCTTTCCAAAATGCAGCAACTCACATTTATCCAAACTAAACTCCATTTGCCAGTCCTCAGCCCATTGACCCATCTTATCAAGATCCTACTGTACCGAGGTAACTTTCTTCGCTGGTCACTATATCTCCTATTTTGGTGTCACCTGCAGCTTAGTAACCATAATGTTCACATCCAAATCATTTATATAAATGACAAAAAGCAGTGGAGCCAGCACGGATTCTTGTGGCACACCGCTGGTCACAGATCTCCAGTCTGAAAAGCAACCCTCCACCACCACTAACCTCTGCCTTCCAAAGTAGAGGCAGTGCTGTATCCAAATGGCTAGTTTTCTCTATATTCCATGTGATAAAACCTTGCTAACAACCAGTCTACTATGAGGAAACTTGAATACCTTACTGGAGTCTATATGGATCATATCCACTGCTTTGCCCTTATCAATTCTCTTTGTTACTTCAAAAATCTCAATCAAGTTTGTAAGACACGATTTCCCATGCACAAAGCCATGTTGACAATCCCTAATCAGTCCCTGCCTTTCCAAATACCAACAACTTGCCCATGACCAATGTCAGACTCATCCGTGTACAGTTGCATGGCTTTTCGTTACCACCTTTCATAAATAACGGCTCCATGTTAGCCAACGTCTCATCTTCCAGCATCTCACACTCCTGGCTATCAATTGTATAAATATATCAGCAAGTGGTCCAACAATCGCTTCCCTAGCTTCCCACAAAGCTATAGGGTACACCTGATCAGGTCCTCAGGATTTATCCATCTTTATGCATTTTAAGACATCCAGCACCTCTGCCTCTAATGTGGACATTTTTCAAGAAGCAGCTGTTTATTTCCCCACATTGTCTTCCATATCCTTCTCCACAGTAAACACTAATGCAAAACACTCATTTAGTATCTCTATCACCTGCAGTTCCAAACATAGGCAGTCTTGCTGATCTTTAAGGGGCTCTATCCTCTCCCTAGTCACCCTTCTGTCCTTAATGTATTTGTAGAATCCCTCTGGATTCTCCCTGTAACCATACTCACTAAAAGCTATCTCATGTCCCTTTTTTGCCTCCTGATTTCCCTCTTCAGCATACCCCACCTGCCTTTATACAAAACAGATCCTCTAAGGTGGAGGATGGATATAAGGACACAATATGTGTGCAGAACCATAGAAGCAAATTGCTAGGATAATTAGCAACAGAACTCTCACATAAAAAGGCACTCTCAAGCTGTTGAACTAGCAGCCATAGACTATATTGTCAGCCCACCCTGACAAGATCTTCCCAAGAGCTGACAGGTATTCTCACAGCATATATATCTGCACCAGTGTAACTGATTTCCTGCCCCTTTGGGAAGCTAGAGGATTTGTGAGATAGATGGAAAACCTGTTCCACTTACACCCTTGCTGAAAATATTTCCAGGCTGCCCAAAGCGGAGAAGGTGGGTGTTATTAAAGTTACGGTCCATCATGGAACTTCCTCCAATTGAGAATATGAAAAGAAAAATGAATTGGCCAAGCAGGGTGCTCATGTGGGAGAACCATGACAACCCTTATCCTGGAATGGATAAACACCATCTCTGTGACAAAAACTGCAGGTGAGGATCTTATAAAGACTCAGAGCAGCAACAACGATGTGAAGTAATACAGGAAGGAACACACTCCACCACCTATAATAAATGGAAAGACAAGTTGACTACAAAAGATAGGCTTGTCCTTAAAGATGCATGTTACACGGTACCAATCCAAGACTAAAACCAGCTAATTTATCAATCTCACGATGATCAGGGTGCCCACTTCACAGCCCAAGTAATACAAGTGGTGATGAATTTGATGTCAGGTAAAAGGTTTCACATTGACTAACATCTAGGATAGAAGTTCGGCACAACATCGTGGGCCGAAGGGCCTGTTCTGTGCTGTATTGTTCTATGTTCTATCCTCAATCCAGCGGGATGGAGAGTGAATGAACTACATCCTCAAAGGGGATTGAGAAAGGTCATCCAGCAAAATAATGATCAGGTGTACCCTAGAATTCTATGTGAAGCTCGGGAAGTGATTGATGAGTCCATTGCGGAGATATTTGGATCATTGATAATCACAGGTGAGGTGAAGAAGACGAGTTTGACCAAAACAGCGCCACTAAAGAAAAATGTTAAGGAAACATCAGGGGACTATAGACTGGTGAGCCTGATATCAATGGTGGGCAAGTTATTAGAGGTAATCCTAAAGGACAGTTTTTACATATTTAGAAAGGCAAGAACTGATTAGGGATAGTAAACATGGCTTTGTACATGGGAAACCATGTCTCACTAACTTAATTAAGTTCTTTGAAGAAGTGACTAAGAGGATTAATGAGGTAGAGCTATGGACATGATCTATGTGGACTTCAGTAAGACATTCGATAAAAAGGTTCCTCATGGTAGACTGGTTAGCAAGGTTGGATCTCATGGAATATAGGGAGAACTAACTATTTGGATACAGAACTGGCTCAAAGCTGGAAGAGAGACGGTGGTGGTGGATGGTTGCTTTTCAGACTGGAGGCCCGTGACCAGTGGTGTGCTGGGACCACTGTTTTTTGTCATTTATATAAATGATTTGAATGTGAATATAGGAGGAAGAGTGGCAATTAATTTAGGTAATTGGACGGTGCTGCATTTTGGAAAAGCAAATCTTAGCAAGACTTAGACACTTAATGGCAAGGTCGTGGGGAGTGTTGCTGAACAAAGATACCTTGGAGTACAGGTTCACAATTTCTTTAAAGTGGAGTCGCAGGTAGATAAAATGATGAAAGTGGTGTTTGATATGCTTTTCTTTATTGGTGAGAGCATGGAGTACAGGAATTGGGACATCATGTTGCAGCTGTACAGGACATTGCTTCGGCCACTTTTGGAATACTGTATGCAATTCTAATTCCCCCGGCTATAGGAACGATGTGGTTGAAACTTGAAAGTGTTCAGAAAAGATTTACAAGGTTGTTGCCAGGTTGGAGTGTTTGAGCTACAGGGCAAGGCTGAATAGGATGGTGCTGTTTTCCCTGGAACAGAGATTGAGTGCTGACCTTATAGGAGGTTTTTACAACCGTCAGGGGCATAGTCAGAGTAAATTGACAAGGTTGGGGTGGGAGGAGTCCAGAACTAGAGGGCATAGGTTTAGGGTGAGAGGGGAAAGATTAACATGGAACAAAGGGGGAACTTTTTCATACAGAGGGTGGTGCATTTATGGAATGAGCTGCCAGAGGAAGTGGAGGAGGCTGGTACAATTACAACACTTAAAAAGTCATTTGGATGGGTAGATGTAGAGGTTTAGCAGGATATGGGCCAAATGCTGTCAAATGGAACTATATTAGGTTAGGATATCTGGTCAGCATGAATGAGTTGGATAGAAAGGTCTGTTGCCATGCTGTACCTCTCTATGACTATCACTCAACCTGGAACATAGTCTTGACCTTTCTCCTCACAATCCTAATGGAACCCACCCTTTCAGCTGAACACATTTTCCAATTTTCTATTCGCTAATAATAGAACATAGAAGCATAGAATAGTACAACTTTTCAGCCCACTATGTTGTGCTGAACATTTACATTAATCTAAGATCAATCTAACCTACACAACCAATTTACTGACATCCATGTGCTTGTCCCACAGTCGCTTAAATGTCCCTAATGTCTCTAACTTATGACTTAATGATTGGACCCATGAGAGGTTTTTACGACAAGGAGTAAACCTTCCTGCTTAATTTAAAACCAGCAACAGAGAAAAGATTTATCCCATGCAATAATCTGTAAAATTTGAGTCGCCAAGGACTATTTAAAGTAAAAACTAGCAACTTTATTTCTCAAAGTATAACAGAATAATTAACTAGCGACTGTTTACAATTCCTTCTTCTAACCTATCTTTTACCTCCCCTTCTATAATACTAGTCCAATAAAACTCCCAATAAAGTATTACAGAAGATTCAAATTTTAAAACCAATCAGCAGTCAAATCTTCTCTATCTTAGTTGGTAGATTTGTTAGGTCAATGTTGAGGTTTTTCTCTGTGCAAACTCCTTCACTAGACAAATATCTCTTGGAGTTCTGACCAGCAGTCTACAGCTGTTGGTCTGGTGGCAGGTCTCCTAAATGATCAATTTCCCTGGTCTTATACCCCAAAGCAAAGCACCGGATTGTGTCATTGGCTTTTAAGATTGTCGATATACTCAATTCAAACTTGATTGGAATTTGGTAGTTTTCAGGGTCTAATTTAAACTGATTGGCCTAATTCAAATCTGGTTTTTTGTTGTTTTCAGGTAAACAGCTACCCCAGTAGCTGGAGTACACTACATTGAGTTTTATTGAGAAAACTAGGTGCTGTCATTGCTAACTTTTACTCTCAAAGGTATAGTACACCCACATCTTCTTAACACAGGTACAGAACCCTCACCAGGACCAGACTTGTTAGAGCTGAAGGTCAAAGCCATTAGCCACAAGAAAATAAAACCCTACTCAACCAGGGTACAGGCTGCACAGCAAGGAGCAACTATTTAATGGGAAAGTGAACCCAGTGGAATACAAAGTAGGGCAGTGGGACATGCTACTGGTAATTCAGCCAGCAACATTCCTGCCCCTCAGGTATCCAGATCTCCATTCTGTTGTGGACAAGGCAAGCCCAGTGTGTTACATTTTACTGGACCCTGGGAAGACTGGATGGTATCATGTGAACCAGTTAACGGCATACAAAATCCCAAGCAATAGCAACCAGTTCCATCTGTTTTAAGGGAAGAATATCCCAATCCTACTCTTGTGGCGCCTGCTAATCCAATGCAAGTCTCTGATCCTGATCCCAGGCAAGTCCCAATCACTGATCCAGGCCTGACCCTGAACACTGTTCTTTGAGGCACAGACCTCAGGACCTAACTCACAGCTGGCCCCAGCCATGTGAGTAATGCCTCAGACAACAGCCCTGACATGAAAGTGGATGAATGTAGAGGAAGCATCCAGCACAGTGCTCTAGCCCAGAGGCAGTAAAAGAAACACAGTCTCTTTGCTGAGGCACTCACTGCAGCACTCCAGCCAAGAAATTGTGAAGAAACAAGTCAGAGTCCTCCCACTTAGACCGGGGGCCTCCCTCAACATACATATGGGCACAGTGAGCTCAATCTAGCCACTGACACTATCATGGTACTGAAATACATGTGCACCTGCTCCCACAGCCTGCCACCATATTACCCAAGTGTGATCGGTATCGATTATCAGCAAGCCACATCATGGTACAGTATAATTGGCCACATCATAACTATGAATGCTTATGAAGTCTGCAAACCTCTGCAGTCTGTGTTGAGAGGTTATAAACAGTCCCATGTCTGTGGGATTCAGTGAATTTTTAAAATCTCAGACACTTTTCATCATTCTCACCACTCTGGTGCCTATGGATTTAACACCATTTTTCCTCAAAAAAACATTGTCCACACACCAACCTAGTCCAACCCCAACATCTGGGTTAAATCCTTGAAGGATTGGTCAGGAGAAATTAGTACCCGATCAGAATTAGTGATTATTTAATAGAAAGGGGTTTTGGGAGGAACCAATTCTTGAAGAACAAAATTAAATTAGTGGGGGAAAATAGTATGGGTCAACTGTATATCAGTATATCTCCAACTGTGTATCAGTATATCTCCATGAATGGGAACGCTGTATCATGGTAATCCATCGGTATAAAGAAAGATAGTAATAGATGCTACATTCAGGATTTGAGTGGCATGCTGTAGACAACCCTTCTGGTTATTCTTCAAGTCATTTTCAGGTGACCAGTCGAACCAGAAAATAATTACCCGGTCTACGTGTGGGTCTTTCCTGACACAGTGGCTGTGTGCCATGATGGTATTCTGTAGGCCCATCCAGACAACACGATGATGTATCGATGTGACACAGTCAGTGAGCAGTGTCTAGGAGAGTAAATAAGAGTTCAGGGTATTGTTGTACAATTATTGAACCCACAGGTAATTGATGGGGATTCTCCACCAGTGGCTGCATGAGATGTTTGGCAATGGATCCAGAAAAAGGATTGCAGTCAGGTCAAAAGATGTCCCATGAACCATAGACAGTATATCCTTTGTATATGAAACAAGGATCAGACCAAAATCAGCCATAAGCGCACTTCTTTATGCTTGGTCAAGAACTACCCCAGAAGCACAAAAATAGATCACACAAAAGCAAAATTTTGTATGACTAACACCATGAATTTGTACATGTCATGTTGCACATGAGCTGTACTTACATTTAGCATGGATCATTATTGGGACAAAAAAACAGGAATTGATATGGGCCTGACCTATGCCAGCAGGGCACAGCAAAAGAAACATAATTAATGATTTATAAACATCTTATGGAGCAGGACAGTTCATAGTCAATACCTTTGATTTGGTTAAGTTTGATAATAAGCTCAGGATTTTAAACTGAACAAAAAGTCCTTGGACAAAATCAAAACAGTTGGCAAGATACCAAAAGGAAATGAGAGGAGAGTCAGGCTAGCCAACACTTGGTACATGGTACTTGAAGAGCGCATCTACTCAATAAATGAGATCATCCAAAGAAAAATAGATCACAACATCAGGCAACAGAATTGAACATTATCCACTGCCCATGAATGCTTTGCAATGGAATGGTTGAGGGAGAACTTTGATCAGACTATTCAGGGACAGGTTCTGTCTTGGATCAGTGACATGCAACTACAGCACTAATTCTGTGGGACGAGACACTCCAATATTGCAAATTGCTGTTGACTGCATCACAACTTCCCTAAAACATTATCAATACAGAATCGTTATTTGTGACATCCACAATACCACATTCTGCATTAGGCCCCATGTAACAGCCAGGGTAGGTCTAACTGAACTCAAAAATACATAGAATTCAGACCTTTGTTACTATCAGTGATGAACTCTGACAGACTTTAGGAGAGAATTTGGAAAAATAGATCGCTGGTGTTGCACTCCAATCCAGAAAGATTTCGAAAGGTCTGGATACAATTGGCAAACAAAATCTTTGCTACTGTAGTGCAACAGACAGAGCAAGTACAAGAGAATATTAAAGTTTAAGTCAACAATTGGTGGGAAGACTTTGGGAATTGTGAAACCAATGCATAAATCCACCCTCTGGTTTGCCTCCGATCGTACCTCACTGCTTTTCTCATTCAATTTGCTTTAATGTATATAATCATCCCAGCAGTTAAGGTTTTTAAGATTCTGAATGTAGAAATGACGCTGAGCACACACAAGTAGAAAGCAGTGTTCTGCCAACATCAGGTACAGTAATGTATCATGCAGAATTTCCTGGACACTTGTAAGTAATTTGATCACCACTGCTGTACAGATTCTACCTTAAACACACATTCTGACAAATGAATGCTTTTTTTCCCTTTGCCATTTTATTCACAGTATCATTGTAAAAGAGTGGAGGTTAGTGTTGGGTATTTGGATGCTTTGCTTGTAAACTGGTCGATTTCCCTGCAATAGCTTGGACAATGTTGTGATCCAAGCTGTTAGACGCTCACTAAATTAGCAGGAGGGAGTGTGATCAGGTAACCCATAACCCTCAGGATTGTTACAAGAAAATGGACATATAGACAAAAACCTTGCAATGTGGAAGCCAAATTTAAACCTAGCCAGACTCTGCTATTAAACGTCAGGGCTTGAACAGACAGTATTCATGCAGCTAGGCCTTGGGTATTCAACTTCCAATTGAAACCAGACATGTCTGGAACTGTGTGGAGGTGGGTACTGCCGATGCTGGAGATTAGAGTCAAGACGAGAGCAGTGCTGGAAACACACAGCAGGTCAGGCAGGCATGCAAGGAGCAGAAAAATAGATGTTTCAGGCAAAAGCCCTTCATCAGGAAAGGGCTTTCTGATTAAGAGCTTTTGCCCGAAACATCAATTTTCCAGCTCCTTGGATGCTGCCTGACCTGCTGTGCTTTTCCAGCACCACTCTAATCTTGACTGGAACATTGTGGTCAGGTGAAAATGGCTATATTGTTTCAAAATAAGCCATTATTTATACCTTCGGTGAACTTGGTTCAGAAGAATGCTACACAGACTTGGTCACACTCAGCTCAGTAGGAGGCCAGAGGCACAGGATGACAAGGACAGCACTTGCAGCTTAAGATCCACAACTAGATTCCGTGACCTGCAAGTATGGGGAAAGTAATCACCTCATTTGATCTTCCTTTCATCACTTGATGCTAGCATTGGACACAGGCCACTGAATCTTTGGGAAGGATATGAAGAAGGGGATGAAAAGTGGCAGCTGAAGCCTCAGATCTCTCTGCTTTTACATAATCAACAGCATCTCTAGGCAGTACCTTCAACTGCAAGGTGAATTACACAGCATCTCCATCTCACTATCTCGTGGCATGCTGACTGACCAGACCCAGAAGACCACCTTGGTCAGATGACCCTAAGGCTAGAACCAGCCCTAGACAAAAAGGAAAGCACAAATAGATGACTACAGGTCTTGAAATATCAACCAACCATCAGATTGTGGAACAGGCTTTTCAGGCCTTGTTTTACACGTATCTCTAGTTTTTTTCAGATAAACAGTTCAAATACAATTGGAACCTGTGGATAGGTTGCAGTGCTTCTAGGGATCCACAAGTAGATATTGTAGATTTGAGAATGTTTATAGAAGAGTCCTGTGAAGAGGTTAATAGAATTTAATTAAAGTATAATGGGAGAGTCTGATAAATATTATTGATCACTTTAGCAAGAAAAAAAATAAAGTTTTGTTGCTCCTTCCTCTGACTCTGGTGCTAAGTCCCTCACCACCTAATATATTGGAGTTAAGGATTAGTGCAAACTGGTCAAGTTTAGTCAGAGTACATGTACCCACCTTTTACATGACAATGCCTAGGTGGAAGAATTCAGGGCTGGCATGATGCTGACAGTTACTGACAATAGAGGCTAGACATCTTGGAAAGTGGTCTTGTTCCAGACTGCAGTTGCCAATAACAGTCTCCTGTTAAAAAGCAAACCTAATCCAGGACAATGCCATTCCATCAAAGCAAGCAATGCCTGTATAATTTTTAATGGAATACTGGACAGTATTGATCCCTTATGTCTTATAGAACAACACCGACTGTTGTGGGGCCTGGCACTGTGTCATTGTTGTTGCTCTGATTTGCTATTTTCTGCCTAAGTCACTCTCGTGCTGCAGTTTAAGTTGACTACAGGTAGGTCAGATAAAACTGATTAAGTCCAATGTCAGTAAATAACTTCCAAAACGTTGTGAGGATATGAAATCTGACTCTCAGTAAATGTCGTGAGCATGAGGCTTTCACTTAGGCAGGCCAAAAAGCAAGCAATTTCACTGCTTAAAGAAACTGGAAAGCCATTAATCAATGTGTTCCTGCGCTGCTTGTGTCTCGCTTGCCCTGGTAGTTTCACACAGCTCAAATAATCCACACTCTGGCCAGTAAAGCCAAAATTCAGCACTAAAGACTGAATGAACTGACTTAAATATTTGCAATCCTGACCCAACTGCTTCGGAATAGGTTTCTGTCTCACCTACAGATTTACCCTGGACAAATATGCATCTCAGGAGCATCTCAGGGTTTACAAACATAATTGCTTTAACCTACCATAATTGTGTGCCCCCAACTCCCTTTAGCAGTTAAATACATTTGCCCACGTTAGTTTTTTTAAAAGTCCCTTTTGATGCATTCTTTCACTTTTACATATTGTCATCATAAAATACTAGGCAAGCTGCAGAACTATTAAATACTGAAAGGTCAGTTTATTCAGTTCAATACTTCTCCAAAGTATTTTTTTTCCCCATTGTAAGTAGGTTCATTATGCTCTTCTAGAACTAGGTTCCAATTCTAAATAAAAACAGAAAAAATATTGGAAATGCTCAACAGGTCAGGCAGCACTTTATATATTTTAGTCACTTACACTAACCCACATTACACCAGTTGAAGACGACAAAATGAATTAATGGTCCACACTCCCAAACAAGTGCCACTTTGCCAGTGTTATGACTAAATCTCATGTACCTATTTACGCATTAAAAAGATTGCCAGTCAGTAATTTTTAAAAATAGCGAACTTTCTATGGCAGTGTTCATAAGTGATTGACATTGACAGTTCTAACCTGCAATTTTACTGATTAAAGGCTTTCAACTGCTAATTTGATCTGTTTCTTTAAATCCATGCCCAATTACAGTACAGATGAGGAATACAATATCCCAGTGAGGCAACCGGAGATGGGTTCCCAGAACAACTGCTTGTTTCAGTAACTGTCTCAGTAAGGGTTTTAATATATCTACAAAGCAACAAAATCTTCATTCACTGACACAAAGCAAGAGCACTTATCTCATATCTAACAGAAAATGTATAAAGTGGAAAAGTGAGCAAGCTTTATTTTTGTAAAACTGGACCTCAAACCTAATTGCACATCTGTACCTCCAGTTAATTGATTTGTTTTGCACCACCAGGCCAGAGATACTTTGAGACTTCCATTTCTATCACCTTGTAATGCATCTGACAAAAACATAAATTAATAGTTTTGGCTCAAGTTTTCTTGTATTTGGCTCAGTTACTATATTTATGCTAACATGGTCCTTAGCAATACACAGCTCGGAAACCACATTTACGGGACTTTTGCTTGTATCAAGCGGATGCTTAGGCCTTTAGTGTAATTGCACTTCGTGAAGCTTTCTTTTTTATGGTCTGGCTACAACATTAAGCCTTCCAATTTTCAAAGACTGACACCACAATGCAATTAATTAGTGTGATCAATTGCAAGAGTTATCATTGTATTTTCCAATTTTATTGGCCTTTGATAACATGGCAACGCTGAAGGATTACTTAGGTGCCTCTTTTGCTATCCATCGTTAAGAGCTCAACCACTGATATTTTTCTTCCCACATGTTGTGGGCAGTTTAACGAGTAGAAAAGATGGTGGGATTTGATTGTGTTCCAACATTCACCTCCATTGAAATTCACCACAAAAGCATTAAACAAAAAGAATCACTTATATTTTACTCCTTTTTATTTCATAGTTTGGTTGTACCACAGATTTTGAAATTTGTTACAACAATAAGACATTTTAATAGCATGAGCCAGGTCTGAGACCAGTGGTTTTGAAAATGTGATCCCAAAGCCAAAGAATGCAAACACATGCAGGTTGCTTCCTATACTTTTCCATGATGTATGTAATGATTTTTAATGTGCAAATTCTTTGATGAATACAAAAGTTATGAGTTAATGAACAAATATTCACAAAATAGGACTGATTTAATCAGATGAGAAATCTTTTTTCTTCCCCTCAGGCGAGAAAATTATCTTTTGATGTTTATATGTCCTTTCAGATGACTTTTGGCTCCAACCAGCCTCTCTTCCTTTATCACTTTTACATTTTGTTTCTGACAGGTTTCCCCTGATTTCTAACTCATCCAGCTCTCGAATTCGTCACCAATGCTGATTTTCAATTATATCTTAGTGTTCTTCTTGTGCCCTTTTCTTCTGTTTCCATACTGCTATTTTTAGCATTAGTTCTTATTGTTGAGTCCTGTAGTTACTTTTCACCTCAGGATTTTTATTTATGTTGCTCATAGTCTCCATTTGCACAGGACTATTGTATTCACCTCCTCCTCCTCCTCTTTTTTTGCTAAATATCTCAGTCCTGTCCATCAAATGTCAGGTCACAACTGAATCTGACAACACTATTCAAAGACAAAGACCACTTTATTTTGAGCATAAATTAAAATCCCCCAATCACGTTAAGGTATTTTGTTTCTACACAATGGCTTTCTCTTTCAGAAGAAAACAGAACTTAGCAATGTATCAGATAATAGGTCAATGGAATCGATACACAAATCTGAGTGTACAATTCCAAACCCAAATATCTTTACCCTTCTAAAATCACAGTTCATGAGTCTGTCCAGAATGGCTAAAATCCAAAACATAGCAGACCCTAAACTAAACTCAATGCATACATAGTCACCCCAATATTCAGATCTTAGCAAGACAAACAGACATTCTTTTATTCAGGAATTTAATGTATTATCTCAGATGGGGCCAATTAGTGGTATCCTATGTTTGATTTGATTCATTGTCACATGTATCTAGGTAGCGAAAAGTTTTGATTTGCATGCAATGCAGGCATATCATAACATACACTGTGCATTAGAGTAATAGAAAGTAGCAATGAATACAATGTTATGGCTGCAGAGAAGGTCCACAAAGAGAGATCAAGAAGTCTGATAACAGCAAGAAAGAAGCTCTTGAATCTGTTGGTACATTTGTTTAAGCTTTTGTACCTTCTGCCTGATGGCAGAGGTTGAAAGAGATTATAACCAAAACAGGAGGTGTCTTTGATGATGTTGGCTGCCTTCCTGAGGCAGCAAGTATAGATGGAGTATGTCACTGACTGAAGTCTTAGCCTCACCATTAACTAGGAGGTAGAGAAAAGGCAAACATGCCAATAGTGGGAGATCAACATAGCCAAGGATTTGGAAACCCTGCCAACTTTAATTGGCTTATGATAATACTAATGCCAAAGCAAAATATTGCTGATGTTGGGAGCAAACATTATCAAGTGAAACATTGTTTCTGTCTCTGCAGATATTGCCAGACCTGCTGACGTTTATGACTTGGTGTTTGCCTCATTAGAATATTGAGAAGCCAGCAGCCAACTGACTAATCAAATGGAGAGTTTGGTTTGTTTGTTGGAGAATGAACTGCAAATGGAGAGAAGGGCTCTTGTCACAGAATGAGGTCAGAATTTGGTCATCATCATCAGACTTGCCATATCTTTAAAGCAATACTGTGTTCCTTCCTGTGGGTGTATGATTCATCTGCCGAGAAAGCAGAGGTTAATGGGAGGGTACACTGGAAATGAAACAAGATCAGTGTATAAAACAGAACCCAATAATTTAACAGTATGCTACCTTATATCAGTCCAATTTGGAGCACAGTTAAAATAAGAACCTATGATTCCATAGTCCAGGTGAGCATACTTAAAAACACAACCTGATCTTGCACAGATAATATTGGTCAGAAAGTCTCATATCACTTCCCTTTACAGTCAGAATAGGCCCAACCTCTAGACATATACTTGACCTTTGCATGAAGCATAATCCACTTCACTACAATGCTAAAGCAACATTACAAATGGATCTCAACATGGACAGGTCAACCGGAATCAAAGGCATACAAATCAGATAAAGTATGCAACTTCAAATGACACAAGTATGACATGATGCAGGGTCACTACAGATGACAATTAGTTCTATTTCAGAATTATTAATTGTAGTTTTGATGATATGGCAAAAAGAAGCTCGTCAGCCAAAGGCAATGGGCAATACAACAAAGAAATAGCTGATTTGGAAGTGGAGACATATTATGATATAGGAGTACGTAATCACAATTCTTTAAAAAAAGAACCAGGTAGTAAATGTAAATGAATCTAAACAAAAGGGTGCTGGGAAAATTGGAAAGAAGTCAGTCAATGTTGAAGAAACACATGTCTATTCATATTTGCATCAACATGTGACTCCAGGGGATCGCGGGATGCAAAATGAAAGTGACTGGCCATAGACAATAATGTAACTTTCCTTTGAATCCCACTGGGATTACTATACTAATCTAATTCCATTCCTCTACATACCTGGAGAGTTCTTGAGTTCTTTAAGTGGCAACACTCTTTCAGTTCTCCGATTCAATTCCAGATCAAACTATACCAGGCAGGCACCAGCAGAAAAGAATTGTTATTTAGCTTTAGAAATAAAATATATTACAACATAAGACCTCAAGGTGGCAAGGATTGTAGTTTATCTCTCATTCTGTGTTTAAATCCAGCTAAGAATGATGGAATGCTAGGATCTTCACTGGATAGATGTGCATACAATTAATTTGAGCATCCTTAATCCACAAGCTGAAACAGCACTAAACAATAACAACCTTTCATTTGGTACGAATTGGTGTGAAATTAACACTCTGAACCAGGCAGCCCATGGATCTAGTTACTGTCAGCAATATAAAGGTTTCATGCGGATGTAGCAGCATGAGGCACGAGGGCTGAACATCATGACTTCCAACACAACCTATTCCCCCCACCCATCATCTCATTCAAAGAGGCTCAGCACATACTGGAAAATGCTACAAATAGACCAAACTTTTTGCTTAGTTGGGGCTTCAATGGTTCATACCTCTGCCATGGTTATGGTGGAAAACCACACGCACCTCCTTCACTCATCCTCCCCTCCCAAACTAACCACATCGTTACTACCCCCAAGGACATCACCACCACACCTCTCCCAAAGACATTTGGGCAGGAGGCCTTGAGGTTACTGCGGTTACTTGAGGGTAGATTAGTGAAAATATTTATTTAACAAGCAATGCTATTATAATTACCATGGGGATTTTCAAATCTGACAGTCGATTTGCAAATCCACCAACATTTCTGAACCTGATAAGAAAATCTGCAAATAGAAACGAAAAACACAGTTGAAGAAATGAACTTAGCTCCTTACAAGGAACTAACAAATGAAATGACAAGGAATAAAACAAGTAATGAAATGACTTACAATTGTTTCTTAAATTAAACCTTGTGAGTAATTATAATTGAAGAAACCTGTCATCCAAACAGATTTTGATGAATTGAGTTCCTTATGGTTGGTATTTTATTATTGACAATTATTCAGTGCATAATAGAGAGTGTGTTATCAACCATGATAACAACAGCACCCCCAATTATTTTACACAAACTTTATTATCTTGGATTTCTACAACATAACATCTTCAGCTGCTAAACGTATAAAGCCCAAAGGAACTGGAGATCTGAATGATAATTTCAAGTTGGATACAAATGTTACTTTTGCTTTCCATGTATCTCATTTGAGAGCATGCAGTATGGACTTACCTCCTTTGTAATTCTTCGTTTGCTCTTATTCTATTCATTTGTCCTCTCAAAAGTTCTGTCATATACTTTGGTGCAACTCATCAGCACTTATATTCATACAACTGTTAATATTATTGCATCAAAGTAGCCCACTAAATATTAATAATAAAATATTGCAATTCTTAACCAATCATTGATGGAATTAATATTTTTTTCCCAACTCTGGTTTACTTTGTTATTCTAGGAACATTTCACATTTGCTGACCCGAGCTGCAACAGACATTAATGCGAGTAGGGCAACGCTTTCTGTCTCTCAGATTGTCCTCAGGGGAGCTATTAGGTGGCGAGGTTAAAAACAGATCACAAATCAAAACGTAAAGTTATTACAGGTGGTAAAAAAATTAACAGCTATCATAAAAGGTTTCCTCTGCTTTCCTGGAGATATTATATAAAGATTTCTTTATATATGTGTTTGCCATTGTGCTACAAAGAGTGAACAGGGGAAATAACCCTTCATATTGGCTATTAATCACAGTTTGTGTATGTGGTATTTTCAATCTGACAAATATTTATAAATGTTAGTACCTACTCATTATTCATTCCACAGTATTTGCAATGAAACAGTTAATGTAACTTAACACACCCTCTACATGGGTGTTTAAGAATTTTTTTTACTAAGATAATTACTGCTGCAGAAATTTAATGTGCACATCCATGCAAGTATGCTCCATGAATGAAACATCTGAAGTCATCCGATAGACTGTCAGTGATGAGAGATGGCTTTTATGATGTAGTGATAGTGTCCCTACCACTTCACTAGGAGGCCCACATTCAAATTTCACCTGCTCTAGCGGTGTGTAGTAATGTCTCTGAGCAGTTGGTTCAGAAAATATCTGCTAGACTGTCAATGGTAAATACTTTTGGGTTTGGAATAGATTTTAACTCAACTCAACACAGAGTTCCCTTAAAAAATGTACTGTGGGGTTTAGGAGCAGGTGAGCATTAACAGATACAGTACATTGTTGTGTACGCAAACAAAAGACAAAAAAAAAGCAATGTGATTATTTTGAGTATGGATTCTCCCACCTGGATGGGATGCTGACATTAGAATGTCTCTAAATCATGGAAACCCCATACTCTAGTTTTGTCCAATAATTTCAAAAATGTAAAAAATATAAAACTAAATAAGAATATAATGGCAAAAGTGCATTCCCAATAAGGAGTCACATTTCTCTGAATCTTAACAGTGTGATGCTGCTACTCCTTTAACAAGGTTATGCTGTCCTTGGCATTCTCCCTCCCCTAGGGTTGGGGCGGGGGAGGCGGAGGTTTGAAAAAAAAACTGGGCGGCACGGTGGCACAGTGGTTAGCACTGCTGCCTCACAGCGCCAGAGACCCGGGTTCAATTCCCGCCTCAGGCGACTGACTGTGTGGAGTTTGCACATTCTCCCTGTGTCTGTGTGGGTTTCCTCCGGGTGCTCCGGTTTCCTCCCACAGTCCAAAGATGTGCAGGTCAGGTGAATTGGCCATGCTAAATTGCCCGTAGTGTTAGGTAAGGGGTAGATGTAGATGTAGGGGTATGGGTGGGTTGGGCTTCGGCGGGGCGGTGTGGACTTGTTGGGCCGAAGGGCCTGTTTCCACACTGTAAGTAATCTAATCTAATCTAAACCCAGAGAGGTTGTAAAAGCAGCAAATCTATAAAGTCTAGGTTTGAAGGGTTTTAGGGCCAATTTGATGATAGCTAACTGATGCTGCTTCAGGCAAAAGGCTTCTTTGAAGAAAAACACTTTTGCAATGAAAGGGGAGTGACCAGTTCTCCTAGCTCAGCTTTTCTCTGGTTTGCATTTTATTTTTAAAACTATTCTGGCTGTTCACTGAAAGCAGTCAGTTTTGAGGCTGTTGGTCCAAGAAACAGCTACATGGAAGAAAACTTTCCATGCTGAATCTCTCTCATCTCTCTTTGCTATGTTTGATTTTACCTTTTTTGCCAAGGATTGTTTATGGGTATTGTTGCTGGAATTTGGAACAGCATCATTAAAATGGGATAGTCTGTTAGGGTAAGCTACTGTGCTGTTTTGTTTGTTTCATTCAATAATATTGCAACAAAAATCTGTTTTATTTAAAAGGTAAGTGATTGGATCAGCTGCAACACTTCACACTTGCTTAAAACAAACTAGCAAAGTTAAGGTCCGGGCTACTTTCTTAGAATCTGGATTAGTGGTGCTGGAAGAGCACAGCAGTTCAGGCAGCATCCAAGTAGCTTCGAAATCGATGTTTCGGGCAAAAGCCCTTCATCAGGAATAAAAAGATGAAGGGCTTTTGCCCGAAACATCGATTTCGAAGCTACTTGGATGCAGCCTGAATTGCTGTGCTCTTCCAGCACCACTAATCCAGAATCTGGTTTCCAGCATCTGCAGTCATTGTTTTTAACTACTTTCTTAGAATGTTTTGAGGGAGTCTGACCTGGTCCATAACACCAGAAAAAACAGAAAAATGTAAATTTCAGACAGTATCTCTCCATGAAGCCAATCAAATTTTCTTACTCTATTTTCCACAGCTCACCTCATTAGTTATATCTTCAAGACATTTTGCTCGCACTAACCTCCACTCAGCAATGGCAGAAATATGCATTACCACTGGAACCTCCTGAGATTACCAGCACAAATGCCATTTTAAAACCCAGCCTCAGGCCATGTTAAGCATGGTCAGTCATGAGCTGCCTCTAACATTCACCTTAAACTAAGAGCAATGTAGAAAAAGTCTTTGAGGGAATGTAGGCAGTACAGCTAGCATGTTACATGTTGATTGACAGTCATCATAACCACAGCTATAAGAACCACCTATACAGGTTTCCCATCCTTATTGTGATCCCACCTTAATATCCTGTCTAAGACAACCCTACTCTTAGCTTAATGCCCAGCATAACATAACATCTTTCTGTTTTTCCATGTGGATGTATCACAGAAATGCCTTGAAAAACAATTGAACAATAATAAAAAGAAAATTTTTAAAAAGTTGCATTGGTTTCTGGCAGCAGACAGAGTGTTTGCCTTTAGACGAAAAATACATTTGACAGACCATGAGTGATCACTGTACCCAGGTCAAATCTATTAGATTAGGTCCTGCTTGGCTTGTATGTGCACTGCGCTGCTCTACCATGCGAAAGGTGATGAACCTCTTGCTCAAGGTCATCATCCTCTTCCATGGAAGTCTGTCACTCTCCCAATCAGTGCTGGAGACATATGTTTTGTTACATCACCATTTTTCACATTAAATAATTTGAAATGATTAAGTAATTTAATATCAGAGGTTGATGTCTTTGACAATGGTTGCTTATCCCCAACGCTTTGTTTAAGTGACTTGTTAGATTATTTTAGCGGGCAGTTATGGTCAAGCACACTGCTATAGATCTAGAGTAGGCCATACTATGTAGGGATGGCAGATTTCCTTCCCTCAGAGACATCAGTGAATCAGTTTGATTTTTGAAACAGCGATGTTTCTATGGTAAAAATCAATGACACTTGCTTTCAGTTCCAGGTGTACTCTTTGAATTTACATTCCACCGGTTTACAGATTGGAGCAGGAGTAAGCAATTCAGACCTTCGTGCCTGCTCCACCATCTAATCATACTCTCTCATCTTGGCCTCAATTCCATTTTCCTGTCCAGTCTCCATCGTCCTTCTATCTGTTATTAATTAAAACCAGTACATTGCTTCCTTATATTTACTTAATATTGCAACATCCACTGTACTAAGGTGATATTTTCTCAGATTCATGACTTTTTGAGAGAAGTAATTTCTTCTCTTCTGTTTTAAATCTGCAGTCCCTTATCCTAATAGAAGTCTTTCATTTTAGATTGGGCCATGAGGTTTTCTTTTCAAGAAAACTCAAGTATGCAATGCTGCAGGTTTGGCTTTAACCAGAAAAAGTTTATTACACAAAATTAAAGATAAAATAGAACAAACAAAGCTTTACACAACATTATTTGAAAGACGTTAACATACAATAAAATAAAATCAAATACGATGCATTCCAAAACCATAACTTGACAGTACTCAGTTTCCTTTCCTATCACATCTACATGCATAACTTAAATGTTTTCTTCAAGTTATAGTCTTAATTATTTAATAGCTTTTTCTTTGACTATTCATACAATTAAGTTTAAACCTTAGTTTCCAATCATCCTTTTGGGGTTCTAACCACTTCCGGTGAGATGTGGAGTTCTCAAACTAAACCTCTTATACTCTGGTAACCTAACTATCCTGAACTAACTCCTTTCTCCAGGAGAAATTTTTCTTGCAGTTAATCCTCATTCATGGTTTCTACAAGTTACCTACAAGTCTGCAAATGAGGTTTTTTTCTAAGAAAATAAATCTTTGATTCTTTTAAACCAAAAGTTAATGCTTTTTAATGTTTGTTCTTCTTAAATCATAAATCTCCCAGTGCAACAAACTCACATCGCACTGGGGTTGGACCCAGTCACCTGCTCTCAGGCACAGACAAGTTAGAAACAATAGCTCTAGACAGACTGACAATTCAAATATTATCTCTTAAAAACAGATGAAAACTCACATGCCACTTGTTCAAAACCCAAACTCTAAAGATCTCACATAGACACTATATGAATACATACAAATCTCACACTTTATACCACATGAAGTTCCAGAGCTGTAAAGTGATGCATTATAAAAATGGTACGATATAATTGCAGGTTATTTCATTAAAATATATTCCTCACAAAAACCATCAAAATAAATAAACAAGCAATTTATGTTCTGACTGTGTGCAACTTGACTTGAGCAACTTAAACTGTCACGTCTCTAGGCCAGAGGTTGATTCAGATTTGCACGATGTTGATTGCCAATGCAATGTAAGGTCTTTATACAGTTCAATACCAAATGTAATTAATTTGTGAAGCAGGTTTAACAGGGATGAAATGTGCAAATAAGGCAAGTTATTAAAAATAACCTGGGTGGGGTTATGGGTAAAATGAATTTACTGTCAATTTGCATATTAACAGCATGCATTGTTAACATACTTTCTCTCCCATACTTTTGTCCTTGTGCTCTTAATATAATAGAACTGCTATTTATATCCCACTTTTTTGGACACGCACTGGAGATGTTTTATTGTTGAACTAGTTTATTTTTGACATGGTGCGAGAATGACAGATTTAAGAAAACATCAAAAGTAAATTACTGACTTGAGTAGTGCTGGCATTGAGTGCATTTAATAAGTTCTGTTGCTGCAATTACTCCTTTTCTGTTATGAACCTCTTTGCACTCCATGCTTATTTGATGCAGAGAATCACACTGCAGGATGATTGTACAGCCAATTGGCATACTACAGGGATGAAAAATGCCAGCTTCCTGTATTTATAACTAACCCCTACGAGACGATAAGAGTTCTGTGAATCTGTTGTTATAGCCATCTTTGACTCTGTGTTGTTTTAAGTGGCAGGTGAAAGTGCAGAAATGGCTGTGATAACCAGTTAATCAGGTGTATGTCACCTCTTCACCATATTCACTGGTTCTCTGTGTACAAATAATAATTGACATCGGAGGTCTGAAAGTCTCTCTCCTAATATTACCGACATTAAAAACACAGTCTCTGAACAAGTTAAAGTTGTGCATGGCTACATAGAATGCTATTCTCAATCTCCAAAATGTAAACCAGGGAAAGGTCTGAGAATGCTATGGAGGAATGTAGAAGGTTTGTCAAACAGCAAGATGGCTTTTTCAGGCTTACATAGGCAGAACAGAAAGAAGTTGAAACAAAAAGACAAAAACAAACCAAAGCCGAGAAAAGAAACAATTGCTTTTCTTTGCATGTAACGGTGACGTTTTGTACAACCAAGATTCTTGTTCACTTTTAGTCTCAATTTGTGGACTCCAGCTATTACTGTTGCTGTAGGTCTCTCAGGCATTCTGCAAAGGCAAGATTTCTCTCGATAGCGTCAGTGACAAGACTTCTCCCAGATTCTTAATTCAGAAAGCATCTGGCCTACAGACAGATAACGAACAGCAAAGCGCGGTGACCATCTCAGAAAACTCACTGTGAATACCTGAACAAGGACCAAATCTGAGGGATTGGCTCATTGGGGGTGGGAGAGGGGGCAGAGTTGGATCATTGAAGGGGAACGCACCCTTGGCATTTTGTAGACCATCCCATTAGGGAAAAGCTTTTTGTCTCAAACAAGCGAGATGATACTTATATTGCCACTGTTTTGTGAGAAAGTTGTTACATTGGGACAACTGCTGCACAGATTTTGAGCAAATACTGAAAACATTATTGCTTCAGATAGTCTTGTTTTTAAGGTGGCTAAGTGGAATACTGCTGAAAATATGTATATTGTAGATCACTTCATCTCACACTTTGAATAAGCAGGATAGCCAATTTCATATGATCATAACTTTTATAATTATTGGACAAGATGGTTTTTATTGATTCTGTATCAACTGAGGCATTGTTATGGAGAAAGCAATATCCTCTGCAAGAAAACAGAATATGTCCAACCATTGTTCCTCTTTTGAATTACCCAGGAGCTTAGAAGCCAACGAGAGGAGAGGTCATTTTGGATTTGATACTCAGCAAAGAGCCAGAACAGGTGTCAGATCTCACGGTGGGAGAACATTTTGTTGACAGTAACCACAACTGCCTCACATTTACCATGGCCTTGGAGAGGGAAAGGATCAGTTACCAAGGGAAGGTATTTAATTGAGGAAAAGGAAACTATGATGCTATCAGACAAGGTTGGGAAATACAGACTGGGAGCAAATGTTCTACCGGAAGGGGCACAGCAGACATGTAGAGACTGTTTAAGGAGCAGTTGTTGTGAGTCATGCACAAATTTGTCCCTCTGAGACAGATAAGAAGGGATAAGATTAAGGAGCCTTGGATGTCGAGAGCAGAGGAGTTTCTCATCAAAAGGAAGAAGGCAGCTTACGTAAGGTGGAGGAAACAAGGATCTAGTACAGTTTTAGAGAATTACAGGATTGCTAGAAAGGAGTTCAGAAATGGACTGAGGAGAGCCAGGAGTGGGCATGAGAAAGGCTTGGCAGAAAGGATTAGGGAGGACTCAAAGTCATTTTATTCATACATGAGGAATAAGCGAAAGACCAGGGAGAAGGTAGGGCCGATCAGGGAAACATAGGGAACTTGTGAATGGAGTTTGAGCAGATAGAGGAAGCCCTAAATGAGTTTTTTTGCTTTGGATTTCACTCAGGAAAGGGACCTTGTGTATGAGAACTGAGAGAAGCTGGGTTACAGGCTTCAAGATTGATGAAGTTGATGTGCTGGAAAATATGGCAAACCTTAAGATTGATAAGTCCCCAGGGCCAGGCCAGATTTATCCAAGGCTGCTCTGCAAAGTGAGAAAGGAGGGTGCTAAGCTGCTGGCAAACACCTTTGCTTCTTCACTCTCCATGGGAGTCGTACCGGAGGATTGGAAGGAGACGCATGTTGTTCCTCTTTTCAAGAAGGGCAATTACAGACCAGTCAGTCTTACATCGTTGGTCAGCAAGGTTTTGGAAAGAATTTTGAGGGATAGGATTTATGACTATTTGGAAAAGCATAGCGTGATTAAAGGCAGTCAGCATGGCTTTGTGAGGGGCAGGTCATGCCCAACTAATCTTGTTGAATTTTTTGAGGTGGTGACAAGACAGGTTGAGTAGTGGATGTGGTGTATTTGGACTTCAGCAAGGCAAATGATAAGGTTCTCCATAGTAGGCTCATTCATAAAGTCAGGTGGTATGGAATACAAAGAGATTTGGCTATCTGGATTCAGAATTGGCTGGCTGACAGGTTAGGAATTGGGCAACAGGTTTGGACATTAGATTTGGATCAGCTCAGGCTTAGAGGGCCAAAGGGCCTATTCCTGGGCTGTAAATTTTCTTTGGTACTTGACAGAAGGCAAACAATAGTTGTAGATGGAAAGTATTCTGCCTGAAGGTCAGTGTTGAGTGGTGTTTGTATGGCTCTGTTCTTGGGTGTCTGCTCTTTGTAGTTTTTATAAATGACTTGGATGAGGAGGTTGAGGGGAAGGTTAGTAAATTTGCAAATTCCACAAAGGTTGGAGGTGCCATTGATAGTATCGAGGGCTATTACGGTGTGTCATAGACAGGATGCAGAGCTGGGCTGAGAAATGGCAGATAGAGTTCAACCTGGATAAATGCGAAGTGATGCATTTTGGAAGGTTAAACTTGAATGCTGAATATAAGATTAAAGACAGGATTCTTGGCAGTGTGGAGGAACAGAGGGATCTTAGTGTTCAAGTGCAAAGATCTCTCAAAGTTGCCACCTAAGTGGATAGGGTTGTTAAGAAAGCATATGGTGTTTTGGCTTTCATTAACAGGGGCATCATGTTTAAGAGCTGTGACGTTTTGCTACAGCTCTACAAATCCCTGGTGAGACCACACTTGGAATATTGTATCCAGTTCTGGTCACCCTACCACAGGAACAATACAGAGGTTTTGGAGAGGATGCAAAGAATGTTTACCAGGATGCTGCCAGTACTGGAGGGCTTGCCTTATGAAGAGAGGTTGACTAAGCTCTGACTTTTCTCTCTGGAGAGGAGGAAGAAAAGAGGTGACCTGATCAAGGTATACAAGATAATGAAAGGGATGGATAGAGTCAATAGCCAGAGACTTTTCCCCAGGGCAGGACTGACGGGCACATGGGGTAATAGTTTTAAGATAATAAGAGGAAGGTTAAGAGGAGACATCAGAGGTAGGTTCTTTACACAGTTGTGAATGCATGGAATGCGTTGCCAGCGGTGGTGGTGTAAGCAGAGTCATTAAGGACATTTAAGTGACTGCTGGACATGCACATGGACAGCAGTGAATTGAAGGGTGCGTAGGTTAGGTTATTTTATCTTACATTAGGATTAATCCTCGGCACAACATTGTGGGCTAAAGGGTGTGTTCTGTGCTGTACTTTTCTCTGTGGCAATGCCTTGGTCAATTAGAGTTGATTTGTCAACCAATCAGCACTGTTTATCTTGTACAAGTTGATACGATTGTTTGAAATCTGAAATTCTTGCATTAGGCCTGATGATTCAAAGATGGAAAACTTCAGCAACATGTCTCTCCTTCAGCATATTATTTTCAAATAGTTTTAACGTCCATCTTTGTGTGTTTCTTTTGGAGTAAATCAAATGATTGACTAAATTTGACGGTTGCTTGCTGCACAATTTCAAAAAAAATCTTTAAAGCAGTGCACTTGTCACAGGCCTTCATTAAAAAATAATTCAGACACAACTCAGTGCACCAGGTATGATATCAAAATGATTGACTACAATCACCTCAGGAGTTTGTGTGGTTAGAGGATGGACACGTTTCTTGACTGAATAATTCATTTTACTTGAGTATAAACTTTGGATTGCTGAAGAGAGAGATAAATAATATAGAAAACAAGGCCAATTCAGGAGAAACAACCTTATGTTTGAAAGCTAAATACTTCTAAGAAGAATCATCACCAACTGCATTTTAACTGTACAATTAACATTCTTGATTCTAACACTGTATCTGTCCACATTTTAAGCATAAAGTACTGGAAATGATTTTCTCTTTTGGCAATGGGCTTCAACTCATCAGTCGCTTATTATCTGCTGTCCCAGTAGGCAAGAAAATGACTGATTTCCCAACAATCAGAGGAAAATGGGGTTAACAGTGAAAGCCAACCTCCTTTGAATTTGAAATCCTACAGTGTAGGAACAGGCCCTTTGGCCTCACAAGTCCACATCAACCCTCCAAATAGCAACCCACCTAGACACATGTGTCATGGTCTATAATTAATGAACTAAAATGTTAAGTGCACAATGCTAGAAGGTGCCATTATAGAAAATAAGTTACTGTTCCTTCTAGTTGTATTGGGCTTCACTGGAACCTAGTAGTAAGGGTGGTACATTAGTGTAGATGGTAATTTAAAATGGCCTGTGACGATAAAGCTAATGTCCTGCTTGTGGATATAGGGGAGGCATTTATAAAGTGGTCACCCAGTCTAAGCTTGGGTTTCCTCAATGTGTGAAGACCACATTGCGCATAGTGAATAAAACTGATTTGAAACTTGTATAAGTAAATTGGTGCTTCATTTCTAAGGAATAGTTGGGGGCTTGGAATTTGGAGACAGAATATAGAAAAAAGGGCAAGTGCTAGACCACTTGTGGTTGGGAAAGTATCATTGGAGGGAGGTGAGGGCAGATGTGTTTGAGGGCATCATCAATCATAATAAGGGCAGAAGCCTTGATTAGGGAGAGAGGTTCTCTTGTCCTCACTTTCCAACCCAGAAGCCTGCATAATTGTAAGGTGGCACTGTGGTTAGCATTGCTGCCTCACAGTGCCAATGATCTGGGTTCGAGTCCAGCCTTGGGTGACTGTGTGTAGAATTTGCAAATTCTCCCCGTATCTGTGTGGGTTTACTCCCGGTGTTCTGGTTAGGTGCAAGTTAGATGGATTGGCAGTGTGCAATATAGAGTTACAGGAGTGGATCTAAGTGGAATGCCCTTCAATGGATTGGTATGAACTCTGTGGATCCAATGGCCTGCTTTCACATCATAGGGATTTTAATGACTCTTGAACACTTACTCTGAATCAACCTACCTCTCCACAACTATGAACACTCCTTTTGCCTTTTGGTTTGTGAAATTGACCTCCATGTTTTGCTCACCCTCTCACCTTCCCCTGATTTTCAGTTCTGTTCCATTTAGTCTTTCTCACCTCTCTCTACAGTATAAAACCACTTTTTCACCTCTCCAACTCCAAAGAAGAATCATATTAGATTCAAAATGTTAACTTCTGTCTCCACAGATGCTATCAGATTGCAGCATCTGTTCATGTATTGTTTTCAGTTAAGATCTCCTGTTTCTGCAGTATTTTGCTTTTGTTTGATAATTTGAATATTGACAACTGTTAAATGAACCTTCTACGTAGTCAGAAAAGAAACTCAAGCCATAATAATTTATTTGCAGTGCCACAGGAAGAAATATCCTATTATAATTGAGGAAGTATTTTAAATTCTGGGATCCTCAAGTGGCTACGCTCAAATGAAAATGCACACCTTAAATTCCCGGCTTCAACTTTGTTTTTAATCTTGTATATGATGTGGATATTGCTGCCAATTCATAGTTACCCTAGAGGCAAATTAAGAGTCAACCATATGTGGATCTGGAGTCACATGTAGGCCAGGCCAGGTAACACAGAGGCAGATTTCCTTCCCTAAAGATCAATGAAACTGCTTTTATTTTCCCCAAAAAAGCCATCATTACATTTCAATTATATTTGAATTTTAGATTTTATTGATTTCAATTTTCACCATCCACCATTAAACACATCCCCAGAACATACAGCAGCACAGTGGATCAGTGCTTACCACTACTGCCTCACCACACCAGGGACCCAGTTCAATTCCGTCTATGTGGAGTGTGCATGTGTTTCTTCTGGGTGCTCTGGTTTCTTCCCGCAATCCAAAGATATGCAGGCTAGGTGAATTGGCCATGCTAAACTGCCCATTGTGTTCAGGATGTGTAGGTTAGTAGTATTAGGCAAATATAGGATAGGGGAACGCATCTGGGTGGGTCTTCAGAAGATCGACTTGGACTTGTTTGGCCGAAGGGCCTGTTTCCACACTGTAGGAACACTAATTCTAATTCTCATGCACAATTGCTGGTCTTACTTTTATATTTTTCACTTTTGGTTTTTCAATCAGGCATTTAGATCAGCTCAAACCAATCTGCTGAGGGCAACATAGTGGCTCAGCGGACAACACTGTTGCCTCATTGTGTGAAGTTTGCACCTCCTTCCTGTGTCTGCATGGATTTTCTCTGAGTGCTCCAGTTTCCTCCCACAGTCCAAAAATGTGCAGGGCAGGTGAATTGGCTGTAGTGTTCAGTGACGCATAGGTTAGGTGCATTAGTCAGGAGTAAACATAGAGTAAGAGTGGAATGAGTTTGGGTGGGATACATGGAGGGTTAGTGTGGACTTGCAGGGCCAAAGGGCCTGTTTCCATATTGTAGAGATTCTATGATTCTATTAGGCAGATAATAGTTTCCCTTCAAATGAAGTACCACAGAATAAATGCATCTCATGTTCCAAGGGTTAAAATAGATCCTTCATTAATATTGTCATTGTTAGACTAAAGGTCAGTTCTGTACTCGTAGCAAAATCTTGTTGAAAAAAACAGTTAGCTCTCAAAGATTCACTTAGCTGCAGTGTTGGCTTCAATCCAAACCCTGTACTGAATTCTTTCACTAACACTGTACAAATGTGAACGGAGGAAAAGCAATTTCAGAAAGCAGCAGATGACTGGACTGATTATGATTCAAAACTATTTGTTTGACGTTTGCTTGAATGAACAGATAATAACAAGAAGTTGCACTAAAACAGTTCTTTTTGTGTGGAGAATGATCCCAAGGTGGTTCATAGAGGCATGAAAGCTAGAAAATGATGGTAAGTTGATTAAATCAAGCACGACATCCCCAGCAAATAATCTCAAACAAACTATACTCTTGCACCATATATAGAATGAAAGCAAATTGAAAGCTTCAAATCAGCAGTTTCTGGTTTACCTGCTCAGTTTAAATGCAGCGAACTGCACCAATATTTTAGGCTAACATTTCTACGTTTTTGTGTAGTGCTGCAAGAGATCCCATAAAGGTGTCACATAAAAGCTCTCCTGATAAAATGTTGTCATGTTAACAGTTAATTCATGATGAACTCCTATTCATACACAATAACCTGTTCTGGAGAGCCAGACTCTGATCCCACCATTGCAAATGGTAAAATTTGAAAACAGCAAAATCTCAAATTGAGAGTCCAACAATGAACCATTACTAATGAGGGGGGAGCCCAGCACACAGGTGCAAAAGATAAGGCTGAAGTATTCACAAACAATCTTCCGTCATAAGTGCTGAGTGGATGATCCATCTTGTCCTCAGTGAGCATCACAACTGCCAGTCAGTCATCAGCGAAGTCAATTCCTGCCACGTGATGTCTAAAAAAACAGCTGGACGTACTGGCTACTACAAAGTCTATTGGCACTTGGAACATTTCAGCAGTATCACTGAAGACTTATACTTAGAACTAACTGTGCCCCTAAGTAAGCTGTCCAGTACAGCTACACAACTCTGGCAACTCTCCAGCAAGATAGAAAATTGCTCTGGTGTGTCCTGACAAAAAGCAAATAAATTCAACCCAGACAATTACAACCCAATCAGTTTGCTCTTGATCAACTGTGAAATGATTTAAGAAGTCATCAACATTTACTTAGCAATAATCTGCTCACTGACACTCTGTGACTAAGCTCCTGACTGCATTATACCTTTATTCTAAAGCAGACAAAAAGAACAGAAGTCCAGAGATGGGATAGCACCAACTGCCCTTCACGACTAGATGACATTAGAGAGGAAATGGATCATCAAGAACCCCAGTGAAACCACAATCATTTGGAATCAGAGAGAAAAATGCTCCATTGTTTGAAGTCACATGGAGTAAAGAGGAAGATGGTTGTGGACTTGTAAATAACTTTAGTCTGTGGATATCACTGAAGGACATCCTCAGAGTGACAAGCTTGTTGCCTGTGCTTTAGACACTTCAATCAGTTTATGTATTAAAAGCACTTTGCCTAAGGTGCTCATCGGTGAGATGGACAAAAGGGACATGGGACTCAGTTTGCAGTTCAGCTCATTTTCTGAGCAAAAAGCATTTTTCGAATTCCCACAATATCTACTTTTTAACTAGGTCTGACTATCTGAGAAAAATGTTTGAATTGGACCATTTGAATCCCTTCCTCTCCAATGCAAGGCCGGTTCTCACAGGTCAAGGTGGATCACCGCCTGGGTCATTTTGTGTTGCCACAAGTCTTGTTGTGAATTTTCCCTGTGGGTCTTCACTGAGTCACATACTCAGGCAGACAGAGTGTCAGAACATCTGATCAACATTTCTCCAATACACAAGCACAGACTACTTCTAACTGGTTTGCCTTGAACCTTTAACTGCTTTGATTTTGGTTTCCGCTGTTCTCCAAACCACAGCCAGCAGCAATTGTCTAATTTAGTTTGGCCAATTTTCTGGCAGAGTCAAAAAAAATTGTGGCGGGGAAAAGCACAGCAGGTCAGGCAGCATCCTAAGAGCAGAAGGGCCTATGCCCGAAACATCGACCCTCCTTTTCCAGCACCACACTTTTTGACTAATTTCCAGCATCTACAGTCCTTACTTTCTCTCAGTTTTCCATCAGGTCTTACTTCTCTGGCTGTGGGCCAAAATAGAATGTCAAATTTTCTTCAGCTTCAGCAATGACCATCCTTCTACCAGAAGATCAAAAGGAACAATGTTCATTGATGGTTGTGCAATTTTCAGCATCATTTGAGATTCCTTAGGTAGTGAAGCAATCCATGGTCAAAGTGCAGAAAGTCATGGACAATATCCAGGCCTGAACTGAAAACTAGCAAAATATACTTGTGTCTCATAAATGCCAGGCAATGACCAACTTTAATGAGGAAAGATCTAATCATCTCCCTTCAAATTCAGTTATGTCACCAAAATCCCCATGATCAACATCCTGGTGGTTACCATTGACCAGAAACTGAACTGAAGTAACCATATAAATACAGTAGTTATTGGAGATCTGAGGCCAAGAATCCTTCAATGAGTAGTTCACATTCCAACTTCCCAGGTCTGTCCAGCATCTACATGTCAGGAGTGTGATAGAACATTCCACACTTGCCTGGAAGAGTGCAGCTCCAACACCATGAGAACATCGATCTATAAAAAAGCTCGCTTGATTGGCACCACATCCATAAACATTCATGCCCTCCTCCACTGACCAAGTAGCAACAGTGTCATCAAAAATCAAAAGCAGTTGCAAAAATTCAAGGCTCTTCAGAAGTTACTTTCCAAGCACACAACTGCTGTCACCCAGAAAGACAAGGAGAAAAAAGTACATGGGAACTTACATATTCTCATCCAAGCCACTCACCATTCAGAGTTGAAAATACATTACTGTTTCTTCACTGTCACTGGGTCAAATTCCTGGCACTTCCTCCCTATAGTATTACAAGCCTGCCTAGAGCACATTGTCTTCATTGGTTCAAGGTTACAATTCACTACCACCTTCCCAACAGCAACTAGATGCAGGCTTAGCCTTTGATGCCTCCATCCCAGGGAAGTAAAGAAAGGAAAAATGGGATGTCGTGATACTGAACTAGAAGCAACAAACAGTTTCAGCAGTTATTTACATGTTTACACAAAGTAAAAGAATAAAAGGTATTCACATTTATTCCAGACTGCATTTAGTCATGTGCCCCTGAAATCCTGACAATGTAAGGGTGGTTGTGGTCGAGGGAGAAGAGGCACCCAGCATGCTTGGACAAGGTTAAGTCCCAGGAGGGTTATTCTCTGGTGTTGGAAGATCATTTCAAATCCATCAAAAGTCCATCTAAAGAAATGTACCGAGGTAATACAATCAAGTGGTTTTCTTTAGCAGCTATCTGTTTCACCTACATGCTCCACAAACTGTGTCCTCAGTATCCGTTACTTATTTGAAGTCATTTCCTTACCAACCTAGGATAAAATTTGATCATTCTGCATGGTTTGCTTACACATCACACATGGAGACATGCTTTAATCTCGGGAGGCTTTATTTGAATTAATGAATAAGGATGGTTAACACCCGAAATTTTCTGACACACCCCAATTGAACTTGACTAGCCATATAAATGCAATGGCTACCTGAGCAGGTCAGAGGCTAGGAAACTAACAGCAGTAACTCCCCACCCAACTCCTCAAAGCTTGTCCAACATCTACAAGGCACAGTTCAGGAGTTGGATAGTATATACCCAATTTACTGAGATAAAATTAAGCTCCAACAGCATTCAAAGTTTGGCACCATCCAGACCAAAGTAACATATTTGACTGGCAACACAAGCACAAAAACAATTATACATTCTCCACCACTGATGTTCAGTTGCAACAGTATTCATCATCTACAAGATGCACTTCAGATGTTCACCAAAGATCCATAAAGACCAACTTCCTAATTCAGTTCTACAGTCTAGCAGGACAAGTGCATCAGATGCATGGGGACACAAACAGCTGTAAGTTCCCCTAGCATCCAGACTTGGAAATATATTGTCAATTCCTTCAGTGTTGTTAGGTCATAATCCCAGAAATTCCTCCCTATCTCAATCTGATTTCATGTCTACAACAAATTAACTCTGGTGGAGGATAAGGAGGCAGGTCACCACCATTTTCAAGGGCAAACAAGACTAGGCAATAAACATTGGCCCAGGCAGCAATGCCCACATTCCAAGAGTGAATAATAAAAAAAAAATGCATTTTAAACTCCTCAAAATCGACAGGACTTGGAAGTCTATAAATTTTGTTGAAGCAAAAGATAGATTATTTGTTGGAATATGCCTGGTAACTTGAAGGTGAATCTGGAGGTGGTAAGGCAGCCTTGAAAGTAGCTGAAAGTCATGCTGCAACAAATTACCAATGTTGTCCCTGCTCCAATGTGCTTCCAGTGGCAAGCTGTTTGGTGCCAGTACAACACCCTATGGATCACAGCAGTGCAAGATGGCTGCTCAACAGTGTTCTACTATTATAAAGATCTCAAAAAGCACGATATCTATTAAGTCAGCTAAATGGCATTACAACATTTGAAGCTCTAACATTAAAACATCATGCAACAGGCAGGTGCTTATTTATTTAGTCAACTACATATGTCAAAGCAATTGAAACAAGCATTAATCCAGACTGGATATGGCAGAGAAGTTGCAGAATACATTGTTAGTCATCAATAAGTGTCTAGATCTCTGACACTAGGACACAAGCCACTAACACAAACAGTGTTATTATGGGCCAACCTATCAAAAATTGAATCACATCATGGTAGCAGAAAATGAGGAAAATTAGGGACGTGCAACAAATTCCAGTCTTGCCAGTAATGCTCACATCCCAAAAGAGTGAATAGAACTTTAAGGCCTTCCACGAGTGTCTCTCTTCAAACAGTAGCCCCAGAGTGTCTCTGTCTCATTTAGCAACACCCACCCTCACTGGGGCTGCTGGTCAGATACTCTTGCAGATTCTCCCATTGCAACACATTTGTGTTCTGTCGTTCATTCCTAATTGAATGGTGAAGTGGATGTTATGATAATGTCTCAAGAAAGTCCATCAAGCTACCAATGAGACAGAAATGGTCCTAATGCAAGAAAATGTTTTCAGTGCAGAAGATTTCAGCCTATGCTAAATTTCCAACTGCTTCCTTCTCAGAGGCAATGTTAGAAACTGCCTCCGTTGTCTTTTAAAAAATTGCTTAAGTACTCGTCCTATTTGGAGGCAGACAAAGAAACAAATTCTTCCCACATTTGCTTGTTATGGCATTGAAGGAACATGAAATCAAGGCTAACCTCAGACGTTGTATTACTCTGCCCCTTTTCACTCACTGACACACTGGCCTAGCATCAAGCAAATATTGTTAGACTATATATTTCAAATGAAGTTCAATATGAAGTTTTCTTTTAAAGATTAGAATTGCAAAGTAGAAACCTCCTGTGTTTTGTATTATTTAGAGAGCAGCTTGCCAGTGCTGGCAAGAGCCCTCAGCGATCTGTCTCTTACAGCATCTTGTGAAATTCTCACCAATACTGACAAGCAACAGTATCATGACTCATGGTTTGGAAAATGCAGAGCATGAGCATGAAGAGGTAAGACAGCTAAATCACAATGTACTACCAAGAATGATCAGACAGAGAAGGAAGTAATAATCATTATATTAGCACACTTTTTCAGGAAGAAGATGACGATAAAGGCTATTACTTGTTCATAATTCATGGTTTCTTGATAATGGACCTTCTTGAACTACTTTCATTCCTGTGGCAATGGTGTTCCCACCGTGTTGTTGTAGTGGGTGTTCAATCCAGTAATAGTGAAGGAATGGGTGTCTGAATAAAAGTGGTGTATGATGTGGAGGGGAATTTGGAAGATGACGCTCTGATGTAAATGCATCCTCGACATATCTGTTGGTAGGATGGTGTTAACGAGGGATTATTGATGGCTTACTGCAATTTGAATCCTGTAGATAACCTACGCTGCAGCCACACACATGGTGGAGGGGGTGGATGTTTCAGCTAGTGGATGAGGTTCCAATCAAATGGGGTTGCTTGGGTGTGGATGATGTTGAGCTTTTCAGTGCTGTTACAGCTGTAACCATTTAGACAAGTGGAGAACATTCCTTTACATTTCTAACTTTTGCTTTGCTCATTCCTTCTTGCCTTGGTGCTCATTCCTCCTTATATTCAAGGAGATTAAAGCACTGACACTATTCGGCAGTGTTTAGGTATCTTTAATGTATCTGGAGCAAGTTAGATGCAGATGTTCCACAAACTATTAAAGCTGGGGTACCTCCTCAGGGAGGTTTATGGATCGCCAATAAATACAGACTCATTCAGTCAACAACAACATCCTCCCCCCACCTTAAACACACACACAACCCCACCCCCCCCCCCCCCCCCCCGCACCCCCACGAAAAGTTAAATAGTCTTTGAAGGACGACGTACTTTTGACCACCATTGGTCAAATCGTCCACTGCAACAAATGAATTAGATCTATATTTAGCTCTCGGCTGACCTGAATCAATTTCCTTTTCATTGTACAGCTGGTGGAGCAAAACCTGCAGCATGTGATTGTCAGCAAAATGTTTTATCAAGACAGCATTGCAGCATTGTCCTGGTCCGACCTGAGCTTCCTGTATTCCTTCAGGCATGAAATTTAATGACAAGACTCAATGCCCAGCAAGATATGCTCCATGTCCTCAAAACAAAAAAAAACTGTGATGAAGCCTCATAGGTTTGTGCCAAACACCTACACATCCTATATTGAGGGCTAGCTATTCACAATCATCAGTTCTACAAGTCTGTGCTTAGAAAAGGAGAACTCTAGGGCAGGATCTCAATATCAGGTTTAGAGAAGGTTTAGGAGGTAAGGATGCAACAGTATTCCAGATTCATTTTTCAGAGCTTGGAAGATCTGGATCCTGTGGAAAGGTTATAAAAACTTGCCCTTTGAGTTTCCCTGTAGTTGTATTGCTACACTGCCCCATCTTGAGACCAAAATGCCATTAAAAAAAGATACAATGTACTTCAGAGAAGAATGGTCTATCTATTAAGATTATCTTCTGATTTGCTCAGGGTGCCAAGTTATAAATCATTGGACAGATAGCATTTATCATATGATCAGCAGAAATAGGGTAGCAATTATTATCCACTATTTCCCCTCCTTATAAGGTTTCAAATTCTCCCTCAATTACAATTACCACCAAAATTGTGACATCAGGATAGAAGATTCTAGTTTGATAACTCCTATCCAAATCTCCTATTTGGAATTTTCATATTTTAGTTTGTGCAAAATTTGCATCTGAGTTGGTTTTAGTGTAGAATTTCATTTGCTCAATATTTTTAAAAGGAGTTCAAAACAGGTGTGCGATATTTAACAATAATGCCTATTGAAAATCACATTTGTTTAAATGCAATATCAGTGTTTGAAAGTTCTCTGCCTGTTTGAATCTAAACTTTTAGATTAATATTGGGGATACTTCTGCTTTGCACTGGCTGAAAGATATTCAAAATTGTAATTTAAGCAATTAATTCCAAAGGGATTCTCTTTTCTGTATCGAAGTGTTTATAGGGACCATGAATAAATGGCACAAAGCCTTTTTATCACTCTTTTGCTGTCCTTACACAAGTAGACAATCAGTAACTCTCCTGCCCTGTGAAAAGTCAGAGTATTTATTCATTCTAGACTGAAAACATCCTTTCATCTCTCACATGCATCAGGAACAACAACAAATCTGGTGACCAGATGAGGGAAGGATTGGAGGCAATTTAAAAGGAATTCATCATTGTGCTTAATGACATCTGGAATTCATTTCAAGTTTTAGTTGGTTTTCCTAGCAACCCTCAAAATATTTGCAGACTAAAAAGAGATCTACCTTTTCATTTTCATCTTGTACCAACATTAAATTCACCAGTGCTCTCCTTCCCTAAACGTAGCCATTGTCCCTTTCATCCAAGCATACCCTTTGTTGAAGCATCACAAACTCTTGGTCACTGCAAAATTCATATGAGGGATATTTTTTAAATGGCTGCTTGCAGTGTACACTATCTAGCATATTTCTTCTGAACATTGTTTCTAGTAAAGCTCTATTAATAATTGATTTTTTTAAAATATAGTGATCAAAGGAAATAAATCAGCCTTTTCATAATGCCTAAATATAATTGGGAGTAACTATCACCTCAGTTCTGACTCTCAAAATGTGAACCCGAGTTATGATTCCACCTCAATCACTGGACAAGTCAGACTCCAGTCTGAAATCTGGCTTCATAAATAAAATTAAAACAAAATTTACTCTAATGAGATAGCCTTTTCCTGTAACACAAGCAAACAATACTACACTTTTGGTTTAATTATACAAAAGAAATGAAGATAATGTTAAGTTGTTCTAAAGTAGAATAAACCAAGCTATTTATATACATGACAAAATTGGAAAGATTTTGAAATCACAACTACACAATCCCATCTATCCAAGCAGCACAAAGTTTGGTTCTACATCTCATCTATAGGTAGCAATCTTAACTGTTTCTTTCAGTTCATGTACTGGAGAGACTGGTGATCTCTTTCTTGATTTGTCACACCAGTGAACTTAGGTTATTTTTCCAAAACTTTAATTATTCCCTTCAGGGTACCAACAAAAAAAAAACCTGTGGTCTAGAATGATTGAACTAAAATTCTTATAATATGGTAGCCAGTAATATGCAACTTGCAGTTATGTTTTCTACATGACACAGTAACAGAACTACAAGAATAGCTTAATTGACTGTAAAGTGTTTTGTGATGGAGTTTATGTTAGTTCATACAACGTACACCATAAATAATTTGGACTCTTACTGGAGACAGAAAACTGGATGTTTATCAACAAGTAGCCATGTACAGTAATTCATAATTGCATATACAGTCTGGGTTATATGTTTTTAAATATCAGAAATTACATACACAGTTGGACTAACTGATTCTTTCTGGTTGATAGTAAAAGATGTGTCCATCTTACTTTGACTATGGCAAACATCATGATGGCACCTGCCGGTCTTAAAAGTACAGTAGCTTTCGGTGATCTGTATAATAATAAAACACAGTGCTTTCTTTCAAGGATCGGAAACCAGTTTTAACAAGTGTGTACTAAGATATTTTGGTGGACACAACATGAATGGGACTGGTGCATTTTCAGTCCTCAGGAGTCGGTTGAGACAATGTGACTGGATGTATATTATGCATATAGATGTCAAAACTAAAAAAGAGCAGGATTAGATCACAATCCATTAAGCCAGTCATACCATTCAACAAGATCATGACTGTTCTGTTCCAGTTCTCAACTCCTCTTGCTTGTCAGCTCAGCAAAACCATTAATGAATACTTTTAAATTTCACCTACTGTCTCTTTAAATATTTTACAGTGCTCAAGCTTCCATTTATTTTTGGGATAAACAATTCTAGACATTAAATACCATTGGAGAGAAGAAATTTCTTTATATCTCAGTTTCAAGTAACAGTTACAGAATTAGGAAACAATCTTCTCTAATCGAAATTTTCCATAGGTGGAAACAGCTTCTCAACATCCTCTATCAAGCTCCCTCAGAACTTATTATGTTTATGATCACCTTTCATTCTTTCAACAAATAATTAATTAATTTGATAAACAAACGTTTAACCAATACAGCCAGATTACAACCCTTTAATCCCAAGAGTTAGCATAAGTGAATATTTGAATTGCTTCCAATGCCAGTATATACTTTGAAATATGGGAACAATACTCCAGGGACAGACTCATAAACATTTGGAACAGATATAACAGGTCTTCCCTGATTTTAAACATTAACCCACTTACAATATTCCATTTGTTTTATTAATCACATGCTGCACCTGCATGCTAACAGTATTTCATACACAAGAGCACCCTGATCCCTCAACACGGTTTTTTTACAAAACTTTCTCTCCATTTAAATAGTTCACTGCTTGATACTTCCTACCAAAGTGCATGAATTCACATCTCCCTACATTAAACTTCGTCGGCCAGGTTTTTGCCTTCTGATTCAATTTATATCCATTCCCTTGTCCACATCACAAAATACCCTCCTAGTTATTTTTGTATTGACAGCAAATCTGAATAAATTACACTCTACCCTCATTCAAGTTATTCATCTGTAGTAAATAATGAGCCATAGCTAGTTATATGGAGCAGCTCTGCAGTAAGGAGGCAGAGATCTTATATTTAAAAGAAACATGCAAAGAACAAGAGAGAGATAGCACTACATGAGAAATTGAGAACAATGCTGGGGTTAAGAGAGAGATGGAGAGTGTGGCACTGGAAGAGCACAGCAGATCAGGCAGCATCTGAGGAGCAGGATTCCTGATGAAGGGCTTTTGCCTGAAATGTCGATTCTCCTGCTCCTCAGATGCTGTCTGACCTGCTGTGCTTTTCCAATGCCACAATCTCTAATCTCCAGCATCTGCAATCCTCACTTTCGCCTCAAGAGAGAGGTCCTCAGACTGTAAAAAGAAGTTAGAGGACAGGAGGTCAGAATTAGAAAGAATGAATTTAAAGCTCCAGGAGCAGGAGCACTGAGGCCAAGCCAGCCAACTGCACATGGGGCAGCTTGGTCTACCAGCAAGAGATCACGGATCATGGTGCTGCCCAGAAATACATAACCAAGCTTGAAGAATAGAGTAATGATTTGCGAGTGGCGATCAAGGGCCTTTACTCAGCAGGTTTTAAGTCCGCTCTGCTGATCACTCAAAGCGAGATGGACTCAATGAAGTCCTTACTGTCCATACAGATGGACATAATGAGAGACTTTGGCATGGTTGGGAGCTCCGGGGATTAGCACCCACATCGGAAACTGGAAAAATGCAGAGGAAGGGGCGTATAGATTAGAGTGGTGCTTGAAAAGCACAGGTCAGGCAGCATCTGAGGAGCAGGAAAATCGATGTTTCTGGCAAAAACTCTTCACACGCAGTAGGTAATCCTGACCGCAACAGAGAGAGTCTCTGCGAAGGTTTGACTAAATGCAAGCAGAGGACAGCAGAGCGCTCAACTGCATTTATCAGGCACCTGTGGACACATTTCTCAGGGGACTTCGGCAACATGGACAGAGCCACGCTCACAGCACCTCAAATAAAAAGAGCCAAATGGATCCAATCCCTTGTTTCACATGCCACCAAGGTGGGAAGAAGACATGAGAGAATTTTGACCCAGCCAATGAGGTTTGGCTACAGGGAAAGATGAAGTGAGCCTGAGAGAAAGAGGGCAAGGAGTTTGAGCACCCTAAAATGGAGCAAGGGAGACAAGATACAAATCAGATGAATGCAGGAAATACAGCACCGAACCCCTGCATACCATTACCCCACCGACCCCAACTCCACACACCCTCACCCTGCTGTTCTGAACCCCACACACCAACACCTAGGTCCTGTGTAGTGGATCAAACAGAATAACAGCAATAAAGGGATGCTACTACAGGAGTTATCCAACCCAATACACTCCCACGATGCAAGGTAGGGCCCCACAGCAAGGTCCTAGGCTGCAAAAAATGTAATAAGTGTGAGTGCGCACTGCTTTATTAGAGATTGTACTGCACACCATAAGTGAGCACTGAGGTAACAGGTGACCCAGCAAAGGCAATTCGGACAAAGCACACAAAAGCATTTGCCAGGCATAGTCATATATTTGCAGTCATGTTTATCGAGATAATGATCCTCAGACCAGACAAAACTACAGAGACAGCACACCTTTCTGAAGCCAAGGTCATCAACAGTTTACTGCAACAGGGAGTCTTGCTCCCTGCAGCGTTTACTAAAAACTCACCAAGCTAGCCAGTTAGAAAACTGGAAAGCTCTGACAACTTAATACTGACTCCAATGAATTAAATCAAACCACCCAAATTATAGCACCTACAGGAGCACGCAGACCTGGTATTATGTTGAGACAAGCCCCATGAGCAAAATATGTTAGTGCTTGATATTAGCAATGAATTTTCGTCAAGACCATTTCACAGGCAATACCAGAATAAATTTGCTTTCAGATTTCAGGGCCAGTATTATTCCCAAACTGGTTTGTCAAAGCACTTTCACAACTGCCCTGCTATCTTTCACCAGAGACTGGATAAAGTGGTGGAAGCTTCTTTCCAACCGGACTGCTTAATGCAATACAAAGACAACTTCCTCTTACAGACTGATGAAAAATTGAAAGTTTAGAATTACCGAAGCAATTGCTAACATTCGTAAACATCCACCCAAAGGTGTCACAAATCATGAGGTTCAAGGTTTCATACTTGGGAACCATGACGAGATAGAAAAGAAGCACATCAGGGTCATAGCCCATTTGCCCCACCTCAGAAATCCGAGCTTGCTGCATTGCTTTCTGGGCTCCATGGGATACTGCCAAAACTACAGTGATGGTTTTGCCAAAGCTACCCTTCTGTCTGACCTCTTAAAAAAAAGGACACACCCTGTGGGAATGGAATGAGCAGCACACAGATGCAGACTCAGAACTGAAGCCGGATATGGTGAAGGCCCCCACACTTCAAATATCCAACCCAGAGCTTTCCTTTACCTTGGAAGTTGCAACCACACTCACAGCTGTACTCTTCCGAATGCCGTAACAGACTTGACCAGATAGCCTATGCCTCCTGGCTTCTTTTCTCAATAGGACAGGGCCTCTCAAGGTGCAAGAAGCACTCATTAACCCTGTTCTGGGTGGTAAACCACTTCACCTGTGTCATTGGTCTGAATCCCTTAACCATTCTCGCAAGAAACACCCCCATCTAACATTTGCTGGATCTTGAATTAACGATGGTATGGTCAGTCAAAACTGCAGAGCATGCTGGATTCTAAACTTGCAAGGCCATGACTAAAGTTAAGGATTTTGTACAGGCTCAGTGCACCATGATAATTTTAAGCAAATACAGAGTGAACACACCGCACCACTTATAGTAAATGGAAGGACAAACTAACAAAAGACAGACTTGCCCTCAAAAACTCAGACCACATGGACCCAAGTCAAAACCTAAATCAGATAATTTGTCAATGTCACAACACTAGGGCCATGAGGAAATAGAAGTCACTATCGAGAGAATTAAATGATTGTGATGATGACCAGAAATATTTTTATCTCTTTACTCATTGTCAAAAATTGTATTCTGTACTGAGAATAACCCTAACAAGTTTGTCAACAAAGGAGAATTAAAAGTCCAATGGCAGGACCATGGCCTGGACTCCTACCACCCTGTAAAAGGAAGTGGGATACGTATTGGTCATAATGGACCTTTTTGTGAAGTGGAAGTTTCCCAACCCAATCAATGACATGGCTAAAATTACAGTGGACCTTTCAATAAAAGGTATTCACCAGGTGCCCACTCCATGGCCTAGGTAATGTAGGTGGTGATGAATGTTTGGCATCAGTCAAAGTTTTCACATCACCTCCCATCCTTAATCCAGTGGGATTGTAGACAGGATGAACTACACTCTCAAAAGGGATAATGGAAAAGTTCATCCAGCAAAAGAAAAGCCGACATAGACCTGTGCTTTGACCTCGTGACCCTACAGAACTCATGGACCAGCTCAACTGGATTCACTCCTCACATTTTAATGATTGGATGCTCCATGAGACGTATATAATCCTCACCTATGACTGGACTTGTCAGAGTCTGAGGTCACAGCCCATAGCCACTAGAAAACTGTAAAAACCCTACTCAACAATGTACAGGCACACAAAGCAGCAGCCATCTAAATGGTGAAAAGAAAGAAACAGGGTATGGTTTATTTGGATGGAAAAGTGAACCAAATTATCTGGATGTTGCCAGACATGGAATGTTTGAGTTATAAAGAAAGGCTGGATATGCTTAGAACTTTTTGCACAATTAATGCTGGTAGTTGAAGGACAACTTTATGGGAGTTTACAAAATGAAGAGGGGGAAAGATAAGATTAATGCAATTGTCTTATCCCTCAGTTTGGGGATTTCAAGTCAAGCGGGCACATTTTTAAATGTGAGAGAGGAGAGAGATTTAAAGACACGAGGGGCTTTTTTTTGGTTTTAAACAGAGGGTGGTTTGTGTGTGGAACGAACTGAGGAAGTGATGGATATAAGTGCAATTACAACATTTGAAAGGACATTTGGATAAGTGCATGAATAAGAAAGTTTGGAAGGATATGGGCCAGGAGCAGGCAGGTGGGACTGTTTATAATCCAAAACTAAACTCAAGATAGAGGTTGCTGGAAAAGCTCAGTGAGTCTGGCAGCATCTGTGAAGAGAAATCAAATGTCAACATGTTGGGACGAGTGAGCCTTCCTCAGAACTGGTCCAGCAACGTTAATTTTTGATTTCTCTTCACAGCTGCTGCCAGACCTGCTGAGCTTTTCCAGCAACTTTGGTTTTGTTTCTGATTTACAGCATCCGGTTTTTATTTAGTTTGGGATTATGTTCAGGATGGACTGGTTAGACCAAGTGATCTGTTTCCATGTTGTATGACTCCATGACTCATTAGGGCAATGGTTCATGTCATTGGTCTTCCAAACAGCAACAGCCAAGACATGCTGAAGGAACAAGACCCAAACAATTAAGCTGTCCAACTTAGATGGAGTCTTCCTCAGCACACGTACAGAATCAGTGAGTTTGATCCACACACTGACCCTATCCTGGCATTGAGGTCAACACACTCTCAAAAACCCTTCATCTCCTGGCCCTTCCTTTCAAACTAGCCCAAGGCCTGCAGTCTTGGTTAGTCTTTTATCTTCATTCATATCCACAATCCCTGGGCAGTCAACCACTTGGTCACACAAGAACATTGACTCCTGCTTTCTGACGATCAGTAAGCTACATCACAGTACAGTTTAGTACAATTAGTTTCCAACATTACCCTGCACACTTCCAAAGTCTGTGAATCTCTGCCATCATTTTTCTTATTTCTAACCTCACAACATGGTCTCCATTTCTATGGAATTTATCAAATCAAAATTTTTGTTTAAAAAGCCATTTTTCATCTTTTCATCATTCTCATCATTCAAATGAGATTGCTCCAATGCCTGTTAACTTAAAATTGTTTTTCTTTTTTTTTCCAAACATCTCAAACATGTTTGTTCATATACCAATCTACTCCAACTTCAAACTCTGCATTAGATCACTGAAAAACTGGTACTAGACCAAAATTGGTTATTTTATAACAAAGGGGTGCTGGAAAGAACTAATTCTTGAACAGCAAAGTGTAAACCTGTGTGAAAAGCATTTGATCGAATAGCATGGGTCAACTGTGCATTGGTTTATCTCCATGGATGGGAATACTGTGTCGATGGTAATCCATATTGGTATTTAAATAAGATAATGACAGACACTACCTTGACCTCTTTCAGGAATTGAGTGCCATGCAGCAAACAGCCCTCCTTGTTGTCTACTTCATTGTCACGGTGGCTCAACGGTTCACGCTGGTGCCTCAAAGTGCTCGGGAGCCAGGTTCAATTTCAGCCTCAAGCAGCTGTCTGTGTGGAGTTTGCACATACTCCAGTGTCTGCATGGGTTTCCTCCAGGTGCTCTGGTTTCCTCCCAAAGATATGTAGGTTAGGTGGATTGGCCACGCTGAATTGTCCAGGAATGTGCAGGCTAGATGGATTAACCATGGGAAATATGGGGTTAAGCAGGGGCAGTAGTGGTGGAATTTCAGAGGGTCAATGTGGATTCGATCAGCAAAATAGTCTGTTTCCACACTGTAGGGATTCTATGATTCCACCTTTGGGAGAGCAGTCAAAACAGGAGAGAACTACCCTGGTGACATGTGGGTCTCTCCTGCCGCTGCAGCCAAGTTGGATGATGGCATTCTCTGGGACCATCTGGGCCACACTAACATATGGTGTATGGGAGAGTAATGGAGATCAAAGCATTGTTGCATAATTATCTAATCCTTGGGTGACTGACAGCAATTCTCCACTAATGGGTGTACTGAATTGAGATGTTTGGCCATTTCTCCAAAGAAATGATTGAAGCTAGTTAAACATGCCCCAGAAATCATTGATAATATATGCTTTGTATATGAAATAAGGACTAGACTAAAATTGGGTATACAGTACACCCCTCCACACTTGATCAAGAGTTATCCCACAACTGCAAAGGGATTGGTTTAAAATATAAAACAAAATTCTGTATGGCAACATCCACTACAAATTAGTGTCTGTGGTGTTAGACATACCCAAAAGAGTGTCTGAATATATGCCAGAGTGGTGTCCTCCCTAACTGTAGAAACTGTATTTCCATTTAACATATAGATTACTGGGAAAGAAAATTGGAATTGGTACAAATAGAGACAGACCCAGGGCACCAAGGTACAGTAAAAGATACAATGATTTTCAATCAGCTTACAGAGCAGGACAATGCACTGTCTTTGACCTGGTTAATTTGGATAGGCAGCTCAGGGTTTTAAACCCAACAAGTCAAACAGGCATTGGATAAAAATATTCAAGACAGTTGGTAAAATGCCAAAGGAGAATCAGGCTGGCTGACATTTGGTGCTGGAAGAGCACATCAGGACAATTAATAGGATCATCCGAAGAAAAATACCTTGCAAAATCAGGCAGCAGAATTGAAGATTGTGTAGTATATATGAACAGTGGTGGATGGAACAGGTAGGGGAGAACCTCGAGCAGATTAGCCAAGTTCAGTGAGTTCAAATTAAGTCAACCTTAGCTGGGTATGTGGGCCCAAACGTAAAAAGTGGTGTTTTGGATTTCCCAAGTGAAGTTTCCATATTGATAATGTTTCAGGGAAGCTGCGATGCAGTATTCTTCCACCATCTCTACTGTACACTTCGTGGGTGATATCATTGTCCAGGCTCTAGAGTTCTGTGGTACCATCTTGGATCAGTGACAGGCAGATAGAAGTTGTTCAAAGGGAAGAAATGTTTCAAAAACTAACTAAGATCTGATTTGACAATGACTGCATGGAAAGGCCTTAAAACATGATACCAGGGATAATGCTGAACAAAAAGGTGTTCAAAAATGGAGTTTGAAAATATCAGCCAAGAAGCATACAGCTGGAAGGAAATGTACTGCATCCCAATGTTCTTAAAAACTTATCAATACAGAACCTATACATGCCCAATGCTTGTTTCTAGCTTGTGCTCAATAGGTTGAGATAAGAGTGAAAGTAGGATAAAAAGGATCAAACTGGAGCCCCAGTTTCCTGCCTTTGCACAGCATCTCCAGCTCTTGTGGCTTGCATTGGACTGACCAGATCCACCTCAGTGAGATGAGCCAGAGACCAGAACCAGCCCTAGCCAAGAGGGGAAACACAAATCAACAACTGCAAATACTCAAACCTCAGCCAACCCTCAAAGGCTGAGGAATAGCCTGTCCTAGCCTTATTAAATAGATAAGACCAGTTCTTTCAGACAAGGAGTTCAAATACAGTGATAGGAACTTGTTTGTCTTTATTCCCTATGTCAGTCAAATACGTTGTCTCTCATGATAGAGATGCTGTAAAATCTTTCCTCCCATTATCATCTTGCTTCTGTTACCCAGGGGGCTTAAAATATCCTCCACCACCAAGACCAATAAAAGAATGGTTGAAATTATCTGCCTTTTGCTTGTTTCATGTTATCAAATCCTTTGTAGCATCCTCCATGATACCTGCACTTACAGAGTCATAGAGATGTACAGCATGGAAACAGACTCTTCGGTCTAACCCATCCATGCCAACCAGATATCCCAACCCAATCTAGTCCCACCTACCAGCACCCAGCCCATATCCCTCCATACCCTTCCTATTCAAATGCCCATCCAGATGCATTTTAAATGCTGCAATTGTACTATCCACCAACACTTCCTCTGGCAGCTCATTCCATACACGTACCACTCTCTGTGTGAAAGCGTTGCCCCTTAGGTCTCTTTTACATCCTTTCCCTCTCACCCTAAACCTATGCCCTCTAGTTCTGGAGTTCTCCACTCCAGCAATTGCTTCTCTAGCCTCCCACAGAGTTCAAGTTGCACCTGATCAGGTCCTAGGGATTTATCCACCTTTATGCATTTCAAGACATTCAGCTCTTCCTCCTCTGTAATATATGGACATTTTTCAAGATGACACCATATATTTCCCTACATTCTATATCTTCCATGTCCTTTTTCACAGTAAATACTGATGCAAAATACTCGTTTAGTATCTCTCCCATTTTCTGTGGCTCCACACAAAGGCCACCTTGCTGATCTTTGAGTGGTCCTATTCTCTCTCTAGTTACCGTTTTGTCCTTAATATATTTGTAAAAACCCTTTGGATTCTCCTTAATTCTATTTGTCAAAGCTATCTCATGTCCCCGTTTTGCCTGCCTGATTTCCCTCTTAAGTATACTCCTACTGCCTTTATACTCTAAGGATTCACTTGATCAATCTTGTCTATACCTGACATATGCTTCCTTCTTTTTCTTTACCAAACCCTCAATTTCTTTAGTCATCCAGCATTCCCTATACCTACCAGCCTTCCCTTTCATCCTAATAGGAATATACTGCCTCTAGTTTCTCATTATCTCATTTCTGAAGGCTTCCCATTTTCCAGCCCTTCCTTTACCTGCGAATATCTAACACCAATCATCTTTTGAAAGTTCTTGCCTAATACCGTCCAAATTGGCCTTTCTACAATGTAGAACTTCAGCTTTTAGATCTGGTCTATCCTTTTCATTTTAAAACTTATAGAATTATGGTCGCTGGCCCCAAAGTGCTCTCCCACCTGCCCTGCCTTATTTCCCAAGAGTAGGTCAAGTTTTGCACCTTCTCTATGAGGTATATTCACATTCTGAATCAGAAACTTTTCTTGTACACACTTAAATTCCTCTCCATCGAAATTCTTAACACTATGGCAGTCCCAGCCTATGTTTGGAAAGTTAAAATCCCCTAACATAACCACCTTATTATTCTTACAAATAGCTGAGAACTCCTTACAAGTTTGTTTCTCAATTTCCATCTGACTATTAGTGAGTGAATAATACAATCCCAATAAGGTGATCATCCCTTTTTTATTTCTCAGTTCTACCCAAATAACTTCTCTGGATGTATTTCTGGGAATACCCTCCCTCAGTACAGCTGTAATGCTATCCTTTATCAAGAACGCGAATCCCCTCCTCTCTTGTCTCCTTTCTGTCCTTCCTGTAGGATTTGTATCCTGGAACATTAAACTGCCAGTCCTGTCCATCCCTGAGCCACATTTCTATAATTGCTATGATATCCCAGCCTCATGTTCCTAACTATGCCCTGAGTTCATCTGCCTTCTCTGTTAGGCTCTTGCATGTTGAAATAAATGCAGTTTAATTTATCAGTCCTATCTTGTTCTCAGCTTTGTCCCTGCCTGCCCTGAATGTTTGACTCGCTTCTGTTCTCAACTGTATCAATCTCAGATTGAAATCTTTCCTCACTATCTCTGAGTCCCACCACCACCCCCCCCCCCCCCCCCCACCCTCCCCACCTTACTAGTTTAAATCCTCCCGAGCAGCTCTAGCAAATCTCCCTGACAGTATATTAATCCCCTTCCAATTTAGGTGCAATCCGTCCTCCTTGAACAGGTCAATTCTATGCCAAAAGAGCTTCTAATGATCCAAACATGTGAATCCTTCTCTCTCCCATACTCCAGCTCCTCAGCCATGCATTCATCTGCTCTATCCTCCTCTTCCTGCCCTCACTAGCATGTAGCACCAGGAGTAATCCAGATATTACTACTCCTTTTTAAATTCCTGCCTAAATCTCTAATCTCCCTTCAGAATCTCAACCTTTTCCTTTCCTGTGTCATTGGGTTCAATGTGTAAAATGACCTTCCTCTGGCCCCTCTCCCCTGTGAGAACATTCTGTACTCTCAGACATCCTTGATCCTGGCACCAGGAAGGCAACACACCAGTCTGATTTTTCGCTGCTGGCCACAGAAACGTCTGTCTATACCTCAGACTAGAGAGTCCCCTAACACAATTAATCTCTTGGAACCTGATGTACCCTCATTGCATTAGAGTCAGTCTCAATACCAGAAATTTGGCTGTTTGTGCTACATTCCCCTGAGAATCCATCATCCCCTATGTTTTCCAAAACAGCATACTTGTTTGAAATGGGGACAGCCACAGTTTTGTAGAGGAATAAGACGGTGCTATTTTCTGGGTCTGTAGATTGTGAAGGAGCAAAAATGGCCATTAGTAGAGTGATATATTGTTCTTGTCGGATGTGGGGTTGAGGGAGTTTACGGAATGCTGAGGATTATATCTGCAATAAGTGCCTTTGGTTGCAAATCCTGTCAGATTAAATGGATCAGTTGGAGAGACTGTTAGAAGCAATGAGGAATTTACAAGAACAAGGGGATGTAATGGATGGCATATGCATTAGTTTTTAAGTGGATACCCTCATTGACCACTGCCTTCATTAACCATGGTTATTCCTTCTTTTTGATCAGCATAATTTTTTGTTGACCATTATGAAATATCTGATTAAATGTCTGTCATTACTCACCTAAAAACCGTTTGTAAAATTCGACATCCGAAGCCGAAGCATCCCCTTTTGTTTTGTGAAAGAATGCAAGAGAGACCACGTGAGAAAGATCACAACAGTTTCTCCATGGAGGTTGCTGTCTACAAAATGGATAATATTCAGTTAGGGTTGACGCGTGAATAACTCCTCTGCACACAGACTGATAAAGGGTGACTGCTAAGAAATAACTTCTCACAACTGTTACTCCTATTCTCCATTAAGTTTTCAGTTAGAACTTGCTGCAACTGTTAGATGTCCCAGACTGGCTAGCAGCCTGATTGCCTGCTTTTACCGATCGGGCCCTTTTTATTGTCCCCCACACCTGATCTATTTGCTACCCTAGTTTTGAGGTGGAAGTAGTCGTGGGTTTTGAATGTACTGTCTAGGGATCTTTGGTGAATTACTCAGCTTAATACCTGCAATCTTTGTTGTGGAAGAATCACTCAATGTTCTATAAACAACCAAATTACCAGGAGATGCAGAAAATCCTTCACAAAAATTAAACTTTAGCCTTGCAAAATCAAAGCTGTGCCAGCCAGAAAATGGCTTCCCTGCCTGCCCACGAGACCTTTGTTTCTCTGCAGTTTATACAGCCTGAGGTTCCTGTGCTTATCTGATATCATAAGCGTACCCAATCATACTGGCTGGCTTTGTCGCCAAACCTATTCATCTTCTGCCTCATAGATTAAATGCAATAGAGTGAACCAATCTCATTACATCACCATTGTCTTCAGTACGAACTCATCTATCAGTGATTTAATAGCCTATCACAGTGCACTACCATTATTTATTACTGGAGCTCTGTTATATGATCTTGTGCATGCATTGCAACGCTATGTTAGCTACATAACTGCCAAGTTAACTTCCATACCTTCTCCCTGTTTCTAGCTTGATATAAAATCTGCATTATGACCAGAGGAAAGTTTTCAATAAAATCTCTCAATAATGCCACATCCTGTAAACTTAGGATGACTGTAGTCCTGTGGTAGGAAGTGTTAAAGTAATTGACAAATAATTACACAGCCAGGAGTAATTTGCAGGATTTGTTTTTTTCGATGTTGATTGAACTTGATCTTGCAATAGGTTGTTTCTTGTTTGCTACCCTGTGAACAAGTTGTCACAACATTGTTCACCTTTAAAAAAGTACACTGTTATTTAAGTTCCAAAAGTAGCACACAAATCCATCATCCTTGCAGAGTAACACTGTGTACTTAAGTAAAACAGACAAAGAGAGTGTTTCTGTTCATAATTCTTCATTGGCTGTGTAAACTAAAGGAAGCATTTAAAATAACTCGCCCATTCACACATGTTAACAGTGAACAAGGTTTGCTGCCACTAGCATAATTTTACAAGGTCAGTCCTTTAAAATATTGGCTGACATTCATCATCTTGCTACTTTACTGGAAATATTGTTTCTTAGACCTAGAAAAATCTAAAGAACAAACGTATAATGAATTTTGAGAGAAATACACACAGACATCATACATTTTGAATTTTGGATCTTAAATTACACACAGCACATTGCCATATGCCATGGCATAAAATGACTGCCCTGGGACAGATATCAATCCTAGAAAGAATTATGTAATATCTGATTTGAGATAGCTTGTTTTGCAGTTGAATTTTATTCCCTACCTGTCCATGGTTACTGCTCTGGAGAACTTCAAATCAAAAGTGAAGAAAAGAGCTTTTTTTCCAAAAGAAAAGTGAAAACCAACTGTTGTGATCCTTTATATTAATCATGAGGAAACTGATATTGCTTTCCCTGTACAGTGAACTTACAAAGTGAGCATTTAGCTTTAGATAATACCTAATGTGAGGGAGCTAAGCAAGCTCAAGTATAATGACAACAGAAACAGAAATAAATTCAGCAGAGATTTTCTACCCCCCAAACCACCAAGATGCTTGGAGTATAATGTCAATAATGTCAAAAAAACCAAACAGGAGGAGGAGTGTATGATGGCTTACTCGCTTAAAGCAAGTAGGTAGCATGTTACTCAAAGTATAAACAAATAATGGGTATATCACAGAGCCAAATGCCTGTGCTGTTAAATGCCACTCAAGTCAGCTGCTCAAATACAAACTCTTGGGATGCTGATTTCAACATCTTTGTATTTTGTACCTTCTACATATTTTTGTACATCTTGAAACTATGTACATTACCTACTATAACCAAAATCACAAATCAATTTTCTGTTCCAACATTCTCACTGTCGGACAACTTGAATGTAAAAGTAAAATCTTGAGTATTACAAATTTGCAGCCATGATCTTTACAAACCTGAGGCTGTAAAGTGGGTTGCCCTGATTTTCAAGTCACAATTCATGCAACAATGTAAAAGGCAATGTGATTGAAAGATAAGATCCAGATGGGTCTTGACAGGGCGAAAATAGAACAGAAGATTTCCTTTGCAGGAAATTCTAGAATTAGGTCACTGTTTAAGAATAAAAGGGTCACCTACTGATGGAACGAGGGTGTTTTTCTGTGCTGTCGGCCTTTATGATAGTTATGAGGAGAATTTTTCTGACACAATGCTGTTTGCCTTTGTTGTTTACTCTCTCAAAATGTGCGGGAAGCAGAGTCTTTGAAATTTAATCCCATGGTAGATTGGCCACATTCTTATTGAATAGCTAAGCAGGAACAAGGAACTCAGTGGCACATTCCTGCTCCGAGTTTGTATGTATGCTCATGACCTACCTGTGTTTGTGTTCTTTTGAAACTAACACTTAAATTTGGAGCAATCACCTCATTTCTGTGTTTGTAATCAATAGCCATGCCTCTGCACTTTAAAAAGGGCACACTGATTTCTACACAAAATATTCCATCTCAGATAAAGTCAGACTTAGGGAGAATGCACAAAATATTACTGTCGCAATTCAAGTGGTAGCAAATGGAATACCAAGGCAAAGATAGAGGGTTCTAAGGGGATTGATATGGTGCTATTGACATTAGTCATGCAGATGTACTATGAGAGTCAAAGTTCCATGAAGAGCTGAGGAGGCCATCAAGGATCATGGTCTGAAATGAGTAGCAGAAGCTGGGCTAGGACGTCAATTCCCAGCGTCTGGTTTCAGAGGACTTGGCACTATTGTCACAAGACATCTTACGAGCTCAGATGATCAAAGTTAGTGACCTCATTTTTATGAGAAATCTCCTGCATTCCACATTGCTAACCACTTGTAACTTTCACTGCACCACATCCCTATCAATCACTCAGTAATAGTCAACGTGCTGACATCCAGATATTCTGCCTCACCCCCATACTGCCAGCTTCACTTTTATTTCCTCAAGATAGTTGCAATTATTCAGTCATGGCATCAGTCTAACCTTCTTTCTCAGGATCAAACAGATCTTGCTTCCACTCTCACTTGCTGTTGACCTTTTTAGCAACATTCTGCATAAGAACATTTCCATTGTGCAGGCCACACTGAAAAACAACTGATGGCAAAATTTGGACCCCCCCCTAATATCTCATATCTCATTTCAGCATCTCCAGTGGAATAAAACCAAAAAAATCATCATGTCCTCTACATGATGTAATTCGAAGGTTGAATACTATTTCTCGATTATGGTAGCTTAAGGAAATAGGTTTTGGCATATTGTCAGAGTAAATCATTGTCTATAGCATGTGACCTAAAAGATAACTTTGATCTAAAAAAGTTCTTTTGTGTTCAAGAGTAAAAAGCCACATCACATAAATAATTGCATAGTACACAAATTCTATTTTACATCTGGCAACTGTCATCTTAATTTTTAAAAAAATGCAAGATACAATGTCTCGAAAGTTAGGTATTTATTAGACTGAAGCAAACTGGAATTGGAAAATTGGAAGATCTTTGACAAATTTTACCAGAAGGATCAGGATTGTCTGCTTTAACAACTAGAATCCCAGCACCTCGACTCTCTGCAATATCAGGTAATCTGCACTTCCTTTGTCACCAAAGCAAAGTTTTTAACTCTCTGGTCAGTTTTTTTTTGACACCCTACAAGCAAGCTTACATCCAATATACAACACTAAATTGACAGTGTCAGGATTCCATGTAATTTTTACAATGGTCTTTTATGCTTCTCAATGTTTTCATAATAAAATTTTGATTTGTTCTTCAAAGTTCCTTGCTCACAGTAAATTGTTATGAAATGCTTTCTTTTGTCCGATCTACTACCAATCACTACTTTGACTTTACTCAATTTTCCTCTTTGCTAAGATACTCCAGCTGGCTCCCCTTCAACATTATAAAGCTAAACTTAAACCACATTATTTGAAGACGTCAACTTAGCTTTCACAAATGACACACTACAAATTTAGGATCTTCACTTTCAATTGATTTACCTATCTCAATGGTGGTCTGGCAGCATCTTTGGAAAAAAATAGAGAAATTAACATTCCAAGTCCAGTGACTCTTATTCAGAGTTGATTGTAACTGGGATACATTGGTACATGTGCTAAATGTCAGGTGGGGAAGGAGTGAACAGTGAGTGGGGATAGAGCCTAGAGAGGAAAACAGTTGGCCAGACAAAGAAAGGGTGAAATGTCAGCCTGAGAGAATCAATAGCAACTAATGGAGAACATTAATGGCTGAAAGTATATTGTTTGGAGGTAGCAGTCAGAATGTGGTGCTGGAAAAGCAAAGCAAGTCAGACAGCATCCAAGAAGCAGGAGAATTAACATTTCAGTCATAAGCCCTTCATCAGGAATGTTTGGCGGTAGGGGTGGGGAAGGTGAAGGTAGCTGGGTAGGAGATAGATAGGTGGAGGTGGGGGGTGATGGTGATATGTCAGAGAGAGGTGGGTGGAGCAGATGTGTGGGAAGGAAAACGGACTGGGTGGGACAGTCCAAGAGGTAGTACTGAGTTGAATGGTTGGATCTGGGATAAGGTGGGGGGAAGGGAGATGAGGAAACTGGTGAAGTCAACATTGATGTCATGTGGTTGGAGGTTCCCAAGGTGGAAGATGAGATTTTAATCCTCCAGGCATCAAGTGACTTGGATTTGGCAATGGAGGCAGCCCAGCACTTGCATCTCCTTGGAGTGGCAGTGTGTGTGGGGGAGATGGATGAGGAAGAGGTGGGAGATGAAGTGGTTGGCTATAGGGCAGTGGTGTTGTTGGATGCATGTGTCCCAGAAATGTTCCCTGGAAATGTTCTGTGAGTTCCTGTTTGAGGTAGTAGCTTGTGATAAGGCCTGGTTTGGGTTTGGGGTAAGAACAAGGGAGAAAGTGCTTAAGATCTAAAATTGTTAAACTTCATATTGAGTCAAGACACTGCAAAGTTCCCAAGTAGAAAATGAGATGTTGTTCTGCTAGCTTGCACTGAGCTTCACTGGAGCACTGCAGCAAGCTTGAGACAGATGCTGACCAGGAAATACAGTGGTATGTTGAAGAGGCAAACAACTGGCAGCTCAGGGTCATTCTTGCAGACAGATTTTTCCAGAACCGATTGGAGCTGTGAAAAAAAAGTGTTGGTATGTATGAAGAAAGAGTGGTGACTTCTCTCGATTTTTGCTTTCTCTTCACAGATGCTGTCAGACCGACTGAGAGTTTGTCCAGCAATCTGTTGTTTTGATTTCTAGCATCTACAGTTACTTGTTTTTTATTCCACTATTTTTCTAGCTTCCTCAACTGCACATCCAACAGGAAGCACGGAGTTTTTGCATGCTCTAGCTCATGAGTAAAATTTGAGCCCCCTCCGATTCCTTTACATGCACTATCCTGGATTTCCTCAAACCCATTGATTGATCTCTGACCTTAAATCTCAAAGGGGATGACCTTGAAGATCTAGTTAAGTGTTTGAGGACAGGTGTTGAGAGGGATGTTGGGATGACCAAAGACAGCCTGCTTGTCGCCGTCTTATATATTCCTGACCTCCCTCTCATATCACAGTGAGTGGGGGTAGTGACAGACAGCCTACCTATCCCGGACTCGATCAGGCCTTTGTGCAGCCACTTTAGGACTTCATTCCACCTCAACATATTTTTCAGCAGGGGTTGAGTGAATAGGCTGGCAGCCCACTGCTTGACTACACCCACTACTGTTGGGCAGGAGGATGATGGGTTCCCTCATTAAGCAGTTTTCCCATGCCCACAGGAATCACTCTCAAGATTGGATACAATTTAAGCATTCCTCCTAGCTTTTATAACTGAATCCCCATTGAATCATTAATGGGAATGTATCAGACAGATTCATCCAAAAACACTAACCGTACATGAAATTGAGTGAAACTCCTTTTTGGGGCAGGGTTTACGTGTAATCCCAACTTTCACCAATGTCTTGATCTGACGTTTCTGGGACTATAGACATTCTAAATGGCCAATATCTCTCTATGGCAGCAAGACTTCCTCCTGGATGGAGGCAGAGGTTCCACTCTGAATGAATTAACTGGATTCAATAATTACTTGCTCCAGCACTAATAGATATGATGCAGCTACAGTGTATTGAACAAGATTTACAGTAATAGCATGAAGGCATACTTTCATGGCATGTCCCAACACTATCACATCGCAACAGATGGTCTTGTGATGTAAGTGATGGATGCTATTCTTTTTAGCTAGAAGCTCTGGGTTCAAGTCCCATTCCCTGAATTCCCTCAAACACTTTATGGATCAACATACATCATGTGGACTGTAACTGTTTATGGCAGTAGCTCACCACCATCTTCTCAAGAGCAACTAGGAGCTGTCAATGAATGCTGGCCAGGCAGTGACACCCAAGTTCCATGAGTGAATTTAAGAAAAGGACTGGATGGTCAGAGGATGCTTTCAGGATATGGCCAAACAGGTTTGTTATCTACCTATCAAACCTTCTATTCAGAGGGCAGGTATTGTCACTGGAATCATAATCTAGAAGCCCCAGATAATGTTCTGGGATTGGTAAATGGTGAAACTGAAATTCAATAAAATCTGGAATTAGAAACTTCTGAATGAAACACAGAAAGCAAGTACACAGCTGTAGCTGGCAATCAGGAAGACTAATGGAATGTTAACCCTTATTTCAAGGGGTTAGAGTATAAGAATAAACAAAGTCTTACTGAAACAGTACAAGGTGCTGAAGTACTGTGAGCAGGTTTGGTCCTCTTATTTAAGGGAAGATTTAGTTCAGTGGAGGCAGTTCAGAAATGGTTTACAAAGATGATCCTTGTTGGGGGGGGGGGGGGGGGAGTGGGTGGGATGGATTGTCTTATGATCAAAGGCTAAATAGGTTGGGACTCCATTCGATGGAGCATAGAAGAATGAGAAGCAATCACACTCACACATATTGTATTCGTAAAAAGGACTTGATAAGGTACATGATAACAGGATGCTTCCCCTCATGGGAGAGCCTAGGACCAGATAACAGCCTCAGAAATACAAAAAAGGACACCAATTGAAGTCCGAGGTGAAGAGGAATTTCATCTGAGGATTCAGTATTTGGAATTCCTTGCCACAGACAGTTATGTATATTTAAGGCTTAGCTAGGTAGAATCTTGATCAAGGGTTATGGGGAAAACTAAGGAAGGTGGATGTGAGGAATGTTGGTTCAGCCATGATCCTATTATATGGTGGATAGGCTAGAGGAACTGAGTGGCATACTTCAGTTCCTACTTCTTATGGTCAATAACTAATAATGTTGTAAAATACCCGTTGGGTTCATTGACATCCTTTATAAAGGGAATCTGTTAGCCTTGCCTGGCCTGGCCTATGTGATTCCAGACCCATAGTCACGTAGATGACTCTATCTACCCTCCATCTACAGGAATGTTAAGTAAATGCTGTCCAGCCAGCAATGCCCACATTGCATGAAAAATAAAGAAATGGAAATTATTAACTTTGGCTCAAGTTTCCTGATCAGCCTATATGGCAATGCAGCATAGCAGTCTTCATGTCTTAAAAAAAAGTAGATTCCTCTCATGGACTGTACTCTGTTGTACGTTTGTGTACTTGAGTGATTACCAGAAGAAAGATACTACATTGGAGAATTACTGGAGCATTGAAGTCACAGGAACACTATCAAATATAAAAAGTTTACGCATTATCTTGTCTTGGACATACAATAATTGTAAACAACGTCAATAAAACTTCCTTCCTAGCACTGTACTGGCAGCACCTACATTGCAGTAGTTCCCAACACCCACTACAGCATTCTCAATACAATAAAATAGGAAATCACGCATTTTAAAATATAGTTATTCTTTTTTTGGAAGGTGAACATCACTAGCAAGTCCAATATTTGTTATTTATCCTAAATGCCTTTGTGTTGAACAGTTTGTATTTCAAAGGGCAGTTCAGAGACAACCACCGTACCCTAGTGGTGGAATCACAGGTAAGCCAGTCTAGGTGTCTGTGTTTTAATTTGCAGTGCCTTTTGTCAATTTATAACTGCATACCTGTGGCTAGAGTCTAAATTATTTGTTATTAATACTCATCCTTGTTAAGTACCTTGCTTTCTGTCAACATGGGTCTGAAAATCAGAAATTGGGGAATTGTGTGTGTTTATTTTAAAATCCTTAACTTTTTCAACAATTCCAGGGACAGGAGGGCTTGATGATCATGTTTAAATGATCCACATTTGCATAATCATTTAGAAATTGGTTCGGTTGGTTTACCAATAGTGATATTGTAATAAAGTTGAACTTTATGTATAAAGTTTAAAACCAACTGGGTCTTATTGTTTCATCATCTATAGACAGATAGCAATTTTTTGCTCTTCAATTATTAATACACAGGTCAAATATTGAATTACGGTATGTGCTAAGCAGCTTTGAGTGGCACAAATATTGCATTAAAACATTTTACATGTGTAATGTAATCAGTGACTATTCTCTACACTGAAAACACTTAATTAGCCAATTATTAGAGGGTGGGACCAATCATCTGAAATAACTTTAAATGTTCTGAATTTTTAACATTTTGAAACCACCTCTGCAATGAGTCATAATTACACCAAGTTTCATTAATGCCATCAGACAATGTAGAATGCTACTGTCATGCATAGAGAGATCTGGGCCTCAAAGTGGCTTGCGCATCCAAGGCACCACATGATGGGCTTAGCATCAGGACATTAACTTTGCCCTTTTGTTGTGCTCTATTTGAAAATCAGCCATATTATATCCCACTGAGATGCCCATTCATTAAATCGCAGTTGTAAGTGGTCAAGTAGTCACCAGTTCTAAAACACAGTTATGTTGGAATCAAAACATTACCTGGGATTCCCTCTCCACAGACACTGCCAGATCTGCTGTTTCTCTAGCTTTCTCAGCATTTACTTCAGATTTCCAACATCTGTAGTATTTTGCTTTTAATTGAGCAGTCACCTTACCTATTCAGCAAGTGCATGTTTGATCACCTTGCAATAAAAATGCTCATCCAAGTCTCGTAAGTAGCCACTGTGCAACATATTCCACATGATAGTGCTATTTTGCTACATCCTCAAAATCGAATGGCAATGAAAAGAAATATTAAAATGCTGTCACAAAACTACCAGCTTTGAAACAATGCAGGTAGAGGTAGAACTAGATTGGATCAATCAGCTGATGAGAATATGGATGGATCTGATCCTGAGAAAGGTTTTTTGTGGTTATCTTAGGGGTATTTCATAAACATCTGGTCAGCTCTATTCACAAAGTGCAGAAAAATTCAAATCTGGAAGTTGACAATTAAATGACATATATTCACTAACCTAACCTTTCTGCAATACGTTCTAATACTGCAAATATCAGCCTCACTCACTGTCTATAAGCATTAATAAGTTAGGAGAGTATTATGTAATGGCAGTTAGTACATGAAAGGGTTAACTGAATCACAAAATAAGTTCAGCCCATCAGGATATAAAGGCTGTTTACTGGCGCAGCTTAAACCAAATGTGGTACTTTTGTACCTGTTACCAATGTTGTATGAGAATGTTTCAATAGCAATAATTTGAACCTACTCACAATAGTCCTGCATGCATCCCAGATGTAATGTAACTAGCTATTAACTGTGCAACAACTTTGAGCCTAAGATATCACATGGGCATCCTCACCAACTTGGTATCAGTAATTTGGATGAATGCCCATATAGAGGATTGATGGCAGCAATTCTATATAGAACACCCCAGACTGTTTATGTAGATGACTATGACAATCCGCAGAAAGTACAGAAGAACACAACATACCACTGACTAGGAAAGCAATCCAAAATCTCTCTCACTTTAGGAACCTCTTTGCAGAGGTGTTTCATGATAATCCATATATCCTTAAGGACAATGGAATTGCTACTTTCCTTCCACAATTAGTATTTCTCTGTCTGAACCCCACCCCCTTCTTTTTCTGTTCTCACTCCAACAAATAAAAAGGTGTCTTTTACTGTTCAGGAGAAAATTGTCAAAAATAACCTTCATGGGTGAAAAATGAAAATGTATAACCACTTTTAAGGATTTTACACTTTAGTCCTGGAGGCACTTCAGTCATCATTTTCTATTTTTGTATTTCTAAAGCTGCTTCCTTCCAAACAATTGCCTGCATTTACTAATCCGTCTGATAGATAGTTTTCCTCCTTATGGGGAGAACAGAAAAAGGCCATGCTAAAGCTTAAGAAATTGCAAAGCCACAAAAGAAAAAGGTCTGAAGTTCTTAAACCGTCTGCAGTATATTGTAAACAAGCTAATCCTATTTCAAACAAGCATTCTTTGAAATTTGAGGACGCCCATGCTCTTACTACTTCACAAAATTTCCATTTATATTGAGAGTATACTGTTATTGGTGCAAGTATCCCTTTTGCTCAAGCACCATGTTTATGGCAAAATAACCATAAACTTCCAAATATTTAAAAAAAATATTTTAAGCAGTCTTTAAAAATAAGCACATGGGTGGTCTTACTTAATATTAAAAGCTATTTTTAATCTCATTATTCAAAAGTTTACAAAGCTATGTTCCCTGATCACATACTTAGAGAGGCAAGGGCCAGAAATTTTACTCACGATCATTCATTGGAAGCCTAGAAATTGAGTGGGAGTGAGATAGAAATTGCACAGAGACAGAATGATGTATTTAGTTTGTACAGCTGCTTGTGCTCTCAGGCTGCAGCTCCACACTCTCACCAAGTTATAAAGAAAACAGACTGCAGGAGATCGTGATCTGACTGAAGCACCTGTTCTGTCAAGCTGTCCAAACTGCAGGAAATGGTGGTGCCTACATGGACCCAGTTTGAGCCTCCCTGAGAAATAATAATGACTACTGCTGTCACTAGATGCTGCAAGACAGATCCAACACCAGCAAAAACACTGGGAGAGCCTGGTAGTGAAGGGGAGTGGATGGGTATCTTTCAACAGAATGCCACACAGATTAGTAAGGGACTCACCTAGATTCCCAAATGTGTTGTGGAAACTCATTGGCAGTATAATACATTTATCAATTGTTGATGCAGAAAGAGTTCTTTTTCATATAGAAGGATGGTTTCCTAATGTCTGCATTTCCATCTACTTCAACAGAACAACATGAGCTTACCCTCCATTGAGTTGTGTCCTGTACTGTTTATTCCATCTGCTCCGGTGATAAATGAATTACCTGGTTCAGTTGCTTCTAACTGATTATTTGCACCATATGGGCTGCTAATTCCTCTGCTAGGACTTGGAGTGAAAGTGAGTGACAGTGCGCATCCTGTGCATCTTCCAGGATCAGCAGGGCAGTACTGGATAAAGGAAGACAGGGGAATGGGCATTGGATTAAATCGATACAAATAGGAAACTCAACTCCAATCACTTCAAAAGGTGTTTACTTCTGGTGTAAACTAGGTAGGCTTATAAACCAAGGAAAGATGAGCATTTCAGTGCAGGTCGGTGACCCTAATTTTAGAAGTGATTTGGATTTAATGGAATTTGACAAGATTGATTGTGAAGTTCAAACAGATTGACGTAAGCAGCTAGAGGTAGAGGAGGATTTTGCCGATTTAAAGTTGACAAATCCCCAAGTCCACAAGTTGTATTCCAGGCTGCTGAGAGAGACAATGGAGGAAGTTATAGGGCCGCGGAACCAAACTTTTAAATCATCTCTGGCCTCAAGGGAGATGCCAGAACATTAGAGGACAGGAACCAATATGATTCCACTTCACAAGAAAGTTTGTAGAGATAGACCAGAGAAGTCTAAACCAGACAGACAGTCTGACATCAGTGGTAGGGAAACTAAAACTATTGAAGTAAATGGTGAAGTAGAAGATTAATCTCCAGTTAGAATGGCAAGGTTTGGCCAGAGATAGTCAGCACTGCTTTATCAGAGGGAGGTCACACCTGACAAATCTAGTGGAATTTTTCAAGGAGATGACCAGGTGTTTGAATAAGGGTCATGAAGCTGATGTAATTTAGATAGATTTCAGAAAGGCCTTTGACAAGGTCTCATGTGAGAAATGTAAAAGCTCGTGGGACCTGAGGTCACTTGGCAAGATGAATCGAAAATTGGTTTAGTGATAAAAAAGAACAGTGGTAGATGGATGTTGTTGTGATGGAAGTCCAGTAGCATACTCCAGAGATCAGTGTTGGGTCTCTTATTGTTTAGGAGAAAGTGAGGACTGAGATGAAGGGCTCCTGCCCGAAACGTCGATTCTCCTGTTCCTTGGATGCTGCCTGACCTGCTGCGCTTTTCCAGCAACACATTTTCAGCTCTGTTATTGTTTGCAATATTCATAAATAAGGTGTCAATGATAGATATGCTTGTGACTGACACAAAGATTAGCCAGGTGGTTGGCGGTGGGGAGGAAGATGTCACATTACAGGATGGTATAAACAGATTGGTCAGATCAGCAGGTAGAATTTAACCTTAATAAAAGTGAGGCGATACACTTTGGAAGAAAGGATAAAACATTAATTGCAAGCAGCTCAGAGGAACAGAGCAATATTGACGTGACTTGTCCACAGATCCTTGAAGGTAGCAGGGCAGGTTAATAGTGTAGTTAAGAAAGCATAAGGATCACTTGCCTTTATTAGTCATGACAGATTATAAGGATAGGGAAGTCATGTTGGACTCATACAGAATTTTGTTTATGCCCCTACTGGAATACTGTGTGCAGTTCTGGTCACCACAAATAGGAAGGATGAGATTGTACTGGAGAGGATGAGGGACCAACATGTCATTGACATGATGCCTAGTTGAGTCTGATCGATTGGGATGATCGAGCTCCTGATTGATCTATCGCAGGACACTGAAGACCCTCTGAAAAAGGACTGAAACAACTACTAAGTATAAGAATCACCGCATTATGACCGTCAGCAGCAGTTACTTGAGACCAACCACTGTGACGAGAAGACACCTCGGGACCACCAGGAGAAGACAACCAGACAATCATCACCAATACATAGATCAAGGCCAAGACTTAATGTGGTGGTATGTGATTATTCTGAGTTAAGTTAAAGCAGAGTTCATAACTAGAGGGCATAGGTTTAGAGTGAGAGGGGAAAGATATAAAAGAGACCGACAGGGCAACTTTTTCAAACAGAGAGTGGTACGCATATGGAATGAGCTGCCAGAGGAAGTGGTGGAGGCTGGTGCAATTGCAACATTTAAGAGGCATTTGGATGGATAAATTAATAGGAAGAGTTTGGAGGGATGTGGGCCAGGTGCTGGCAGGTGGGACGAGATTGGGTTGGGATATTTGGTCGGCATGGATGGGTTGGACTGAAGGGTCTGTTTCCATGCTGTACATCTCTAAGACTATGACACAAGCTAGATTTGTACTGTAAATAGTTTATGGTATATTTTGTTGTTATAGTGGTCAATAATGAATATTATTGCTTATTAAAAGTCAAGTAAGCTCGCAGTTCTTTTGTTGGATATATATTTTTTTTAAAGTTAACGTACTATGTGGCAGGTACAACAGGACCATTCAGGAACTCCAGTCTCTTCAATAAGGTTGTGATTAATCCATTTCGGTTTCGAATTCCACATTCCTATCTCCCTTCAATATTTCTGCCTCACAATAATAGTCTACCTGTACCTCCATCTAAAAATATTTAATGACCCTGCCTCCACTACCATCAGAGGCAGAGTTCCAAAGTTTTACAACTTCCAGAGGAAAATAAATCTCCTCATTCTGACCACAATTATAAAACAGTGTCAAGTTCTTGAATCGCCCATATGTAGAAAGGATATTTTAGTGAGTTGAGAGGAAGATTTGTAGTTCAGGTTGAGGTTCTGGATGTAAGTTTGCTCACTGAACTGGAAGGCTTTTTTTCAGATGTTTTGTCACCATACTAGGTAACACCATCAGTGAGCTTCTGGTAAAGCACTGGTGTTATGTCCTGCGTTCTATTTATGTGTTTAAATTCTTTTGCGTTGGTGACATCATTTCCTGTCTTCCCCCACCCCAGAGAGGGTGATAGATGGGGTCCAACTCGATGTGTTAGTTGATAGAGTCCTGGTTGGAATGCCATGCTTCTAGGAATTCTCGTGTGCCTGTTTGGCATGTTCAAGGATCGCTGTGTTGTCCCAGTTGAAGGGGTGTCCTTCCTAACTGTATGTAAGGAGAGTGAGAGTGAGTCATGTCCTTCTGTGGCTAGTTGATGTTGATGTATCCTGGTGGCTAGCTGTCTGCCTGTTTGACTAAGGTAGTGTTTGTTACAGTTCTTCCAAGGTATTTTGTTTATGATGTTTGTTTTGCTTGTTGTCTATATAGGGTCTTTCAAGTTCATTAGCTGCTGTTTTAATGTGTTGGTAGGTTTGAGGGCTACCATGATGCCAAGAGGTCTGAGTAGTCTGACAGTCATTTCAGAGATGTCTTTGATGTAGGGAAGAGTGGCTAGGGATACTGAGTGTGTTGTGTCTGCTTGTTTGGGTTTGTTCTTGAGAAATCAACAGACTGTATTCATTGAGTACCCATTCTTTTTGAATATACTGTATAGGTGATTATTTTGTCTCATCTACAGAATTTCTTGACTCACAAAACCAGCTAACCTTTAATGTCCAACCAGTTCGAAATCTGGTCTCAGTGATCTAGAGACTGGATGATTTGGATCATGATAATTAGGTGACAAGGAATGCAAAGGGAAACTTGCATTTATAGCCTTGAGTGTTTTATGACTACCTTACCATTTACATTCATATTTCTTTTGGCACCCTATATTAAGTTGATTTATTGTTCTCAGTTTTTAATTGGAGGGATGTGGCCACCTTTTTGTTGGTCACAGAGCCTGCTTGTTGCGAAAGTGTGTCAAGTGTGTTAAGGATGGCCTGATGGTTCAGTGGTTAGGACTGATGCCTCAGAATGCCAGGAACCCAGGTTTGATTCCAGCCTCAGGTGCCTGTGTGGAGTTTGTATGTTCTCCCCACATCTGCATGGATTTTCTCCCACAATCCGAAGACGTACAAATTAGGTGAATTGGCCGTGCTAAAAATTGTCCATAGTGTTCAGGGGAGGTGTAATAGTCAGGAGTTAAATGCAGAGGAATGAGTCTGGGTGGGTTCCTCTTCGGAGAGTCAGTGTGGATTTGTTGGCCCGAAAGACCACGGTAGGGATTCAATGATTTAAGATTTTTATGAGGTTATGCAATTTAAAGTAATTAGACTTCTGTGCTCATTAGTTATATTTAAAAGTTAATTTTCAAAGCAAATGAGATTATTGTGCCCACCATTGCTTCATCAACCCAGTCCATCCAACAATGCAGAATACCATATGCTTTAAATATAGGGTATATTGAGGCCTTTTGATGAAGGAGCATTGGGAGATTATAACCCTTAGCAAGGAAGCTTCAAAATAGTATCTACTACTTGGACAGTTGCAGACTAAAGCTTTCAATCAAGGACGAAGACATTCTTCTGAGGGAAGTGATCATTCTATAACTAGAAGCAGCTCATATAAAGCTATTCAAGGAAAAAGCATTTGCTTGGATCAAAAATTAATCATGCCAATATGCAGAAAATGTCATCAATGGCAGCTGAAAGCTGCATTGGAGTCTCATCAGAAAGTCATGGAAACACTCACTACTCTTTTCAGTCAACATCTAGAAAATGGAGTAGAGCTACTTTAGAGATGGAAGATACCTTGGCAAAGCTTGAAGGAAAGGATCAAAATTTAAACAAGATTTGGAGCACTCCAGCTACTTCAAAAAGATGACAAAGGCCAGTGATTAATAGTCACACAAGCTTTGGAAACCAAAAAATAATTAGAGAGGATTTTCAAACATTCTCTACAGAGAATAGAATGTTGGAGACAAGATGTCTTTTGTGGAAACATTCATCATTCCAAGATCAATGAACATTATTAGCTGAGGAAAATTTTGTTACAATTAATAAGTACTGATCTTATAATTGTCAATGAAACTCTTGAGAGAGAATAATAATCTCCGTTTAGTTTTGTAGACTACTATGGAGAAGGATTTTCTTAATTATAGAGATTTCCTACAGATCTGTTGGAAAAAATGCTTAGGAATAGAAAAGGAAGCAAGCAATTTGCCATCCAGCCTGAAGTCATTGGCTACATAGAAACCTCTTGTCGATGCACATCCATAAACCAATTTCCTTATTGATGCTGATGCACTTGTACTTTGATAGACTTCTAAAAAAAAAGTGTTCTCGTGTCTGCAGGGAAGCGGAATCACACTCCATCCCAGTACTCATCCTCTGAGATTACACTGTTGGAGCGCATACATCTTATGCATCCTTTAATAGCTCTGATCACTGATGGAGATTAAAAACTGAAGTGAGAGGGTCAAGTGTATGATGCAGTGGGAAGAGAAGAGAAAAAGTGGGAGTAAAGACTGATCTCTCTGCGCAAGCATTAATGTTTAGAAGCGGTACCGTAAAATGACATTGGATTGGAGTGAAGTATGGAGGAAGAGACTGAACATGTGGAATAAGGGGTTAGTCAGAGCTTTATTCTAAGACTAGCTACTGAGCATGTTTATAAGAATATGTTACAATGATTTCATAATCACAGAATTTTGAGGCTCTGACTCCAGAAATCAAATATCCCTCTTACTATCCAGATATATATTTATTTAACAAAGTATGTTAGAAATTCACCTAACTCTGATTTTATTTATTAATTCATGAATTTTACCAGCTTTGGCAGCAGACTATTTAGGTAAGTGATTGGTTTCAACAGCAGCCAAAGTAAACACAGTAGAATTAATGGGGCTTACTTGGGACAATTTGTATTAAAAAGAGATGCCTTGTGTTCGCTTTCGGGTTCAATCAACTTCCTTTATGCATATAAAACACCACAAGTATACTTTTGTGACAAGGTGCATTAGAAAAACAAGTCAAAATGACCTGAGATACGGCAAAAGAAATTCAACTGTAATTGTTATTAAAGAGAGCTATGTATATTAAGTTAACCTCATTAAATGTGTTGATCATTTCCTACTCCAATTAATTTCTTCTCACATCTTGGGGTTTTTACCAGAAACCTTTCGCAGTTATGAGTTTAAACTAATCAGCATGTGGGGTGTTTTAATCCAAAACTTTGTGAAGTCAGAGAAGAGGAATCAAACTTGCAGCAGTACATCTATGCTGTCAATACCTTTAAAGAGGTTGAGGAGTATGTTCAGGCATGACTTTCCCTTCAGAGTACCCGTGTATTTGGGGAGGGGAATTGTAAACTAATAGAATATAGCAGCATTACATGACAGCTATTTGGATACTGACATCCATAGGGGTCCAGGGAAACAGTATATGAATGTAGAAAAATAGTGGTAAATAGGGTTAAAAGAGAGAAAGAATGATTGAAAAAATCAAATTAATGTCTCAAACAATCAGAATAAATAAGTGAATTAACACCACAAAAAAAGGGTACAATTTAACCAACACACTATGACATTAAATAGTTTTACCACTAAATTCCCCACATCTGATCATTGTTCATCCTTCTAAACCCTGGTGAATACATGCGCTGTCTGACTAATCTCTCCTCAGGATAGTCCTGCCATTCCTAGTATCAGCCTTGAGAACCTCCACTGCCTTTTTGACAAATACATTCTCTTTCAGTTGAGAGATCAAAATAACTGTACATGATATTCAAATGTAGTAGTACAACCCTACGTCTGCACTAAAATCCTCTTGGTAGCATGCCATTTGAATTCCTAATCACTTACACCAAGGTAAGGCCTTGGTGAAATTTGAAAATTTAATGCAGTGAGCTATTAGTAAACTATTCATTCTGCCAGGCTGATTGTTATCCAGTCCTTTGTCTATCTCCACCATCATTTACTCCTTATCCCCTTCCCCCACCTCTATCATCTGTATAGGGGGAAAAAAAATTCCTAGTGACCCACCAGTTCTGAAGAGATCTTCCTGGACCCAAAATGCTAACAGATGCTGCTAGACTTGTTGTTATACAAAAACAGGAGTTAAAAGCCAATTTAATGGTGGTCTGTGCACACTGGAAGATAATGTGCTTGTAGAAGATGATGTACCTAATGAGCTGAGATACTCATGCCTGCCACTGGGCTAAGATACTAGCCTGGGTTAGAGCACCAGAGTGCTGTAAAAGTTTAGGCAACGAACCACCAACAAGTTACCCCTATATTGCAGATAGTTACTTCCCTTCTTCAACATTGAAAACCAGAAAAAAGGAACAGGACAAAGGAGAACTCTGTCTCCCAGTGTGACTAGTCAACTACATCACCAAGAAACGGAGGGGGGAGGGGGAGGGGAAGGGACAAAGGTTAGAACTAACCTGTAAATGCCAAGACTCCTGAAATCAACTGTTCAGTGTCAACGTTCCAGTATCTGGTCTTCCTGAACAATCCAAAGGAACTGATCCATACATCTTTCATCTGTTTTGGACTCACTTCTTGTTGCTATTTTGTTATTTGTTATGTTTAGCTGCTAATAAAATCCATTATTTTGTCAACTCAAGAAAGCCTGGTTATATTAGTTTCTTTTCAACGAGTTAATTTTATCTAGGATGAAAAAAAGAGATTTACAAGGGAGGGGATCTTTGGTAAATTAACTTTGTTGTAATAACTGTGGAGGGCACATGAATAAGGATGGGGAACCAGTTTATCACTCCTCACCTGGGACGTTTATATTTTGGGGTTTCCTGTTTGGAATTGTAATAATTTAAAGAAACTTGTCTTGCATCTGGCCATCATTCAGGATGAGGGAATAGAACAAGAGGAGATGCAGACTGGCCCAGCCAAACAAGAGAGCGAACCATTGGAGAAGGATGGCATGGTTAACCTCACCAGATGCTGCAGATAGGTTGAGAAGGATATGAAAGAACAGACAGTACCAGTCACGTTGCTACCTTTGACTTTGATGAGGTAAGTATCGTTGCAGTGGTAGAAACCTCCTTAATAAGCTGAAACATGGAACCAAGGGAAATGTGGACACAAAGTGACAATATACTCAGCTTGAATGCACTTGAGTAAATTTAATCATAAGTTGATGGCTTGCTCCCTTTACTTTCTAATGTCTGCGAGGAACTGCATGAAAAAATGCCTAATGTGACATCCTTACAGTCAGTCTAATCCAATAATGCACTGCTAATTGATTGATGTGTCTTATATCATCAATTGTTATCTAGACATATCAGAATTATAAATGTTTAGCTCGTTTTGCTACCTTCACATTTATAAACAAGGTAGCATCCCTAAAAAGGTTTCAGCTAAATTCCTCCAGCTGGATAACCTTGATGATACAATAAGCCTGTTTAATATATTCTGACCAGGTGAAGTTAAGGAATTGGCTCTCTCATTTTACCCAGTTCACATTGGCCATTATAATTATACTTTTAAAGCATGCAGATATAAATTTTTCAACCAAAATGTAATTAAATTAAAACGAATAAGCCTGCAAGAATAAAACTAAAGCAAATAAGTAATACATTTAAAATGTGGTGAGGGAGGACAGGAGGGCAAAGGCAACTGTAGTTTAAAGTCATTGAAACATTGGATTCTAAATGATAACAGTTTAATTATTCATTCATATTATGTGGCAGTGAAATGTGGAGATCTTGATATCCTAGTGAATGGAAAGGTCTTTAGCTGCTTTTCCAACAGCACTGACTTGAGACACAGCTTCTTATTGTCAACAATTCATATTGCATTTTCCCCGTTCTGGTTTTCTGCTCCAAGTAGCTCTTGATTCATTTCCACTTGTCCACTCCTGACTCTGTTCACTTTTCCAAGTTGAATAGTCCACAGCACCCTGATGTCACATGTTCAGTGACTTCCGCCCCCTCTACTGCTGTGTTTACCACCACTTCCACCCCCACCAACGCTACTCACCTGCATTCTGCTGATATGCCCCCACAGATCCCACTGTCACCATCCCCGCCCCCCAGAACCCTGAGGGGAACACCACTCCTGCTCATGATTCTACCCCATTTCCCCCCACCGCCACACCCACTCCAATTACAGGCTCTGCCCCCACTCCTAGCTCCATACCTACACCAGGTCCTAGCTCCCAGCCCTGCTGAGTTTTCACCACCCCCCAGACCTTCCCTTCACTGAGGATGAATGATCAGTCCTCAGCAAAAGCCTTACCTTTATCCCCCTCCTTCCATGCATCAATTAATTCAATACACATCATGACATCAAACACTTCTTCCTCTGCCTCAAAGCTTACTTTCACAATCAGGACGCCCACCCACCTTCTGAGGACTCCTTCACTCAACTCCAACATATTCCATCCACCTGGACACCCCACGCTGGCCTATTACCCGCCCTCGATTTCTTCATTTCCAACTGCTGCCGAGACATTAACTGCCTCAATCGGTCTACCCCCCTCCCCCACTTCAACATCTTACCCTCACAGCACGCAGACCTCCACTCCCTCTGTTCCAATCCCAACCTCACCATCAAACCAGTGGATAAAGGGGGTGCAGTTGTAGTTAGGCGCACTGACCTCCACACCACTGAAGCCAGATGCCAACTCGACCATGACCCCACCCCCCATCTCCAAACTGCCATCTCTCAGACTCTTTGCTACCCTAGTCTCTGACCTATCATCTGCATCCCCACCTCCATTTACCTATTGTACTCTTTTCTACCTTTGCCCCAGCTCCACCACTGCTCCCTCTCCCACCCCTCCATTTATCTCTCCACCCTGGAGGCTTCCTGCCTCTATTCCTGATGAAGGGCTTTTGCCAGAAACGTCGATTTTCCTGTTCCTTCCTGCTGCCTGACCCTGCTGTGCTTTTCTAGCACCACTCTGATCTAAACTCTGGTTTCCAGCATCTGCAGTCCTCATTTTTGCCAACCCTGAAAATTGACTCTGAAACCCATGAAATTTCATGGCATTGATTTAAAGGAACTCCTGGTCCCTGGATAGATGTTCTGAGGCTGTCAAAGGTATAGAATATACTTTGGGTGGAAAATTCAATATCTACCATCAAGAATGGCTCAGAAGCACCACTACTGATCAAGCAAACCAAGCTCTGAAAAGGACATGACTACTAGACCAGCAAATGGTAAGGGAACTGGCAAGAGGTAAATATTTATTTGATCTCATTCTCACAAATAGACACATCGGCAGTAAGTAGGTTGATTACAGTATCCATATAATTGAACATTGAACAATTATTGCAGATGGCACTGCCATCATGCAAAATGGGACAGACTGAGTAATTCAAGAAAATCAAAACTGGGCAGGAGGGCCATCCAAAAACTCAAACTCCATGACCCTCTTTATCCCCCACTTCACTTTCCTGGGTTGGTGCAGTTCCTATAACACAGGAAGTTTGACACTATCCAGGACAAAGCAGCCCATTTGATTGGCAGTCCATCCACACCATTCAACATACATTGTTGAAGTGCAGTGGCGGTGTGGACTTTATACAAGATACACTCCAGTATCTCACTCAGACTCCTTTGACAGCAACTTCCAATTCCATGACCTCAAACACCGAGAAGGAGAAAGGCAGTAAATACATGGGAATAGTGCCACCAACAAGTTCCCTTCCAAACCATAGTTGACCCAAACTTAATCATCATTCCATCATCTTCATGGAGTCAAAATCCTAGAAGTCCCTTCCCAGCAGCACTGTGTGTCTCCAAGGAATGTAACAATTCAAGACAGCTCACTACCATCTTGAGGGCAATTACAGAAGTATAGTAGAATTGGCCTAGTTAGGAATGCCCATATATTATCACCCAATAAAAAGTGTTGGTCTTCCATCTTCCAAAATATGAATTCATCACACAAGTGTGAATTAAACAAGGGGATTGAATTTCTTAACACTGACTGAATTGGCTCATTTTAGTGTTTTAGTTAACATGGTAATCTCAATGGAGATGGTTTAATTTATTCCATATGGGTTCCCTGTACTTGCATCAATCTGTGGTTCAGAAACCAAGCAGCTACACTGCTTAGTATTTGCTCTTTTCAGAATCCTTTTGAATTATTGAAAGATATTAAGCATGATAATCAAATGATAGACTTTGAATATTGACAATGCATTTTCACTCAATAGTTACTGCTTTTAAGAGACATACAGATAAGGCTTACTTTGTCTACAAACCACATGCTGTGGATAAGTATGTACCAGGTGTTGCTCACAAGTTTCCTTCTATCTCTCCAATGCTGTTTCACTAGGTACATTCACCAACTACATTATTTTTTTTGAAACTGCAAGGGAACATTAACATGGCTGAGCTCATAGGTTTGCAAGAGGAGAGGGCTAGAGTTAAATTTGTGCTAAAAAAGACAAAAACACTGTGTTGAGAAACCTGCTTCAAATTACTGATTTCAACATTTCACCCTCAATATGAAACTGCATGCTGCAAAATGTCTTTGGAGAGGCAGGTTGCTAGTTAATCTTGAATACTCAATTAGGGTATTAATTACACACACTTGTTCGAGATGAACAGGTTTTCTGGACTTGCAGAAAATCACCAGTGAAAGTAAATTGAGTTTTGAGCAATAACTGAGGGTGGTGTAAAGTCAACCCCACAGAATGACTGCAAAGTGCACTGAAGATTTGCAGCTGGTTTTCTTTACTAATAATGGGAAAGGGTGCTGATCGTGCTGTATCTGAAAAGGGTTTGTGGATATGAGTAGCATCCCTAAGCTTGAAGTCAGGAGATCTGGGTTACCATCCGGCTTAGCCTGAAGGTGCATTATAACAAGTTGACTGAAAAATATTTTTGTCTAGTACTGTTGTGATAAAGCAATTGTCTTTAACGTTTGACAACAGCACCTGGTTGGTAGTGAACATTACTCATGCTACTGCTGCATAATAACAAGCATGAACAAGTTATTTTCCCCTTTGTTCATGACAAATAGGATGTGCCAAAATTACATTCTGCCAAAGATACAGTAGTGTGAATTATGAATTTCAGCACCAGAATGATGCCAGGAATGTATTCCCTGTATCTCAAAAATTGGCAGATCATATCAAAGAACATGTTCCTTCAACTGGTCACAACAAGAAATGCACTGATTGCGCTCAAAAAGAATGCACTTCCAAAATTTGTAACTAGAAGAGATTCTGCATATGGACCTTTGCTGGATAATCCTGAATCTGTAAGGAGTTAAGCTGACAACAGATTTAGAATTGTACTCTGGGATAATTGAATATGAGGGAAGCTATATTTATTGATGTAGTTTGCAGATGGAAAGAATATGTGAACGTACATTTCAACTCAACAAGTAAGTGACAGCCATTTGCTGGTTCATTTCTGAGGACATTACTCTGACCAATCAGAGTTGATCTGCCTAATTTAAAATTTAACAGTCTTCTAACAGTCAATCAGTATTAATGGGCACATTCTCCATGCAAACACCTCTGCCAATCAGATTCCACTTGCCATCAATCTGCACTCTTCTCTTATGCAGTATAAATACTAGTTTTCACCTTGCATTGATGTTTCTTCTAATTTGTCTTGAAGATTATATGACAAGCATCTTTGACAATATTTGGCTTTTCTCAATAATATTCAAATTTTGTGCCAATAACAGATTATCTGTTTAAATTAAATTAGATTCCCTACAATATGGAAACAGGTCCTTTGGCCCAACAAGTCCACACCGTCCCTCCGAAGAGTAAGTTTAGTGGAGACACTTTGCTCAGATTCCCTCTCTGACTGCTTAGGTGATCTTGGCTGACAACCTTTGGATTCAGGAAACAATGAGGACCTTGCTAAACATTGCTTGATCTTGATCTAAGAAGACTTTTGGCCATTGCAAAAGTCATATTATCTTGTAGGCTAATAACTATGCAGGAAAGGGACAATTGGCTATATTTAAAAGTGCTTAGAATGAATACTCACATTTTCCATACTCCCTTCTGTTAAATTTGACCATTAACTGAATTTGACTATTGCAATGATGAGCACTTTGACATTTTAAGACAAATGAGTTTTGATAAGATTTGTAGCTCAGGTTGAGGTTCTGGATGTAGGTTTGCTCGCTGAGCAGAAAGGTTCATTTTCAGATGTTTTGTCACCATACTAGGTAATATCTTCAGTGAACCTCTGGACGAAGCACTGCTGATGTTTCCTGCTTTCTATTTATATCTTTGTATTTCCTTGAGAAAGCAGAAAACGTCAGCAGTGCTTTGTCCAGAGCTCACGGAAGATGTTACCTAGTATTGTGATTAAACATCTAAAAATGCAGCTTCCAGCTCAGTGAGCAAACCTACATTCAGATTGTAAGATAAAGGCTAATGTACCTGTTGTTCTAATTAAATTGCAGTCAATATAACATCCAGAGTGTTCTTAGCCAGAGTCAAGCCATTGTGTCAACTCAGGTGATATCTGTGTTTGAACTTTTACTGAGTTGTTCTGTTTACTCAGGCAATGCTCTGTGTCAGTAATCTACTCATGCTTGAAACCTAATCCTCTATTTTCTTTCCTGGAGTTGTAGTAAATGGAATTTGAATGACTGAGACTATATTTCATGCTGTCTGCTATGGATTCTCTGCAGTGATTTATCAATCCTTTCTTCAACTGCCCATAATAACACTTGTGCCCAGCTATGCAGAGCTTGAAGAGAACTGGGCCGTCCTGAAGTAGACTCTCCAATATCATTTCCCTGTACTTTTAGCTGTTTCTCACATACGAAGTCAGAGTCACCTGGCAAAATCTAACTCTTCGCTTATAAGATTTCACAGAGGTTAGAAAACCTGAGTTGGCATGTTGGCTAAATGAGTCCGATGATAATGCTTCCTGAGGAGCACTTGGCAACTTTCAGGAATTGCCATTTCCATCAGCAAACTCCACCATATCCATTACACCTTTGAAAATGAGTGGAAGACAAAATATATGATTTACTTTTGGAATGGTAACAATAATTTGCAAGCTATTATCATAAAAACGTTTGTATTCCAATTGCTGATGAAATCAATTCAAAATGATTTAGTGCAATTGATATTTTGGAGAAGTTGGCAGTCCCTTATCTCCCAATGTCCTATGGCTCTGGACACTAAGACTCTTCAGGTCTTCACATTTTCATTTTCTGCACTTTTCCACTGAGTGACTTTTCAAGAATAAAATCCAGCTCACTCCTTCTCTTATTGTATGCTTAGCTTCTTTGCAATGAGAGCATTAACAAGCCTACACAGGTGTAATGACATGTTCACATGATAAATAGATTCATTTGATGAGAATAATTGACACAGTTCCATGGTGAGCGAGTGTCAGGAGTAGTGTGATAGAGTTAGACTTGGGAAGACAGCATGACATGGGTTGAGTAATCTACCCAGCAGGAACCAGGTTAATGTGCAACTCTCATCACCTTTTCTTCATCTGCTTATTTCATGGTCTCTGGTTTCCTGTATTTTTTCCAGGAGCATGGTATTATATTCCTGATCCTCCTCTACTGGCCAATCTCTAAGTATGCTTTCATTATTTCCCTCATGGGCTTTCTCCTCCCGTTGCCAAGGAGTTATGTATGCCCCTCCACTTGCTGATGGCCTCCTACTGTACATTTAAGAAGAACACAGGTTTAGCCCTTGAATGGGTTTCATGAGCCACTGAGGTGCTCAACACTGCATTTGTTTCATTTGTTCGTGGAATGTGAGTGTTGCTGGCTGCGCCAGTGTTTGTCGCCAATCTTTAATAGCTCTTGAGAAAATGGTGGTGAACTGCCTCCTAGAACCATTGGAGTCCACTTGATGTAGTTACATCCACAATATTGTTAGAAAGGGAGTTGCAGGATTTTCACCCAGCAACAGTGAAAACATGGCCATGTAGTTTGGAGTCAGAATGGAGTGTGGCGTGGAGGGCAGCTCACAGGTAGCAAGTTGTAAGTTTACAAATTATGGACCCTGGTGCTGTTCCTGGCCTAGACTTTCAAGCCCAACCTCCAGCTACAGCCAGTGTATAACGGTTATTGGGCTCTGATATAGCCTTCTATCCTGGGTTCTGAATGGTGGTGTTTCCAGTCACCTACTGCCTTTGTCTTCTGAGTGAGAGAGGTTGTGGGTTTGGAAGTTGCTTTCAAAAAGTCTTGGGGATATTCAAGGACCAGGACCTCAATGCCAAGATTAAGATCACATTTTACTAGGCAGTACTTCCAAATGTCTTGGCAACTTGGATAATCTACTTCAAGCAGCTCAAAGCACTGAGAATTATCATCAGTGGTACCATCACAAGTTCCTAAAGGTCCAGTGAGAAGAACCATGGTCCACCAGCAGAGTGCTTACCCTCAGACCACACAAACAAATGGATTATCCATTCATTGACCTTATTGCTGTTTCTTAAACTTAGCTGAATGAAAATTAGCTGATTGAGAGTGACCACATGTTGGGAAATAATTGTTGGTGAAGCATTTTGGGGTGACTTGAAGATGTTAAAAAATTATACAGCTGCAAACTCTTTAATTTAATTTTAAAGAAACAGACAATTATGATATCATATAACACGGAGAGAGACCATTAAGCCTATTTTACTCATACAAGCACTTTTAAAAATATAATTTATTTCAATAACCATACTTTTTCCCAATTGAGATAATTAACTGACCACTTAAGGGCCTCAATGTTGTCATGGGTTATAAGGACCTCTGGAGGCTTCCCCTACCACTGCACAAAATCGCAAACAATTTGGCGTGCGATGATAACTGTCAGGAGGGCCATCTTCTGGATTTTACATTTCCTACCACATTTAAATAACCACTCATGAGGGCAATGTGAAATATAAGGTTATGGATGAAATTTTCACCCACCTGGTGTGATGTCAGCAATGGCACAAAAGGTGGGGGTAATACAGAGAGGCTAAAACATATGAGCCCGATTTTCAAAACCCTTTCTTCCAGTTTTACTGTCAAGTCTTAAATAGTTTCAGAATCTTCTGCACTAATAATGTTATTTCCATGTATTGGCTTCTTATCAAAGCTCGTCTTTTTTTTATGTGTCATTTCCAATTCTCCCCTTCTTTCCTGGGAAACTAGACAGCACATATTCCCAACAGAGAAATCCGAACAGATACCCAGCAATGACAGTTCACCAAATTCTTGTACCAGACATCATCCAACTGCTTTTGCAGCTCACTGTCCATGCCTGTTCTCTAGCCACCATCCTCCTTGACTCTTCATCCACCAGCATTGGTAAACCACCACCCTCACCATAATATCATACCTTCTCTCGAACCAACTCTGCACCATCATATGATTCTTAGCTTGCTTTCTTAGTACACATTCACTGACTTCAGCATCAGCTGACAGCCTCCCAGCCTCTTGTGGGTCACTTTGTTTTCTTATTGCATGGGGTCTGTTGCACTCAGTTTTACTGCTCGTGTCTGTGACTAATGTTGTTTTTCAGCACAGGGGGACAGGCAGACAGCTCATCAGGACAAGGAGCAATATGAGTAGACATGTCACTGTATGGGCCTATGGTACATCACCCCTGCAACATGTGCCAGCAGTTAATGTAACCAACACACTACTTGTTCAAAAATGGCAATATTTGAAAGTAAAAGAGGTAAAGGTCTTGTGGTGATGTAAGGGGACAATGGTCATTCAAGAAGCACATCTGATTCTCATTCAGGGAACAGATTGCATATGACGGAATTAGATGGAAGAGTTGTTCGTGATGGTGCTGGAACAAAGGAGGTCTGGAGGTGTGCCTAATGTGAGTAAGAATGTAAGGAACTTGAAGGTGAGGGCAGGTAAGTAATTTGAAGAATGAGGTGAATGAGAGCTAGTGAGTGGACATGATGCATGCAATAGTGAGAGTTGTCCATGGGCCTTGGTGAAAGATGTTTGCTTCGACAGAGTTTAAGTGAATGGAGGCTCTGTGAATGTGAGGTATCCAAGAGAAGCTGATATTACTTACCCTACAGAGTGTAGCAGGTCATTGACCTTTTTCCTTCACTGCTGGGTGTTCTGCTTTAAATGGGACACAGAGAAGATTGCAATTTGCGTCCATTCTGGCTGGGTCTGAAAGTGTGGGACATCTGCAGGAAATAGGACTGCCCTATTCTCCTTCATTCCATCCATCAAAATATCCAGATTTCTGTCCACAAAGCAGGGGCTAAGCTTTCCTTTTCTCTGGCTCTTAGAGGGCTGTGGGACTTTAGGTTTTGCTTCCTTAAAAGCCAGTATTGTAAACAACAGGGGCAGAAGTACTGATCCTTGCAGGACCCCAATTGTCATAGTATGCCAATGTGAGAATGACCCACTTATTCCTATTCTCTTTTTTCAATGTGTTACTATAACATTAATCCATGCCAATACTTTTCCTCCTATCCAATGACTTTTTTTTTACTCAATAGCCTGTGGAGGACTTTATCAAAAGCCTTCTGAAAATCTAAATATACCATGTCCATTGGCTCTTTTGTCAACTTTGTTAAAAACATCTTCAAAGAATTTCAGCAAGATTGCCAAAATATTTTCCAGTCACAAGTCAATGCAGATTGTGCCCAAACAGATCATTATTGTCGAAGTGTCTATCACATCTTTTGTTATAGATTCCAACATTTCCTCACTACTGACATAAGGCTAACAGATCTGTAGTTCCCTGTTTTCTCTATTACTCCTTTCTTAAATAATCTGCTACCTACCAATTTGCTTGAATCATGCCTGAATCTACAGAATTTTGAAAGGTAATCACCAACGCATGGATTATCTCTATAGATATATCACTCAACACGTTGGGATGTAAACTATCAGGTCCTGTGGATTTATCACCTTTCAGCTCAATTATTTTCTCCCATCTAATCTTCTCATTAATACTACTTTCCTTCAATTCCTCATTCTCCCTATCCATTTTGATCTCAAATTCTAGGAATTTGTTCTAGCATTCCCATTGCAAACAGGTAATGAAGTCAAACAACCATGGACCCAAAATTAGGCTTGCTAAATTGACTCAGAGCTGGAGAAATCAGGCTTGACAGAAAATTAGCCAAACTATATTCAAAGCAGTCAGCAGCTATTGATAGAGAACAATGGAAACCAAGGCCAAGGAGGTCACAAAGGTTCAAAGTGAACCAGTTGCAACCAACCTGAGGATTGTCGATGGAAGAAGATTCATTCAGACTTTCTGACACCTTGACTCCCAGTCAGTACCTGAATATGTGCATTTTATACCTCCCCAGTATTGTAGCAGTGAAGTGTGTTGGTGCAACCACATTGGATGTTTTTAATCCAGCTCATGACCACATTAGCCACAGGCTACAGAACATTCAGAAAAGTCTGGGGTGAGGGAAATAAAAAGCACATCTGAAAGCTGCCCACCTCACTGAAGACTCATAGCAAAAGACTGTGCAACAACCCAAGAGAAGATCTTCCCTGATATTCAAGATCCACTTTCATGGAAGAGAGCCAGACCTATATCAAAGGGGAAGGAAATACTTATTAGATTACTTACAGTGTGGAAACAGACCCTACGACTCAACAAGACCACACTGACCCTCCGAAGAGCAACCCACCCAGACCCACTCCCCTACACCTAACACTACGGGTAATTTAGCATGGCTAATTCACCTAACCTGCACATATTTGGACTGTGGGAGGAATCCGGAGCACCCAGAGGAAACTCACGCAGACATGGGGAGAATATGCAAACTCCACACAGACAGTTACCTGAGATGGGAATTGAACCCAGGTCTCTGGTGCTATGAGGTAGCAGTGCTAACCACTGTCATCTGTGCCACCCATCTCAAACATGTGAATTGTTATGGTTAATAATATTTCTCAGACAGAGTGAGCTAGATACAGAGTAAATATTGTGGGAATTTGGGAAATAGCCACATTGTGTTTTTAATATAGAATATGTTGTTCATAAAATTGAGTTGAACCGCAATTCAAATTCTGTGTCCCTTTGTCTGCCTTACCAACAAGGACTTTAGGTAAAACGTTTTTAATTAAAAAACTGATCCAGGTTTCCAAAGCACAGAGAACAGTAATCATTTAGCTTCTCTGCCGGTTCTTTAATCCTCATTATAAGTTATCCTGATTCTGCCTGTATTGGAGCAACATTTGTTCTCGCCAAATGTTACCTTTTCATATGCCTATAAATACTTCTACAGTCTGATTTTAAGTGTTTTTGTTGGATAAAACTCATACTTTGGTCTCCCTTTTCTAATTCTTTTATTTGTTCTCCTTTGACACATTCTAAAAGCTTCCCCGTCCTCACATTTACTGCTATTTTTGCAATTTTACAACTTTTAATCTTATACAATCCTGAACTTTCTTAGTTAGATGACATTGATTTTCTTTTTGAGTTTTTGTGGTTGAAGGAATGTATAGCTACGATGGTTCCCTACCTCTTTATTGCATTTTTAGTTTCAACTTAGCTCCTTTTTCACAGTTCTGACTTATCAACTCTGAGGTCGTTTTATATGAATTCTCATGGAACTGTGTGCTTCGACTTTCTCTGCCTTTCAATAATCTGCAGACTTTTAACAAGCATTGCTGTTGTTTTCATCAGGGTATGTATGCTTTCTTTGAACTAGCTCATACTCCTTTCCATGACAGAAATTATGTTTGCTTCTGACCCCAATTAGGTCTCCTCAAAAACTTCCCTTATTTAACCTCTAAGCTTTTCACAGCTAAAATCAATCTTGGATTAATCTATACCAAAAGCAAGCTGATGTCTTTCAATGTTCACTCCTCCTATGAAAACCTCATGAAGTAACCAACACTGTATACAACTAGTTTGTAATCTAAACTCTAAAAATGACATTTTAAGTATCACATACCTTTCAGCACACAACCCAGACTATTGCAATCAAATTTTAGCCAATAAAATCAGAGTGCAAGTTCAACACAGAAATCCCATATGTGAATTCACTGCCTATTCTTATGGATTCCATTTAAACTTCAGAGTTGAAATAATCTCTTGTGTGACTTTCCCCTTCCAAAATGAGATGATTCCTAGTGCAGGGCAACTGAATCAGCAGGCAAGCTGACAGCTCATGACATTTCTCAAGTATCTGCACTACTAAAGTAAATGTCAGAATTCCAGGTATTACTTTTTCACAGCAGCCTTAGCAATGCTTTTACCTATGCCTAGCCACAAATAACATGCCTCCATAATTTTGATGCTTATTGCACCAGTGACTCACGACAAGAAGTCAAATTTTCAAACATTAAAAACCTCTCTCCCAGGATAACATCAACGTTATCGATGTTACAGCTGATGAGTACTTAAAAGCTTTGGATTTGCCTACAAGTCTGCCTTTTGTAATCAGTTCTTTCTCTTCTGTCAAACATTGGAAGAATTAAGTGTGCTGTTCTCAAGAATGGCTAAAAATAGGTACAAGTCCAAAGTGACCTTTTAGAACACAATTTTCTGTCAAAACACCAAGCCCTAATTTTCACTTCCATAAAGCAGAAAAATGAAAACTTGCAGCATAACAGAATACCTTTTAATGATCTGACTCTATGTAAAACCTTTAGGTGAGTAACATATCCTTAGAAATCATAATCAGCTTGGGTTGATAATCATACGTTAATAATACAGTAGAAAAAAACACATCAAATACAATGCTACCCCTCACTATTGTAAATTAAGTACTCTAAAATAACTTTTTTAGTTAAACCCTTTATTCTCCTTGACTGTCCATTGTCCTCCTTATTCTGTCTTTTAATTTTGCCTGTCTTCTTATAATATTTAAGCTTTAAGGACACATATTCCTGTTACTGAGTTTAGATTGGTCACGGTGTGGTGTTCTGAACTTAATGGAGCAAGAAAATCCTAATTGGGAGTGAGCTCCCACAAATGGTTAGGTGATGGTTAGGTGATGGTTAGGTGATGGTTAGCTGAGTCACTTAGACACCTGATTTCTAATGCAGAGAGATGCCAACAGCACATTTACAATTCATGCATCAGCTGAGGTTACCATGAAGATTCAAAAATCATGCCTCACCTCAGGTAAAACCCGCCACCAGTCATCTCTCTAATGAGAGAGAAAAAAAAACAATGCTATGGTCCTCTGAGACTATGTTCTGGATTAGCTGTGCTGGAAGAGCACAGCAGTTCAGGCAGCATCCAAGGAGCAATAAAATCGACGTTTCGGGTAAAAGCCCTTCATCATGAATAAAGGCAGTGAGCCTGAAGCATGGCGAGATAAGCTAGAGGAGGGTGGGGGTGGGGAGAAAGTAGCATAGAGTACAATGGGTGAGTGGAGGAGGGGATGAAGGTGATAGGTCAGGGAGGAGAGGGTGCAGTGGATAGGTGGAAAAGGAGATAGGCAGGTCCGGACAAGTCATGGGGACAGTGCTGAACTGGAAGTTTGGAACTAGGGTGAGGTGGAGGAAGGCGAAATGAGGAATCTGTTCAAGTCCACATTGATGCCCTGGGGTTGAAGTATTCTGAGGCAGAAGATGAGGCGTTCTTCCTCCAGGCATCTGGTGATGAGGGAGCGGCTGTGAAGGAGGCCCCGGACCTCCATGTCCTCAGCAGAGTGGGAGGGGGAGTTGAAATGTTGGGCCACGGGCCGGTGTGGTTGATTGGTGCGGGTGTCCCGGAGATGTTCCCTAAAGTGCTCTGCTAGGAGGCGCCCAGTCTTCCCAATGTAGAGGAGACCGCATCGGGAGCAACGGATACAATAAGTGATATTAGTGGATGTGCAGGTAAAACTTTGATGGATGTGGAAGGCTCCTTTAGGGCCTTGGATAGAGATGAGGGAGGAGGTGTGGGCGCAGGTTTTACAGTTCCTGCGGTGGCAAGGGAAGGTGCCAGGATGGGAGGGTGGGTTGTAGGGGGGTGTGGACCTGACCAGGAAGTCACGGAGGGAACGGTCTTTGCGGAAGGCGGAAAGGGGTGGGGAGGGAAATATATCCCTGGGGTGGGGTCTTTTTGGAGGTGGCGGAAATGTCGGCAGATGATTTGGTTTATGTGAAGGTTGATAGGGTGAAAGGTGAGCACCAGGGGCATTCTGTCCTTGTTACGGTTGGAGGGGTGGGGTCTGAGGGCGGAGGTGCGAGATGTGGGCGAGATGCGTTAGAGGGCATCGTTAACCATGTGGGAAGGGAAATTGCGGTCTCTAAAGAAGGAGGCCATCTGGTGTGTTCTGTGGTGGCACTGGTCCTCCTGGGAGCAGATACGGTGGAGGCGGAGGAATTGGGAATATGGGATGACATTTTTGCAAGAGGTAGGGTGGGAAGAGGTGTAATCCAGGTAGCTGTGGGAGTCGGTGGGTTTGTAAAAAATGTCACTGTCAAGTCGGTCGTCATTAATGGAGATGGAGAGGTTCAGGAAGAGGAGGGAGGTGTCAGAGATGGTCCAGGTATACCTGGACCATCTCTGACACCTCCCTTCCCTTCCTGGACCTCTCCATCTCCATTAATGGTGACCTACTTGACATTGACAGTTTTTACAAATCCACCGACGCCCACAGCTACCTGGATTACATCTCTTCCCACCCTTCCTCTTGCAAAAATGCCTGGAGGAAGAACGCCTCATCTTCCGCCTCGGAACAGTTCAACCCCAAGGCATCAATGTGGACTTCAACAGTTTCCTCATTTCCCCTTCCCCCACCTCACCTTAGATCCAAACGTCCAGCTCAGCACTGTCCCCATGACTTGTCCGGGCTTGTCCTACCCGCCTATCTCCTTTTCCACCTATCCACTCCACCCTCTCCTCCCTGACCTATCACCTTCACACCCTCCCCCACTCACCTATTGTACTCTTTCCAATTTCTCCCCACCCCCACCCTCCTCTAATTTTCCTTCCACCCTTCAGGCTCTCTGCCTTTATTCCTGATGAAGGTCTTTTACCCGAAACGTTGATTTTGCTGCTCCTTGGATGCTGCCTGAACTGCTGTGCTCTTCCAGCACCACTAATCCAGAATCTGGTTTCCAGCATCTGCAGTCATTGTTTTTACCTCTGAGAGTACGGTTCATTTACCTTAAATTGATGAATCTAGGTCCCTATTCTGTTTCAGAATGGCTCTGGCTTTTATTTCCATTATTTTCTGCATTGAATATTGTTTATTTTCCAAACTGTAACCATCTATTATTGTCAATAAGTTGGTGATTGCATTATTCTCTGCTTCGAGGTTCTATAAGGTCTTATTAGAACCAGATATTTTCAGTTTCCTCAGAAACTGCTCAGTGAATTAAACATTCTGGATTTGCCTCGAGCTTGGTGAAACATACCAATTCTTAAATGGAACATAATCAAAACAAACTCCCTTGCTTGAAGGATTAATTGCCTTTATTTCATGTTGTCTCTGAGCCAAATAAGTTGACTTAATTTTATCTTATAAACATTTTATAATAACAACGTTTTAACTATCAATTCAAACAGTTGCCATTTATTAAAAAAAAACTTCTGTTGCCTTGATTGGGATAAGGCTACTGACAAATACTTATTAGTTAAAATCTTCCAGTGGAATTATGTTTTTCATTCAAAAACTGATCAAAATTTGCCACTGTCTTACTCACTTTATTTTGAAGTGCATCACTTTTGTCACTTTCATTTTACAACAAGTTGACAAGAAAGACAAGGTGTGGTATTCTTTTAAATGATTTAGGAAAAATGCCAATGACTGTAAACTTAAACTTCTCACGTTGATCAATTTCTTTTTGGAGCAAATTCTAATGAGTTAAACTGAGTTCTACTTGAACTCTCCAACTGAGGCATAGGTATTTATTTTAAGCATTCTACATAGTGACATAAAAAAGGTTGCTACAGATAAAATAACAGAGGTAGTACAGGAAACATTGAAACATACATAATTTCCCACTCACCTAACATTAGAGATGTCTTAAAAAGTTTTTGCTTATAATCTCAGCCTGCAGGTCAACATTTTATGAGCTGACTGATTCATGCATTGATTCCATCTCAAGTTTGCAGGCCAAGCAATTTAAATTAAGGTACTGGATGTATTTGACGATATTTGTTTGTAGCAAAATTCTTCCAGGCATTTTATATTTTAATTGGATTTGGTAAACTAGATTTCTTTCCTCAAAAGTTCAGCAAACACAGAGGTTCTCAGTATTTCTACTGAGGTTTAATATTCTCACACAATGTCATTCAGATTCTTTAAAAAGAATCTTCTCTTTGGATGAATAAAACAATTCCAGCTATTTATTGTGAGCATACTTTAAAGTTATGAGGGTACAAAGAAAATAAGGAGAGTACTTGGTGATTTTGCTATTTGATACAGCCAATTGATGATTTATTTATTATAAGATAAATCATCCACTTTGAACATGTCTAAGTTTGATTTTATTAATCATGTAAGGACATGTCTGACTTATTTATAGAAATATGGTAAGAAAAATATCATTAGCTTCATTTTGAAAGTTCTTTACCATTTACAGAGCAAGTTTTTGTTCTGTGATGTAGATTGTATGATTTATATATGTTTTTAAAGTATCAATTACTTTAAGTTTGGATTTTTCAATGTTGAATTATGACATGTTGGTTTTTCTATATGTCTGAAGAATTTAATGATTAGTTTGTAGGATTTTCTGTAGCCATGATGATTTCATTTAAAATAGCTTTCAGAACTAATGAGTTATTTTCACTTGGAATATTTAGAACTGAGCAAGGTAAATAATTATGCAAGTCATCTGTTGGAAATGTCTGGAATCTTTTAAGCCTTAGAGCAATATCCATAGCTTGGATTGGATTCTGGGTAATCCAAGATGGAGGATGGGAAAAATTTCTGGCTGTAACAGCTGCTCCTTTTTTGAGGTATTGCAGGTGATTTCCTTGAATTCCAGGTAAAGCAATTATTGTTTTACATGCTGTTGCATTGATTTGGAACTTTGGAGGAAAGAAAAGTCAAACCAGTAGCACTTTCAGACAAAGGAAGCACATGGTGTGGGCAGTGCAAGAGAGAGAGAGAAAGAAACCCACCCACATTGCAAAGTGACAGAGTTATCAGTTACAGCCTTTGCTGTTGAAGTTATGTGTTGCTGGACGTTGGTGTGCATCTGGGAAAATTTTAAAAAAAGCAGTGAAATTCACAACTGATCTTGAAGGAACTGGTCTGGGAGAGGTCACAGCACAGAAGCAGGTAAATGGATTTTAAGCATGGCCTTAAAATAAGTCTGCAGTAGTGAGTAGAGCAGGTTCTTTCTAGATTATATTGAGCTATGTCTCTTGATTTAAACTTAAAATTTAAACCATAAGTATTAATTTAATCAGGAGCAGTGTCTATAGAGGAATAAGACAGTGGTATTTTCTGGGTCTGTAGATTGAAAGAAGCAAAAATGGACCTTAGTAGAGTGATATGCTCTTCTTGTTGGATGTGGGAGTTTAGGGAGAGTTTACGGGTTACTGAGGATTGCATCTGCAATAAATACCATTGGTTGTGAATTCTATCAGATCGAATGGATCAGTTGGAGAGGCAATTAAAGGCAATGAGGAATTTCCAAGAGCAAGGGGATGTGATAGATGGCAGTTACAGGCAGGGGGGAAAGTCTTAGATATAGTCACATAGATGGGTTAACTCCAGGAAAGATGAGAGGCAGGCAGGTAGTGCAGGAATCTTCTGTGGCTACCCCCATTTCAAACAAGTATGCTGTTTTGGAAAATGTAGGGGGTAATGGATTCTTCGGGGAATGTAGCATGAACAGCCAAGTTTCTAGTATTGAGACGGGCTCTAATGTAATGAGAGGTACGTCGGGTTCCAAGCGATTGTATTCGGGGACTCTCTTGTCTGAGGCACAGACTCGATGTTTCTGTGGTCAGAAGTGAAACATCAGAATGGTGTATTGCTTCCTGGTGCCAGGATCAAGGATGTCTCAGTATGTGGAGGAACCTACTAGAGAAGGTACAAGACTTGGCCTACTCTTGGGAAATAAGGCAGGGCAGGTGACTGAGGTGTCAGTGGGAGAGCACTTTGGGGCCAGTGACCATAACTCTATTAGATTTAAAATAGTGATGGAAAAGGATAAACCAGATCTAGAAGTTGAAGTTCTAAATTGGAGGAAGGCCAATTTTGATGGTATTAGGCAAATCAAAAGCTGATTGGAGGCAGATGTCCACAGGTTGAGGGATGACTGAAAAATGGGCAGCCTTCAGAAATGATAATAACTAGAGTCCAGAGAAAGTATATTGCTGTTACAGTGAAAGGAAAGGCTGGTAGGTATAGGGAATGCTGGGTGACTATAAAGAAATTGAGGGTCTGGTTAAGAAAAAGAAGGAAGCATATGTCAGGTTTAGACAGGATAGATCGAGTGAATCCTTAGAGTATAAAGGCAGTAGGAGTATATTTAAGAGAGAAATCAGGAGAGTAAAACAGGGACATGAGATAGCTTTGGCAAATGGAGTCAAGGAGAATCAAAAGGATTTTTACAAATACATCAAGGACAAAATTGTAACTAGGGAGAGAATAGGGCCCCTCAAAGATTAGCAAGATGGCCTTTGTGTGGAACTGCAGAAAATGGGGGAAATGCATCAGTATTTACTGTGGAAAAGGACATGGAATGTATAGAATGTAGGGACATACAAGGTGACAGCTTGCAAAATGACCATATTACAGAGGAGGAAGTGCTGGATTTCTTGAAATGCATAAAAGTGGATAAATCCCCAGGATCTGATCAGGTGTACCCTAGAATTCTGTGGGAAGCTAGATAAGTGATTGCCTGGCCTCTGACTGAGATATTTGTATTATCAATAGTCACAGGTGAGGTGTCTGAACACTGGAGGTTAGCTAATGTGGTGCCACTGTTTAAGAAATGTGGTAAGGACAAGCTGGGGAAGTATAGACCAGTGAGCCTGACGTCGGTGGGGGGTAAGTTAGACAATAGACAATAGACAATAGATGCAGGAGTAGGCCATTCTGCCCTTCGAGCCTGCACCGCCATTCAATATGATCATGGCTGATCATTCCTAATCAGTATCCTGTTCCAGCCTTATCTCCATACCCCTTGACTCCACTATCTTTAAGAGCTCTATCCAATTCTTTCTTAAATGAATCCAGAGACTGGGCCTCCACTGCCCTCTGGGGCAGAGCATTCCACACAGCCACCACTCTCTGGGTGAAGTAGTTTCTCCTCATCTCTGTCCTAAATGGTCTACCCCGTATTTTTAAGTTGTGTCCTCTGGTTCGGCACTCCCCCATCAACGGAAATATGTTCCCTCCTGCCAGAGTGTCCAGTCCTTTCATAATCCTATACGTTTCAATCAGATCCCCTCTCAGTCTTCTAAACTCAAGGGTATACAAGCCCAGTCGCTCGTCTTTCCGTGTAAGGCAATCCTGCCATTCCAGGAATTGACCTCGTGAACCTACGCTGCACTCCCTCAATAGCCAGAATGTCTTTCCTCAAATTTGGAGACCAGAACTGTATACAGTACTCCAGGTGTGGTCTCACCAGGGCCCTGTACAGCTGCAGAAGCACCTCTTTGCTTCTATACTCAATCCCTCTTGTTATGAAGGCCAGCATGCTATTAGCCTTCTTCACGACCTGCTGTACCTGCATGCTTGCCTTCATTGACTGGTGGACAAGAACACCCAGATCTCTCTGAACAGCCCCTTTACCTAATTTGATACCATTGAGGTAGTAATCTGCCTTCCTGTTCTTGCCACCAAAGTGGATAACCAGACATTTATCCACATTAAACTGCATCTGCCATGCATCTGCCCACTCACCTAACTTGTCCAGGTCACCCTGTAATCCCCTAACATCCTCATCACATTTCACCCTACCACCTAGCTTTGTGTCATCAGCAAATTTGCTAATGTTATTGCTGATACCATCTTCTATATCATTTACATATATTGTAAAAAGCTGCGGTCCCAGCACGGATCCCTGCGGTACCCCACTGGTCACTGCCTGCCATTCCGAAATGGAGCCGTTAATCACTACCCTTTGTTTCCTATTAGCCAACCAATTCTCTATCCAATCTAGTACTTTGCCCCCAATCCCGTGCGCCCTAATTTTACTCACTAACCTCTTGTGTGGGACTTTATCAAAAGCTTTCTGAAAGTCCAGGTACACTAAATCTACTGGATCTCCCTCGTCCATCTTCCGAGTTACATCCTCAAAAAATTCAAGAAGATAGTCAAGCATGATTTCCCCTTCATAAATCCATGCTGACTCTGTCCTATCCTGTTACTATTATCCAGATGTGCCGTAATTTCATCCTTTATAATAGACTCCAGCATCTTTCCCACCACTGAGGTCAGACTAACTGGTCTATAATTTCCTGCTTTCTCCCGCCCACCCTTCTTAAAAAGTGGCACAACATTAGCCGCCTTCCAATCCTCAGGAACCGACCCCGATTCTATTGAACTCTGGAAAATAATCACCAGCGCATCCACGATTTCCCGAGCCACCTCCTTCAGTACCCTGGGATGCAGGCCATCAGGTCCCGGAGACTTATCAACCTTCAGACCTAACAGTCTCTCCAACACCAAATCCTGGCAAATAGAAATTCCCTTCAGTTCAGGTCCTTCAGCCACTGTTACCTCAGGGAGATTGCTTGTGTCTTCCCCAGTGAACACAGATCTGAAGTACCCATTTAATTCCTCTGCCATTTCTTCGTTCCCAGTAATATATTCCCCTGCTTCTGTCTTCAAGGGCCCAATTTTTGTCCTAACCATTTTTTTGCCTTGGACATACCTAAAAAAGCTTTTACTATCAAGTTGCTGGAGAGAATCCTGATGGACAGGATGTACATGTATTTGGAAAGGCAAGGACTGATTAGTGATAGTCAACATGGCTTTATGCATGGCAAATCATGTCTCACAAACTTGATTGAGTTTTTTGAAGAAGTAACAAAGAGGATTGACGAAGGCAGCGTGGTAGTTGTGATCTATATGGACCTCAGTAAGGCATCTGATAAGGTTCCCTATGGGAGACTGGTGAGCAAGATTAGATCTCATGGAATACAGGGAGAACTCGCCATTTGGATACAGAACTGGCCCAAAGGTAGAAGACAGAGAGTCGTGGTAGAAGGTTGCTTTTCAGACTGGAGGCCTGTGACCAGTGGAGTGCCACAAGGATCGGTGCTGGGTCCACTACTTTTCATCACTTATATAAATGATTTGGATGTGAACATAAGAGGTATAGTGGGTAAGTTTGCAGATGACACAAAAATTGGAGGTGTAGTGGGCAGCGAAGAAGGTTACCTAAGGTTACAACAGGATCTTGATCAGATGGGCCAATGGGTTGAAAAGTGGCAGATGGAGTTTAATATATAAATGTGAGGTGCTGCATTTTGGGAAAACAAATCTTAGCAGGACCTATACACTTAATGGTAAGGTCCTCGGGAGTGTTCCTGAATAAAGAGACCTTGGAGTGCAGGTTCATAGTTCCTTGAAAGTGGTGTTGTAGGTAGATAGGATAGTGAAGAAGGCATTTGGTATGTTTTCCTTTATTGGTCAGAGTATTGAGTAAAGGATTTGGGAGCTAATTTTGTGGTTGTATAGGACATTGGTTAGGGCACTGTTGGAATATTGCATGCAATTTTAGTCTCCTTCCAAAAAGAAAGATGCTATGATACTTGAAAGGTTCAGAAAGGATTTACAAGGAGGCTGAAGGGTGACTTTATAGAGGTTAATAAAATCATGAGAGACATGGATAAAATAAACAGACAAAATCTTTTCCCTGAGGTGGGCGAGTCCAGATCTAGAGAGCACAGGTTTAGGGTGAGAGGGGAAAGATATAAAAGAGACCTGAGGGGCAACATTTTCACTCAGAGGGTCGTTCGTGTATAGAATGAGTTGCCAGAGGAAGTGGTGGAGGCTGGTATAATTGCAACATTTTGAAAGTCATCTGGATGGATATATGAATCATAAAGGTTTGGAAGGATATGGACTGGGTGCGGGCAGGTGGGACGAGATTGGGTTGGGATATCTGATTGGCATGGATGGGTTGGATCGAAGGGTCTGTTTCCATGTTATACTTCTCTATGACTCTATGACGCTAAGTCTTTAAAAAAAAATTTCAGTTTAGGTCAATTCTGCCAAAGTTTGTTTTTGGAGGTGAATGTTGTAGCAGCCTCCTGGCTGCTAAAACTCAGATAGCCAACTTGGCCAAACAGCAAGGGATGCTGGGTACATTGGCCAAGTGAAACTCTAAAATCACAAAACCCATCCACCAGTCACAATGCAAATACGGCAGTGAAGTGCTCTTGACATTAGCACAATGTGAAAGGCAACAGTTAATCTGGGCAGACACCCCTAACAATTTATCCATTAAACAAAGTGGATCCAAGCCAGAAAGCTTTTGGGTCCTGCTACACAAAGAAACTAACAGAAGCATGCCACCTAAATGATTGACTCTTGTTTCAAACTATTAATTGTATCTCCCTGATTGGCCAGAACAACATAAAATTCCAGAAAACCTTCTTAAAAATATAAAAACAGCGTTCATTTGCGGACCCCCATCCTGGAACCACTCTTGGAACCACCCTCAAAATCTTTGGAATCACCCGAGGTTCTCTGAGGAGACCAGCATAGCAAAAGGCAGAGACAGATTAATCATCCAAGGAGAGAAAGGAAGAAAGCAGCTTTGTAGCCCCAGAGACAAAGCCACAGAGAGAGAGAGTGTCTGCATGACTTTAAAGGAGACTTGGGAAGTATTGTAATCTTAAGGGATCATAGTATTAAAGATTAGTTTTGTGTTAGAGACTATTGTAACTTTGTTCCTAATAATGTTGGGACTGTTTTGTATTGGTACCAGTTTGTGTTCATATTGATTTGACCGCTTTGGTCAAATCAAACCTACTGTTTTGGTAGGATACCTGGGCAAATTCATTTATAACATTCTGGCTGGAGTTGTCTGTCACTTGTTTAGAGGAACAAAACTACATTATATAAAACAGTGCTCTTGTAAAGGGGAGAGAACACTTAACAAAGATTAACTGAGCGTAAGGAGTTTTGTGGTATTTCCAAAAAAAAATGTTTGGATTAAACCCTGAAGAGATTATTTGAAGCTGTAAATATTTGAACTCGGGTGTGAGAAAGCTCCAGGGAAAAGTTAGTTTTTGTGGACTGAGTTAAAGTCACAGTTAACCCAAATGAGGTAGAAAAAAGAGAGATTTTTCTCTGCTGTGAGTTTTGTACAACGTTACATTTGAGAAGTGTTAAATAGTGCTTTTGGAGTATATAAAGGAAAGTTTCAGAATTAATGCAATTACATTTCTATAATACGTTTCAAATTTTTAAAAGTGTACTATATGTAAATATAGTTGTCTATTCTATTTTATCTTAACTTCTCTTGCTTAAAAAAATTTGGTTGTATTGTTTAAGCCAAACCTGTAACACCATATGTTTACGTTTCAGTGAGAGACTACCTTGCTTGTACCAAACCAAAACAAATTATGAAGATCTAAGCCAGACTTCAGTCTGAGACCTGACTTGTCCAGTAATGACATCAGCTGAATATAATTATATATTTCATGTTGTATTTTAAATTTGTGAATATTATCAACCATGAATTAAATAGTATGGATAAAGTAACATTCATTAACAATTCAGGGAAGCCTTTCATCTATCCAATATTTGTGGTGAAGCTGCTATAGTTTGACCATTATGTAACTGTTCAAATTGTGTTTGTTTATTAATGAGTAAGAAAAAAATACTTGCGCGACATATCTTCAGGATGTCACAGAGTGCTGCATTGACTAAACCACATTGATATCAATTTGTGTTCAGTAATTTCCCATAAATAATAAGTTGGATAAATGCTCAGTTAAAATGTGTTTTTGGTGCTTTCAGTGCTGCTGCTGCATTAACAATGAGAATAATTGACCAGGTTATCTCAAAAACTGACTGCATTTCCCTTTAAAAGAATGTCATGTGAACAGGCCTGAACAGGCATTTTGACAAGCAGGTAGACTGCCAACCCTCTTTAAATATAGTACCTGTCATAATGTAGCACACCCTCTACTGAAGTGGAAAACACAGATACTGTTCACTGAAATGTGGCTTTAAACTATATCTATTTCCTTTGAAGCCTCCTCTGCCATTGTTGCTTGGTGAGGCTTGTGTATCACTCACAATGGTGGAACTGAGGAGTCACTGTGTCTGAGAACAGCTCTGAAATGGGGAAGGGAGCCACTCCTCCTCAACAGCAAAGCCCACTTTTTCACCTGGGCAGAACATGGACCTGGTTGAGATTCCAGGCATCTTGTCTCCCCATTTATCTGGCCTGTGCTTTGTGGAGTGTATGACCAAGGTGAGAGTACGTGGATCTGGCTATATCTTTGGCATCAGCAAGAGGCATGCTGGATCAGGATCTATCTTAGGGTCATCATGGAGACACATACACACCTGTTAGGGACTCATCAGCAATCATGGCCTGAAGCGACTCCTCCATCTTCCATACATGGCTACATACAGCCTCTACAGGTGTCCTCCCTTTATGCTGCAGTGCAGGAATTGCTGTATTGCTGACAATTCCAAAAACCTAGGGCACAGGCCTGACTTCTCTTGGTTCTCCAAGTGTCAGTGACCTCACCTCTTGCAGTCACCATTAGCCACTCAGACATCACTGTGATGTGCTCACCAGCCTGTGTCCCTGAATCAAGTTCCAAACACATAGCTGCCCACATGAGTGTATATGTGATGGTGGGGAGTGGGGCAGGGGAAATGATAGGCAAGCTCTAAAGACTCTTCTTTCTCCTGATAGTTCCTCTACATTCACAACTCAACAAGGGAATGTTTAATTGCTTGGAATAAAATTCTCCCAACCTGCTTGGGTGTAATTATCACCAAAGGACAATATACAAAAGGATTTTCATATGGTGGTGACCTGTTAATGGTCCTATAGACCTCAATCACTTGGATGGTTTAAAAAAAACAGACTGAATCTTGAGGCAGATTGGTTGTTTGCTTAGACTCCATCTGTTGCGTCACCAGCTGGTTAAATTCTGAGCAGACTGAGAAAAAGTTCAGAAATACACAATTAAAGCTTTTCAAAGACCAGAGGAATTCTGGTCATGTGACAGATACGGTTTTAAATAATCAATTAGCTTCTGTTCTTCTGGTCAATAATCCATTTTTCACCTGAAGAGATTGATAAGGATGTTAGTATTTTCATAAGTTAAACAAAATTTGATGATTTTCCTTTTATTATCAATCCCTGCTAGGGAGACATACAAACTTTCTGTTCTATGGTGTTTATTGACTACACTAATTACACAATGTGAAGCTGTGGGATTTCAAATGTATGGTGCTTAAACTATATTCTGATAATTTATGTTGAAATTGCTCGGAATTGTTGTCAACTTGTGTCATGTGATTGTTAGCAGCCATGTTTCAGGTCAGCCAAAATTCATTTCAAACATTTAAAACAAGGAACTCTAGTTTGTAAAATTGTGATAACTTTCAGGTTTTGTGAAAAACAATCAAGAAAATAACTGGGATATTAATTTTAGGATTTCAGCAGGCAACAGACAGAAGTTAATTGGTAGGATATTTTACACACTAACCGATTCTTCTTTATATCAACCTAAGTAGACAAAAAAAAAGTGCAGAGTGTAAAGATGAGAAGCTGATTTGATCCTGTTCAAGGGGCTTTATATCTCAATAAACTTGCTTGAGCACAATAATTTATAAATCCCTCCATGAAGAAAGTTATGTGTAAATCAAATGGATGATATGAATGAGAAAATACAGTTGAAAAATAAACTACAAATTGATAACAGTGTAAGCAATGTTTTATTTATAAATTAGACAATCACCAAGACACAAGATATAAAGTATAAATATACATATAAACTTTAAAATGACAATCTACTAAATCTAATTTGTCAACTTAATGTAATACTGCATAGGTTGAATAGGCATAGTCAATCATCTTTGGTTCCCACACATTTTTTAGCCAAATGTTTATGAAACTACTCCTTGAAGAATGTTCCAGCACTCACTAGGAAGAAAAAAATTCCAGCTTCCTTAATAGACATGCTCTTAAAAGTCTACATTATTAAAAAAAAGAGTAACATTGGTCAAAGTGTATAGTTGGAGATTCCAAGTGATAAACAGAAACAGGCAGCTGAGAATCACTGCTGTACTTCCCATTTCCACAAATTAAGATTGGATTCTCTTACACATAGCAGTCATAGGATAGACACCCCCATGATAGGCAGAAAGGGAGTTATAATGGAATGAAAATTTTAAAAGACCATAAGATATAAGAATAGAATTATGCCATTTGGCCCATCGAATCTGCTCCAATATTTGATCATGGCTGATCTATTTCTCAGCCCTATTCTTCTGCCTTCTCCCTGTAATCTTTTATCCCTTTACTAATCAAGAACATATCTATCTCTGTCTTAAATACTCTCAATGATTTGGCCTTCATAGCAGTTTGCAACAATCAGTTCCATAGATTCACCAACCTGTGACTGAAGAAATTTCTCCTATTCTCAGTTCTAAAGGATCGCCCCTTCACTCTGAGGATGTGCACTCAGGTCTTAGTCTCTCCTACTAGTGGAAACATGTTCCCCACATTCACTCTATTCAGGCCTCTCAGAATTTTGTAAGTTTTAAAGAGCTCCCCTCTCATCCTTCGAAACTCTATCTCCTACAAACCCAGAGTCCTTAACCACACCTCATGTGATAAGCCTTTCATTCCAGGACCATTTTTGTAAGCCTCCTCTGGACTACCTCCAAATCCAGCGCATTCTTCTTTAGAAATGGGGCCTAAGACTACTCAAAATATTCCAAATTCTGTCTGGTTAGAACCTTATACAGTTTGAAGGGTGCTCCCCTTTCCTTATATTCTAGCCGTCTCGAAATGAATGCTAACACTGCATATGCCTTCCTAACTGCCAACTGAACCTGCACGGTAACCTTAGAAGAATGCTAAACTAGGACTCCTAAGTCCCTTTGTGCTTCAGATTTTCAAATCCTTTTTCGTTTCGAAAATAGTCTGCACCTTTATTCTTCCTGCCAAAGTGCATACGCTTTCCCATATTGTATTGTATTTGCCACTACCTTTCCTACTTTCCTAGTCTATCCAAATCATTCTGCAGCCTTCTTGCCTCCTCAACACTACTTGTCCCTCCACCTATGTTTGATTCATCGACAAACATATCAACAATGTTCTCATTTCCTTTGTCTAGATGCATTGTACAGTTGTACAATTGTACAGTTGTAATCCCAACACTGATCCCTGCAGATCTCCACCAGTTACTGGCTGCCATCCTGAAAAGATCCCTTTATCACTACTCTCTGACTTCTGCCAGTCAGCCAATCCTCTAAGCATGTGAGTACCTTGTTCTGAACACCATGAGGTCTTAGCTTTTTTAGCAGCCTCCTGTGCAGCACCTTGTCAAAGCTGTTCTGGAACTCCAAACAGATCACGTTCACTTGCTCTCCTTTGTCTAACCTGCTACTCAAAGACTATTAACAGACTTGTCAGGCATGATTTCTCTTGATGAAGCCAAGCTGACTCAACTCTATCTTACCATGCACTTCCAAGAGCTCCATAATCTAATGCTTAATAATGGACTCAAAAATCTTATAAACGATCGAGATCAGGCTAACCAGCCTATAATTTTCCATCTTCTGCCTCCCTCTCTTCTTAAAGAGTGTGTTACATTAGCCATTCTCCAGTCCTTTGTACCGTCTGTGACTCCAATGATTCCTAAAAGATCACTAACAATGCCTACACAATCTCTTCATCTATCTTCTTCAGAACCCCAGGTGTAGTCCAATTGGTCCCTGTTACTTATCCATCTTCAGATTCTGCACCTTCTCCTTAGTGATGGCCATTACACTCAACTCTGGCCCCTGACTTTCTTGTATTTCTGGTATGCTACTGTTGGCTTCCACCATGAAGACTGATGCAAAGTGCTTATTCAGTTCCTGTAATATTTCTTTGTTCCCCATTACTACTTCTCCGGTCTCATTTTCCAGTGGTCTTATGTCCACTCTTTCCAGTCTCTTACCTTTTATGTATTGAAAAAAAATTGCAAGCTTCTATTACATTACTAGCTAGTTTCCCTCATGTTTCATCTTATCTCCCATTATTGCTTTTTAGTTATCTGCTGTTTTTTTTTAAAAGGCTTATAATCCTTTGGCTTCCCATTAATATTCTCCACATTGTCCAATTTTTCTTTTGCTTCTATACTGTCCCTGACTTCCTTTGTCAACCATGGTTGCTTCATTCTCCCCTTACTATGATTTTTCCTTTCTTGGGAGAGATTTCTACCATGCCTGCCAAATTATTCCCAAAAACCCCTACCATTACTGCTCCATTGCCTTCTCTCTTAAGCTCCCTTTCCTATCAACTCTGGCCAGCTCCTCCCTCAGATCTTTGTAAATACATTTTACTCAAATATAACACTTTTATATCTTGATTCAAACTTCTCTCTATCAAACTTCAGGGTGAATCCTATCATATTGTGGTCACCAGAGGTGGAACCCCTAGAGGCTCCATAGTACGACCTAAACTTCAGTACTTCAAATGTCCATGTGTACTCACTTCATCCATTCTCTGTATTTCAGCTGTAGTGATGGAGGGGTGGGTGGTTTTTGATGAAAAGAAGAAATTTAACTTTGTCAAAAGCACAGAACTAGCATTGATCGGTTGGCTCCTATTAAATACTTGTTCTGATTTTCCTTCCATTGACTTCAATAAATACACTTGTCAGAGCTGTGTTTCCAAACTAAGTACTTTTGAATTTTCTTCTGTACATCTAGGATGCATTTTTAGTTTATGTATATTTTGATCAGATATTTTATGGCATACTTTGGAAACAGCTGGGATTTGAATCCAGGACTTTTAACCCAGAGATAAGAACACTGTCACTTTGCCACAAGAGTCCTTCAGTCATAGAGTCATAGAAACAGACCCCTCAGTCCAACCTATCCATGCCAACCAGATATCCCAACCCAATCTAGTCCCACCTGCCAGCACCCGGCCCATATCCCTCCAAACCCTTCCTATTCATATGCCCATCCAAATGCCTCTTAAATGTTGCAATTGTACCAGCCTCCACCACATCCTCTGGCAGCTCATTCCATACACGTACCACCCTGTACGTGAAAAAGTTGCCCTGTAGGTCTCTTTTTTTTTTATATATCTTTCCCCTCTCACCCTAAACCTGTGCCCTCTAGTTCTGGACTCCCCGAACCCAGGGAAAAGACTTTGCCTATTTATCCTGTTCAAGCCCCTCATAATTTTGTAAACCTCTATAAGGTCACCCCTCAGCCTCCGACACTTCAGGGAAAACAGCACCAGCCTGTTCAGCTAATCCCTGTAGCTCAGATCCTCCTTGTAAATCTTTTCTGAACCCTTTCAAGTTTCACAATATTTTTCCGATAGGAAGGAGACCAGAATTGCACGCAATGTTCCAACAGTGGCCTAACTAATGTCCTGTACTGCTGCAACTTGACCTCCAAACTCCTGCACTCAATACACTGACCATTAAAGGAAAACATACCAAACGCCTTCTTCACTATCCTATCTACCTGCGACTCCACTTTCAAGGAGCTATGATTCAGCACTCCAAGGTCACTTTGTTCAGCAACACTCTTTAGGACCTTACCATTAAGTGTATAAGTCCTGCTAGGATTTGCTTTCCCAAAATGCAGCACCTCGCATTTATCTGAATTAATCTCCATCTGTCACTTCTCAGCCCATTGGCCCATCTGGTCCAGATCCTCTTGTAATCTGAGGTAACCCTCTTCGCTGTCCACTACACCTTCAATTTTGGTATCATCTGCAAACTTACTAACGGTACCTCTTATGCTCGCATCCAACTCATTTATGTAAATGACAAAAAGTAGAGGGCCCAGCACCGATCCTTGTGGCACTCCACTGGTCACAGGCCTCCAGTCTGAAAAGCAACCCTCCACCACCACCCTCTGTCTTCTACCTTTGAGCCAGTTCTATATCCAAATGGCTCATTTTCCCTGTAGTCCGTGAGATCTAACCTTGCCGAATGTCTTATTGAAGTCCATATAGATCACATCTACTGCTCTGCCCTCATCAATCTTCTTTGTTACTTCTTCAAAAAACTCAATCAAGTTTGTGAGACATGATTTCCCACGCACAAAGCCATATTGACTATCCTAAATCAGTCCTTGCCTTTCCAAATACATGTCCGTCCTGTCCGTCAGGATTCCCTCCAACACCTTGCCCACCACCGAGGTCAGGCTCACCGGTCTATAGTTCCCTGGCTTGTCTTTACCGTCCTTCTTAAACAGTGGCACCACGTTTGCCAACCTCCAGTCATTTGGCACCTCACCTGTGACTATCAATAATACAAACATCTCAGCAAGAGGCCCAGCAATCTCTTCTCTAGTTTCCCACAGAGTTCTCTGGTACTCCTGATCAGGTGCTGGGGATTTATCCACCTTTACCCATTTCAAGACATCCAGCACTTCCTCCGATGAAAACTGGACACTTTGCAATATGTCACCATCTATTTCTCTACAGTCTATATCTTCCATATCCTTTTCCACAGTAAATACTAATGCAAAATATTCATTTAATATCTCCCCCATTTTCTGTGGCTCCACCTTGCTGATCTTTGAGGGACCCTATTCTCTCCCTAGTTACCCTTTTGTCCTTAATATATTTGTAAAAACCCTTTGGATTCTCCTTAATTCTATTTGCCAAAGCTAGCTCATGTCCCCGTTTTGCCCTTCTGATTTCCCTCTTAAGTATATTCCTATTTTCTTTATACTCTTCTAAGGATTCACTCGATCTATCCTGTCTATACCTGACATATGCATCCTTCTTTTTCTTAACCAAACCCTTAATTTCTTTAGTCATCCAGCATTCCCTATACCTACCAGCCTTCCCTTTCACCCTGACATGAATATACTTTCTCTGGATTCTTGTTATCTCATTTCTGAAGGCTTCCCATTTTCCAGCTATCCCTTTAACTGCGAACATCTGTCTCCAGTCAGCTTTTGAATGTTCTTGCCTAATATCGCCAAAATTGGCCTTTCGCCAACTTAGAACTTCAACTTTTAGATCTGGTCTATCCTTTTCCATCACTCTTTTAAAACAAATAGAATTATGGTCGCTGGCCCCAAAGTGCTCCCCCACTGACACCTCAGTCACCTGCCCTACCTTATTTCCCAAGAGTAGGCCAAGTCTTGTACCTTCTCTAGTAGGTACCTCCACATACTGAATCAGAAAATTGTCTTGTACGCACTTAAGAAATTCCTCTCCATTTAAACCTTTAACACTATGGCAGTCCCAGTCGATGTTTGGAAATTTAAAATCCCCTACCATAACCACCCCTATTATTCTTACAGATAGCTGAGATCCCCTTACAAGTTTGTTTCTTAATTTCCCTCTGACTATTCGGGGGGTCTATAATACAATCCCAATAAGGTCATCATCCCTTTGTTATTTCTCAGTTCCACCCAAATAACTTCCCTGGATGTATTTCCGGGAATATCCTCCCTCAGCACAGCTGTAATGCTATCCCTTATCAAAAATGCCATTCCTCTCTTGCCTCCCTTTCTATCCTTCCTGTAGCATTTGTATCCTGGAATATTAAGCTGCCAGTCCTGCCTATCCCTGCGCCATGTTTCCGTAATTGCTATGATATCCCAGTCCCATGCTCCTAACCATGCCCTGAGTTCATCTGCCTTCCCTGTTAGGCCCCTTGCATTGAAATAAATGCAGTTTAATTTATTAGTCCTACCTTTTCCCTGCCTGCCCTGACTGTTTGACCCACTTCTGTTCACAGCTGTACTTGTCTCAGATCAATCTCTATCCTCACTATCTCCCTGAGTCCCACCCCACCCCACCCTCCAACCCCCAACTTACGAGTTTAAATCCTCCCGAGCAGTTCTAGCAAATTTTCCCTGCCAGTCTTAGTCCCCTTTCAATTCAGGTGCAATCCATCTTTCTTGTACAGGTCACTTCTACCCCAAAAGAGATTCCAATGATCCAAAAATGTGAATCCTTCTCCCATACACCAGCTCGTCAGCCATGCTTTCATCTGCTCTGTCCTCCTATTCCGGCCCTCACTAGCTTGTAGCACTGGGAGTAATCCAGATACTACTACCCTTGAGGACCTCCTTTTTCAATTTCTGCCTATCTCTCTGTAATCTCCCTTCAGAATCTCAACCTTTTCCCTTCCAATGACGCTGGTTCCAATGTGGACAATGACCTCCTTCTGGCCCCTCTCCCCTTTGAGAACATTCTGCACCCTCTCTGAGACACCCTTGAGCCTGGCACCAGGGAAATAACACACAATTCTGCTTTTTCTCTGCTGGCCACAGAAACGTCTGTCTGTACCTCGGACTACGGAATCCCCTAACACAATTGATCTCTTGGAAGACGACGTACCCCTTGTTGTATTAGAGCCAGTCTCAATACCAGAAACTTGGCGAGTTTCTGGTATTGAGACTGGCTCTAATAGTGCTACGTTCTAATAGTGCTACGTTCCCCTGAGAATCCATCACCCCCAACATTTTCCAAAACAGCATACCTGTTTGAAATGGGTATATCCACAAAAGACTCCTGCACTAGCTGCCTACCTCTCTTACCCTTCCTGGAGTTAACCCATCTATGTGACTGTATCTGAGCCTTTTCCCCCCTTCCTATAACTGTCATCCATCACATACTGTTGCTGTTGCAAATTCCTCATCGCTTCTATCTGTCTCTCCAACCGATCCACTCGATCTGATAAGATTCGCATCCAACAGCATTTATGGCAGATATAATCTGCAGTAACCCTTAAACTGTCTTTAAACTCCCACATCTGACAAAAAGTACATATCACTGCAAAGGCCATTTTTGCTCCTTCACAATCTACAGACCCAGAAAATAACACCGTCTTATTCCTCTACAAACACTGTCCCAGATTAAATTAATAGTTATGGCTTATATTTTATATTTAATCAAGTGACTTATCTCCAAAAACATGTCATCAAGAAAGAATCCACTATACTCACTGCTGCAGCCTTTCTCTTGGACAGACTTAAAACAACAATTAACTTATCTGAGTCTGTGCTGTGAAGTTCGCCCAACAGTTCCTCCAAGATTAGTTATGAGTTTCACTGGTTGTTAATATTCCCAGATGCGCTTTGATGTCCAGCGATACACAAATTCAAACAGCAAAGGCAGTAACTGTGCAGGTTCTCTCTCTCTCTCCCCCTCTCTCTCTCTCTCTCTCTCTCTTGCACTGTCCTCACCATGTGCTTCCTTTGTCTGCTCTTCTCCCTTTTAAACTGCTGTTGTTTTGACGTTTTTTTCCAAAGTTCCAAAACAATGCAACAGCATATAAAACAGTAATTGCTGCTCCTGGAATTCGAGGAAATCACCTCCAACAGCTAAAATACCTCAAAAAAAGGAGCAACTCTTATAGCCAGAAATTTTTCCCATCCTCCATCTCTTATTGATACCCAAGTGTAGGTAGACCATAAAACAAAACAGATTGGATTTGCTTGCAGGTCATAGAGTCATAGGGATGTACAGCATAGAAACAGACCCTTTGGTCCAACCTGTCCATGCCGACCAGACATCCCAACCCAATCTAGTCCCACCTGCCAGCACCCAGCCCATATCCCTCCAAACCCTTCCTATTCATATATCCATCCAAATGCCTCTTAAATGTTGCAGTTGTACCAGCCTCCACCAAATCCCCTGGCAGCTCATTCCATACACATACCACCCTCTGCATGAAAAAGTTGCCCCTTAGGTCTCTTTTATATCTTTCCCCTTTCACCCTAAACCTCTGCCCTCTCGTTCTGGGCTCCCCAACTCCAGGGAAAATACTTTGTCTATTTACCTTATCTATGCCCCTTATAATTTTGTAAACCTCTATAAGGTCACCCCTCAGCCTCCGATGCTCCAGGGAAAACATCCCCATCCTGTTCAGCCTCTCCCGATAACTCAAGTCCTCCAACCCTGGCAATATCCTTGTAAATCTTTTCTGAACCCTTTCAAGTTTCACAACATCTTTCCGATAGGAAGGAGACCAGAATTGCACGTAATCTTCCAACAGTGGCCTAACCAATGTCCTGTACAGCCACAACATGACCTCCCAACTGCTGTATTCAATACTCTGAACAATAACAACGAATTCAGCAATTTTCTTTTATTATTAACCAATCTCTTCAGAGATGTTATCAAACACCTTGGGATCGGATGGGACTTGAAACCAGGCACCCTGGCTCGGGGTGATTCGGCAGTTACATTGAAAGCTCGCTTCTTTACTTTTCCTCGATCTACTGACCAACCATGAACCAGCCATATCAGGAGTTTAGCAGCTCTGAATTCTCAGCAGTGTCACCTGAGGAGACATTTACTTCTGAGATAAGTCAAAGGACTCATAGGCACCTCAATACAGAAGTGCCCTCCAACATGTAAGTTCAAGTTGAAAATTTAGCACAGCTGAGGATAAAGGCCACAGTTAGCAGAGGCAAATGCCTTCGTGTGGAATTATTGGGATATATGGCTGTTTTTCTTTTCCATGGCTTCCTCTCTGAGCCAATGAGCCACTTGGCCCCTTCAGAAGACCAAAGGAATGCTGTTTTCCTCAAACAGCTGGCTCCCGATATAGCCAGCAGTGTCCTCCATCTGCTGCTCACCGTTAGGACTTAATGAATGTAAATTGGCTGCTGATCTTCGTAAAATAGGCAACCAATTCTCACCAGGACCCATCTCCTATGAGCATTGGCAAAGGTATTTGGTGGCAGGATAGCACAGGGAGAACAATCCTAATGCAATGCTCCATTATTTTATTGCCACCTCCCCACCTCAGTTCCCACTACCCATTGGCAAAGGCGACAATGTTGACTTCTCCACCTCCTGATGCTGCCTGGCTTGCTGTGTTCTTCCAGCCTCCTGCTTATCTCACTTGGATTAGAACATAGAACATAGAACATAGAACAATACAGCACAGAACAGGCCCTTTGGCCCACGATGTTGTGCCAAACATTTGTCCTAGCTTAAGCACCCATCCATGTACCTATCCAATTGCCGCTTAAAGATCACCAATGATTCTGACTCTGCCACTCCCACAGGCAGCGCATTCCATGCCCCCACCACACTCTGGGTAAAGAACCTACCCCTGACATCCCCCCCATACCTTAAATTTATGTCCTCTTGTAACACTCTGTTGTACCCGGGGAAAAAGTTTCTGACTGTCTACTCTATCTATTCCCCTGATCATCTTATAAACCTCTATCAAGTCACCCCTCATCCTTCACTGTTCCAATGAGAAAAGGCCTAGAACTCTCAACCTATCCTCGTACGACCTATTCTCCATTCCAGGCAACATCCTGGTAAATCTCCTCTGCACTCTCTCCAAAGCTTCCACATCTTTCCTAAAGTGAGGTGACCAGAACTGCACACAGCACTCCAAATGTGGCCTTACAAAGGTCCTGTACAGCTGCAACATCACTTCACGACTCTTGAATTCAATCCCTCTGCTAATGAATGCTAATAGACCATAGGACTTCTTACAAGCTCTATCCACCTGAGTGGCAACTTTCAAAGAGCTATGAACATAGACCCCAAGATCCCTCTGCTCCTCCACCTTACTAAGAACCCTACCGTTAACCCTGTATTCCGCATTCTTATTTGTCCTTCCAAAATGGACAACCTCAAACTTGACAGGGTTGAACTCCATCTGCCATTCCTCAGACCAGCTCTGCATCATATCTAAGTCTCTTTGCAGCCGACAACAGCCCTCCTCACTATCCACAACTCCACCAATCTTCGTATCGTCTGCAAATTTACTGACCCATCCTTCGACTCCCTCTTCCAAGTCATTAATAAAAATTACAAACAGCAGAGGACCCAGAACTGATCCCTGCGGAACTCCATTTGTAACTGGGCTCCAGGCTGAATATTTACCATCTACCACCACTCTCTGACTTCGACCGGTTAGCCAGTTCTCTATCCAACTGGTCAAATTTCTCACTATCCCAGGCCTCCTGACTTTCTGCATAAGCCTACCATGGGGAACCTTATCAAATGCCTTACTAAAATCCATGTACACTACATCCATTGCTCTACCCTCATCCACATGCTTGGTCACCTCCTCAAAGAATTCAATAAGACTTGTGAGGTAAGACCTACCCCTCACAAATCCATGCTGGCTGTTCCTAATCAAGCAGTGTCTTTCCAGATGCTCACAAATCCTGTCCCTCAATACCCTTTCCATTACTTTGCCTACTACCGAAGTAAGACTAACTGGCCTGTAATTCCCAGGCTTATCCCTATTCCCTTTTTTGAACAGGGGCACAACATTCGCCACTCTCCAGACTCCTGGTACCACCCCCGTTGACAGTGGAGACGAAAAGATCATTGCCAACGGCTCTGCAATTTCCTCTCTTGCTTCCCACATAATCCTAGGATATATCCCGTCAGGCCCGGGGGACTTGTCTATCCTCAAGTTTTTCAAAATGCCGAACGCATCTTCCTTCCTAACAAGTATCTCTTCCAGATTACCAGTCAGTTTCATACTCTCCTTGTCAACAATATGGTCCCTCTCATTTGTAAATACTGAAGAAAAGTACTCATTCAAGACCCCTCCTATCTCTTCCGACTCAATACACAGTCTCCCACTACTGTCCTTGATCAGACCTACCCTTGTTCTCGTCATTCTCATGTTTCACACTACGCATAAAAGGCCTTGGGGTTATCCTTGATCCTACCCGCCAAAGATTTTTCATGCCCTCTCTTAGCTCTCCTAATCCCTTTCTTCAGCTCCCTTCTGGCTATCCTGTATCCCTCCAATGCTCTGTCTGAACCTTGTTTCCTCAACCTTATGTTAGCGTCCTTCTTCCTCTTTACTAGATATTCAATCTCCCTCGTCAACCAAGGTTCCCTCACACGACCATCTCTTTCCTGCCTGACAGGTACATACATATCAAGGACACGTTGTATCTGTTCCTTGAAAAAGTTCCACATTTCAATGTCATCCTTCCCTGACAGCCTATGCTCCCAACTTATGCTCCTCAGATCCTGTCTTGCAGCATCGTATTTACCCTTCCCCCAATTGTAAAACCTACCCTATTGCATGCACCTATCTCTCTCCATCACCAAGGTGAAAGTCACAGAATTGTGGTCACCATCACCAAAATGCTCACCCACTAACAAACCCATCACTTGTCCTGGTTCGTTACCGAGTACCAAATACAATATGGCCTCCCCTCTAGTTGGACAATCTACATACTGAGTTAGAAAAGCTTCCTGGACACACTGCACAAACACCGCCCCGTTCAATCTACTTGATCTAAAGAGCTTCCAATCAATATTTTGGAAGTTGAAATCGCCCATGACTACTACCCTGTGGCTTCTGCACCTTTCCAAAATCTGTTTCCCAATCTGTTTCTCCACATCTCTGCTGCTATTGGGGGGCCTATAGTAAACACCCAACAAGGTGACTGCTCCTTTCCTATTTCTGACTTCAGTCCATACTACCTCTAAAGGCACATCCCCCTTGAACTGCCTTTCTGCAGCCATTAACCTCCAGCTCAGCACTGTCCCCATGACTTCTCCGGACTTGTCCTACCTGCCTATCTCCTTTTCCACCTATCCACTCCACCCTCTCCTCCCTGACCTATCACCTTCATCCCCTCCCCCACTCACCCATTGTACTCTATGCTACTTTCTCCCCACCCCCACCCCCACCCCCACCCCCACCCTCCTCTAGCTTATCTCTCCACGCTTCAGGCTCACTGCCTTTATTCCTGATGAAGAGCTTTTGCCCGAAGCATCGATTTCAAAGCTCCTTTGATGCTGCCTCAAGTACTGTGCTCTTCCAGCACCACTAATCTAGAATCTGTTTCCAGCATCTGCAGTCATTGTTTTAACCTCATTGATTGTAACCCTACTGCGAATCCTCTTGCAAGGATGCCTGCCTTGAAGAAGTTTTCCTCCTCTCTCTACAAGAATCTCAGGGAATCTCTCTCCCACTGCAACTCCCAGGTCATTTCCTCTGCCCTGAAGCTCTTCAACCATGTCCTGAAACAAACTCACTACCACAGCCACATTTGCTTCCTCAGTGCCTGCCTCCATAACTAACCATCACCTTTGAACCAGCAGAGTTCGGACCCGAACAGGACAAACAGTACAGACTACAGATTCAAAAACACCAGCAACAGTTCTCCTTCAAGATCCTCTGCTCCACGCTTCCAGCAATGCGCCAGCACCTAACCTCTCTACAGTAAGCCCTGCCTCAGCTGAGGGCCACACTCTATCAGAATTGCAAAGGACCCACTCTGTACTACAGAAGAATCCTCCGGCCTCAGAATCCATTCCGCCATTAGCCATGCGGCTGATGCAGCTGCCACCCCCACTCTGATTGATGATGTCACTTCCGCCCCCATCATGGCCACTCCCACAACCACTTCCACCCCTCACAATTCCTCATGCATCACACGTGACATCACTTCCGCCCTTCACATCATCGCTGATGCCACATGCTCAGTGACTTCCGGCACCCCTACTGCCGTGGTTACCACCACTTCCGCACCCACCAGCGCCACCCACTTGCATTCTGCCGACATGCCCCCTACAGACCACACTGTCACTATCCCCACCCCCCAGGGAACACTACCCCTGCTCATGACTCCACCCCCATTCCCCCCACCATCACACCCACTTCAGTTACAGGTTCCTCCCCACTTCCAGCTCGACACCCACACCAGATCCCAGCTCCCAGCCCTGCCGAGTTTTCACCATCCCCCCAGACCTCCCCCTCACTGAGGATGAACATTCAGTCCTCAGCAAAGGACTCACCTTCATCCCCCTCCGTCCACGCATCAATGAATTTGTTCGTGACGTCAAACAATTCTTCCGTCACCTCCGCCTCTGAGCTTACTTTCACAATCAGGACTCCCGCCCACCTTCCGAGGACCCCTTCGCCCACCTCCAAGACACTGCATCCATCTGGACACCCCGCGCTGGCCTATTACCTGCCCTCGACCTCTTCATTTCCAACTGCCGCCGGGACATTAACCGCCTCAACCTGTCTCCCTCCCCCCACCCCCCACTCCAACCTCTCATCCTCACAACGCGCAGCCCTCCAATCCCTCTGCTCCAATCCCAACCTCACCATCAAGCCAGCGGATAAAGGGGGCGCAGTGGTAGTCTGGCGCACTGACCTCTACACTGCTGAAGCCAAACGTCAATACGAGGAGACCTCTTCCTACTGCCCCTTCGACCATGACCCCACCCCCCATCACCAAACCATCATCTCCCAGACCATACAGAATCTCATCACCTCAGGAGATCTCCCACCCACAGCTTCCAACATCATAATCCGGGAACCCCGCACTGCCCGGTTCTACCTCCTTCCCAAGATCCACAAGCCTGACCACCCTGGCCGACCCATTGTCTCAGCATGCTCCTGCCCCACTGAACTCATCTCCACCTACCTCGACACTGTCCTATCCCCCCTAGTCCACGAACTCCCCACATACATTCGAGACACCACCCACGCCCTCCACCTCCTCCAAGACTTCCGTGTCCCCGGCCCCCAACGCCTCATCTTCACCATGGATATCCAATCCCTCTACACCTCCATCCACCATGACCAGGGCCTCCAAGCCCTCCGTTTTTTCCTCTCCAGACATCCCTAACAGTACCCTTCCACTGACACTCTCATTCGTTTGGCCGAACTGGTCCTCACTATTAACAATTTCTCCTATGAATCCTCCCACTTCCTCCAGACCAAAGGGGTAGCCATGGGCACACGTATGGGTTCCAGCTATGCCTGTCTCTTTGTTGGCTACGTAGAGCAGTTGATCTTCCACAATTACACTGGCACCACTCCCCACCTTTTCCTCCGCTACATTGATGACTGCATTGGCGTCACCTCGTGCTCCTGCGAGGAGGTTGAGCAATTCATCAACTTCGCCAACACATTCCACCCTGACCTTAAATTTACCTGGACCATCTCTGACACCTCCCTCCCCTTCCTGGACCTCTCCATCTCCATTAATGACGACCGACTTAACACCGACATTTTTTACAAACCCACTGACTCCCACAGCTACCTGGATTACACCTCTTCCCACCCTACCTCTTGCAAAAATGCCATCCCGTATTCCCAATTCCTCCGCCTCTGCTGGATCTGGTCCCAGTAGGACCAGTTCTACCACAGAACACACCAGATGGCCTCCTCCTTTAGAGACCGCAATTTCCCTTCCCATGTGGTTAAAGATGCCCTCCAACGCATCTCGTCTACATCCCGCACCTCTGCCCTCAGACCCCACCCCTCCAACTGTAACAAGGACAGAACTCCCCTGGTGCTCACCTTCCATCCTACCAACCTTTGCATAAACCAAATCATCCGCCGACATTTCTGCCACCTCCAAACAGACCCCACCACCAGGGACATATTTCCCTCCCCACCCCTTTCCGCCTTCCGCAATGACCGTTCCCTCCGCGACTACCTGGTCAGGTCCACACCCCACTACAACCCACCCTCCCATCCTGGCACTTTCCCCTGCCACCGCAGGAACTGTAAAACCTGCGGCCGCACCTCCTCCCTCATCTCTATCCAAGGCCCTAAAGGAGCCTTCCACATCCATCAAAGTTTTACTTGCACATCCACTAATATCATTTATTGTATCCGTTGCTCCAGATGCGGTCTCCTCTACATTGGGGAGACTGGGCGCCTCCTAGCAGAGCACTTTAGGGAACATCTCTGGGACACCCGCACCAATCAACCACACCGGCCCGTGGCCCAACATTTCAACTCCCCCTCCCACTCTGCTGAGGACATAGAGGTCCTGGGCCTCCTTCACTGCCGCTGCCTCTCCACCAGACGCCTGGAGGAAGAACGCCTCATCTTCCGCCTCGGAACACTTCAAACCCATGGCATCAATGTGGACTTCAACAGCTTCCTCATTTCCCCTTCCCCCACCTCATCCTAGTTCTAAACTTTCAGCTCAGCACTGTCCTCATGACTTGTCCAGACTTCCAGCACCTCTAATCCAGAATCTGGTTTCCAGCATCTGCAGTCATTGTTTTTACCTTTTCTGCAGCCATTATACCATTTCTAATTAGCAACGCCACACCCCGTCCTTTTTTACCATCCTCCCTAATCTTACTGAAACATCTGTAACCAGAACCTCCAACAACCATTCCTGTCCCTCTTCTATCCATGTTGCCGTGATGGCCACAACATCATAATCCCAAGTACCAATCCATGCCTTATGTTCACCCACCTTATTTCTGATACTCCTTGCGTTGATGTATGCACACTTGAACCCATCTCTTTATCTGCAAGTATTCCCTGTCAGTGCTACCTTCTCCACAGCCTCTCTACATTCTTAGACATCCTGAAAAACAGCTAACCTACTTGCTGGACTACAAGTCCGGATCCCATCCCCCTGCCAAATTAGTTTAAACCGCGCCCCCTCATACATCCCCACCTCCCCCCCCCCCCCCCCCCACTGAAGAGTGCTAGCTAGCAAATCTACCTCCCAGGATATTGGTGCCCTTCTGGTTCAGGTGCAAACCGTCCTGCTTGTACAGGTCCCACCTTCCCCAGAATGCAGTCCAATTGTCCAAATACCTGAAGACATCCCTCCTACACCATCCTTGCAGCCACGTGTTCAACTGCACTCTCTCCCTATTCCTTGCCTCACTGTCACGTGGCACCGGCAACAACCCAGAGATGACGACTCTGTCCGTCCTAGCTTTTAGCTTCCAGCCTAACTCCCTGAGCTCTTGAATGACCTCCCCACCCCTCTTCCTACCTATGTCATTGGTGCCAATGTGCACCACAACTTCTGGCTGCACACCTTCCCCCTTAAGGATTTTGAAGACACGGTCCGAGATGTCTCGGACCCTGGCACCTGGGAGGCAACAAACCAACCGAGAGTCTCGCCCATGTCCACAGAACCACCTGTCTGTCTCTCTAACTATAGAGTCTCCTATAACTAGCACTCTCCTCCTCTCCCCCTTTCCCTTCTGAGCCTCAGAGCCGGACCTCGTGCCAAAGACCCGGTCACTGCAGCTTACCCCTGCTAGGCCGTCCCCCACAACAGTATCCAAAGCGGTATACTTATTGTTGAGGGGAACGACCACAGGGGATCCCTGCACTGCCTGTTTCCTCCCCTTCCCACCTCTAACTGTTACCGAGCTACCTCTGTTCTCTGGCATAACTATGTCCCTGTAGCTTCTACCTATCACACTCTCAGCCTCTCGAATAATTCTCAGTTCATCCAACTCCAGCTCCAGTTCCTTAACGCGGTCTGTGAGGAGCTGGAGCTGGCTGCACTTCCTGCAGATGAAGTAGCAGGAGCATCGGTGGTCACCCCTACCTCAAACATCCTGCAGGAGGAACATTCCACTGCCTGCACTGCCATAACTCTACACTTAGTCTCCAAAACAAGAACACTCTGTAGCTTACCTTTTTTTTAGGTTAGAGGAGGGAGTGTGGGAGACACTAGACGTGTAGTGTCTCGGGTTCCTTCTCCACTCAAACAACAATTACTTACCTTCCCGACCGGCTTTGCACTCTGACTTCACTTCTGCCCAGCTCTGCTGCAAAAAGAATTCCAGCATTTGCAGTTTTTTTTGTCTCCATCATCCAGAAGCTGGTAAAATCAAACCCAATGCTTCCTGTTGATTGTCACCTATGAATAATTTTTCAAACATATACATTCTTAAATGTTTTTATTTTTCTATAGCCCACAATTTAGCTTTCTGTACTCCACAATAATGATGGAACCATATCAATATGGCAATTTTTTGATGTCATCAAGATGGTGGCAGAGTAGGGCTCCTGAGCTGGGGCTCATCTGCTGTGATCACTTTCATTTTCTTCTTTCTCTTTTCTTGTTTCTGTTTCTTCATCTTTCCTTCACTCACCCCTTTTCCTGAGCTTGCACATCATTGTGGGGAGCAAGTTGGCCCAGCGTAGACTCAATTGAGCCCAGCATGGACCTCACCCTGGTGAGTGAGCCCCCACTTACTTTTCTGGGACAAGCATGGGACCTGGGATTGGAATCTATGTCGCGTACCATTGGCGAAGGTGATGTCAGCAAGAAAGACCCAGCAGTGAAAGATGGCACCTGAGGATTGGCGACTTCGTTGTTAGTTGAGCCCAGCACTGGTGGCGGTGAAGCAGTGGCCTAAGGGCATCATAGCAGTGTTAATAAGGTGGGCCCAACAGCGAAAGATGCGACCCTGATGTTGGTAGGTTCAGCCAGTGGCAAGGTGATGGTGGAGGAGAATCTGCTCAGCAACAAATGATGGTGCCTGAAGCATGGGAATTTCAATGTTGTTTGGGTCCAGTATTGATGGTGGCATGGCGGCAGAGGAGGGATGGCCTTGCAGGCATTATTGATGATGAACTGGCTCAGGACTGATGAACTCTCTTTAAGCTGTATCTTTCTCCATTTTTCTTATTCTTAAAGCTATTCAAAATAGTTCTGGATTATGGTGACAGTGGAAAAGCATTCCACTGTATTGTACTGTATTTCTCTCTAGAAAATACAGATGACAATAGAATCATTAATTCATTCACTTATTCAGATCAATGATTTCAATTTGAGCCTTTCCTAGTCCATCATAAGTTGAGTCATTCAGACTAAAGTCGAAAAGTGTGAGGCTGGAAAAGCACAGCAGGTCAGGCAGCATCCAAGGAGCAGAAGAATCGACATTTCAGGCATCAGCCCTTCATAGAATCCCTACAGTGTGGAAACAGGCCCTTTTGCTCAACCAGTTCACACTGGCCCTCTGAACAGCAACCCACCTAGACACATTTCCATGTCCTACCAGCTTATATTTACCTCTGACTAATGCACAAAACCTACACATCACTGAACACTATAGGCAATTTAGTATGGCCACTTCACCTAACCTGTGCATCTTTAGCGTGAGGGAGGAAACCCACACAGACACAGGGAGAACGTGTAAAGTCCGCACAGACAGTCGCCCAAGACAGGAATCAAACCCAGATCCCTAGTGCTGTGAGACAACAGTGCTAACTACAGAGCCACCATACCACCTCCATCTACCTATTGCTTTCCCAGCTACCTTCACCCCAGTCCCACCCCCACCCTCCTATTTATCTCTCAGCCCCCTTCCCCCAACCACATTTCTGATGAAAGGCTTATGCCTGAAACGTCGATTCTGCTGCTCCTTGGATGCTGCCTGACCTGCTGTGTTTTTCCAGTGCCACACTTTCTGACTCTGATCCCCAGCAACGGCAGTCCACAGTTTCTTCTAGTAAAACAGAGTAAAGCACATTACTTGTAATACTCCCTGCTACTGATAGTCAAAATAGAAATCTTTAGGCTAAAGAAGAAAATAAATGCGTTGTTTACAACATACAAAATCATGACAATAATGTGTTGAACATAATATAAATCATGTTCAGCCCAGGCTTAACTTAAAGCCTTTTTACTGCCAAAGAAAATATATGACGTGGTCCCCACATATGAGATGTCACACAGGCTGTCACTTTTCAGCTCGTGTCCTTATTTGGTCTTGCAAAGAAATACCACAGTTCTCCAACCTCCAAGGCTTTCCAGAACACAGCAGGAAAACTTTCCTCACTTTTTTAAAAATCTGTTTTTTATGCAGCACTGAACATAGCTTGGCAACAGAATGAAGATTTATCTAAACAACGCCAAAGACATTGAAACAGAAAGCATAATAATTCCATTGTACCTGCTGGAGCTCACTGAGTTTGTCAGACAAAATCTCACAATTATACCACTTTGTAGGAAAACATAAATCCTCTTGTGTGTCCTAACAGCATAGTATAAATATAGTGACAATGTGATTGCTTTGTTGAAATATCTCTACAGCCAGAAGCAGAATGTTACCGGAAGATAAAAAATGGATGGAGAAACAGAAAAAAAAAACTCAGGTTGAAACGACAATGTCAGGAAGCTAAAGAAAACATGAGGAGGCTGGAATGGCGATGGTGACATTTACTGCGCGTTGTTGCATGTGCATTTGTTTAGACCCATAGCACAAAGTGATTTTGCATAAATGAAATGACAAGATACTAAGGGGAAATATTAACTCTATAAAATATGTATCAAAATAGGAGTGTCATGGTGGATAGTAGGGCCTTAAGGAGTACAGTGGAACGGAGGTGCCTTGGAGTTCAGGTGCATGGTTCTCTGAAAGTGAAATCACAGGTAGACAAGACAAGCTTTTGGCACTCAGGTGTTCATCAGTGAGGACACTGAGTATAGATGTTGGAAACTTATGCTGCAGTTGCACAGGACATTGGTGAGGCCGCACTTGGAGTATTGTGTTCAGTTTTGGTCACCTCACTATAGGAAGGACGTTACTAAACTGGAAAGAGTGCACAAGAAATTTATGAGGATGTTACCAGGATTTGAAGGTCTGAGTGTTAGGGAGAGGTTGGATAAGCTAGGACTTTTTTTCTTTAGTGTGACTGGGGGGGGATCTAGAAGTATATAAGAACATGAGAGGCATGGATAGGGTGAATATACTCAATCTTTTTCCCAGGGTTGGGGAATTGAGGATTAGAGGGCATCTGTTCAGGTAAGAGGGGAAAGGATAAATGGAAATCTCTTAAGTTCCTCAAGGCCCTATCATTCACTGTGGAATGAGCTGCCAGTGGAAGTAGTTGGGGGCGGGTACATTAACAACATTGAAATGGCATTTGGACAAATATATGGATAGGAAACATTTAGAAGGATATGGGCCAAGTGCAGGGAAATAGGGTTAGTGTAGATGGGCATTTTGGTCGACATGGACTAGTTTGAACTGAAGGGCCTGTCTCTGCGCCATCGGACTCTATGACTCTATGTTCATTGTGAGGGCATGAGGCTGTCTCAAAATGAAAAAAAAGCTTAAAGCCTGGATCTCATACATAGCATCAGCAGCTTCCTGCCTACAATGGATAAAAAGTTACATTTAGATGACATCAATCAATTGAAAGTAACTCAATCCATTTTAATGATCATAGGGAGTGAAAACTGTTCCTTTGTTGTTGGTTGTTTGTTATTTTACAAAAACAGGAAATTCCGAAGATGGTTTAGATTGTGTGTGATATTAAAATGTTAAGCATCTCATAATCAAACATGCTTCAAACCTACTCCCCAGTGATTTTGACAGAAGCGAGTTGAGAGGCTACAAGCAAATAAAAATGCTGTTCCCTGGAAGTGAATGAAAACTTTAACAATTTTGATGAGACTGATGTTCTCAGATCTGAAATATGAGATCTCATATTTTTTCTCCATTTCTGTCTCATGGGGCCCATCAGATTTGTTGAGTCTGTGTATGACATATATAAGAAGGTAGGGTATGGGGTAATGATTGACCAAACACGCCCCTCAAGAGGTCAATGCTGAGGAGTGCACTGAGCAACATGCTCATGTCATATGGGCCTGGGCAGAGGAACAGCTCTGGACATAGGAGAAGATAGACATAAAAATACAGAATCTAGCAGCAGGAGTGAGTCATGCAACTCTTTGAGGTTGCTTAGCCATTCAATATAATTGTGGCTAATCCTCTTTCTCAGTACCATAAACTCACTTTCTCTCCCTACCTCTGGATGCCTTTTAAATCTCCAACCCTAACATTTATAAATTCATGTCCTTTCTGACCTCCCTCACATCTATTGCTTTCCTTCTCTTCCACTCGCAAGGGTTTCAGTCTGGTACGAATGACCTATCTGCCTAACACTCAACCAAGCTGACACACAGCAGATGGGAAAAGGTGACAAAACTGTTAATCACACTAATTCTGCAGGACCAAAGGAAATCTTTTTTTCTGGAACATTAAACAACACCCCTTTCACCAACATTCTGCTGCCTCCTTGTAAATACTGGAATTGTACTGTTTAGGCTGAGAGAAAATTGTCATCAGATTTCACAACTCACTTGTTGTAGACTAATAATGTTTAACTTTTCTTTACCATATTCCACATGCAACAGAAAACATGACAATTAATGTGCCGGTTTTCTCTTTGTCAAATATTTCTCACTAAAAACTGAGCTTTTACACCAATTAGTTTATTATATTACCAGTACAAAGTCTCATCAATCATCATTCAAAACATAGTGGACTTTTTAGAGCAGATTTTGTGGTTCATTGATGTATTTTCATAGCTGCAGAAAGAGTCTGAGACACTTGTGGTACAGTGGTAACATCTGTACTAAAAGAATGCTACAGAGGCTAGTATCCTGTCACTAAGTCACCCTTTACTCACACAAGAACAGTCCTTGACTTATTCGGAGTCAACTATCAGAGTGGCAGTATCTCTCATACTCTTCTTTTTATATGTCAGCCAGGGCTCCCTAAGTAGATCAGATTAACAGCCCCAATCAGGGAACTCATATTCTATGTGGTCCAGTTGACTGATGTCATTACAACCACTGCAGCTACCTTTGAGTGTGGAGACCCGAATTTAAGTCCCTGCTGTAAAGGTGTGTAATAATGCCTCTGAATGGGTTGATTAGAAAATATTTAATCCCAGAAAGAACTGCATAGTTACATTAACATGAGTGCATTTCAGACACCCACAGATGTAGTGTAGATGAAATCGTAGTAAGTCAGAAGTTTGGAGGTTGGAGCTCCACTCAATGGGTATGCTTTCAGCCCACTCAAAACCCATTTCATTGGATAGACTTGAGCACAAAGTCGTTAAAGTATGCTGTGCTGTCGGAGATGCAGCCTTTTTGAATGATTTGTAAAAATTTGGGTCAAAGCAAAAAAAAAATCCTGTTTGATGCATTAACAGAGCAACTCAGCTGCCAATGTTCAGGTGGATGTGAAACTTACACATTATTATTTGTAGATGACCAGGAAGTTCCTTCTGTTTTCCATCCAACATACCTCCCTCAATCAGCGCACAAAGCAAAGATTAATTGATCATCCATTTCATTGTTTTCAAGATCTTGTGTTTTAAAATGTTTGCTAATGTAATCAATGTGCTGCACTTCAAAGTAACTCATTTTCACTTCAGGACATTCTTTGTTGATGAGTTTCTTTGCCATTTTCAAACACTCCTGAGTTCTGGCTCTCCTCCGGGATCTCTCTTCAGTTTCTGCTTTTCCAGCTCAGGTCCCATTCCCAAAACACTTCTTGAAACAAAGAGCATTGTGAAAATCAAGATTACAAAATTGTTTATTAATTTTAAAAGAATTTGCACATGGCACATAGGAGCCTGGATTGCCTCACCCTCACTGGGGACTTTTTAAGTAAAATGAATTTCAAAGCAAAATGGAATTCCATATTTTATAAAATGCTTTGAAAATGATTGCGTACATTGTGAAAAATAACTTGTGTTTAAATAAAAAGAAACCGCGCTGGCAGAGAAAAGCTGGGAGCCGTTGGAAAATTAGTGAAATTCATGCCTCAATTGGCATTATGGGATAACATTAAAATCGAATCAAAATCACTGTTTTTGCATTGATGGTTCACTGCAGCAGTTTCAATGGTTTGTAAGAAACTGAACAGTGGATCATTCATCCTGGTCCTGCTGAAGGTTTATTTCATTTGCGAGAGTGATTACAAGTTTTGGTGACAGTGGGACAAAAGAAAGGAAATGTCTGTTGATTACATTATGGGAGTAACAAAATATTCAACATCTCTGCAAAGGAAAAGTTGCTAGTTAGTTATTCATTAGCATTTCTATAAAATGGTACTGCCCAGAAGAAATTGGTTGACTCGGTATTGGAAGCAGTGATGCAAGAAGTCTGGTGCGTTGCATTTGGAATTAATTCAACAATGTAAGACCAGCAATAACTACTGGAGCTGCCAGCAATGCCCAAGGCTCAGAAATGAATTCTGAAAAATGAATGAAAGGAAACAGCTGCAGATGCTGAAAATCTGAAACAAAACAGAGAAAGCTGGAGAAACTCAGCAGGTCCTGCAGCATCCATGGAGAGATCAACACAGTTAACATTTCAAGTCCAGTGTGGCTCTTCTTTTGTCTTTTGTCCAAAATGCAGTTGAACCATGGATGTTAAGTGAATGTAGGTAACATTAAAGCACTGTTTAGAATGCAATAATACAGCATGATTAGACAGACTATGAATTACAAAGCATTTATCTATAAATCCTTCTGTATTGGACCAAGATGATTATTAGAGTCAGAGTCATAATGTCATAGAGTCAAAGCACTGGAACAGACCCTTTAGTCCAACTTCTCCATGTCGACCAGATATCCTAAATTAATCGAGTCCTATTTGCCAGCACTTGGCCCATATCCCTCTAGACCTTTCTTATATAGCCATCGAAATGCCTTTTAAATGCTGTAATTGTACCAGCCTCCACCACTTCCTCTGGCAGCTCATTCCCATACTCACACCACCCTCTGTGTGAACTAGTTGCCCTTTAGGCCCCTTTTCAATCCTTTGCCTCTCACCCTGAACATATGCCCTCTAGTTCTGGACTCCTCCAACCTAGGTATTTACACTATCCATGCCCCTCATGATTTTATAAACTTCTATAAGGTCGCCCCTCAGCCTTCGACGCTCCAGGGAAAACAACCCCAGCCTATTCAACCTCTCCCTATCATTTAAATCCTCCAACCTTGGCATCATGTTTGTAAATCTTTTCTGAGCCCTTTCAAATTTCATAACATCCTTCCAATAAGAAGGAGACCAAAACTGGACACAATATTCCAAATGTGGCCTAACCAATGTCTTGTACATTTGCAACATGACCTCCCAACTTCCATACTCAATGCAGTGACCAATAAAGGAAAGCATACCAAACATCTTCTCTATCCTGTCTACCTGCAACTCCACTTTCACGTAATTATGAACCTGCTCTGATTTTCCTTTCCAAAGTACAGCACCTCACATTTAACTAAAGTAATCAGTAGCAAAGAACTAGGTCCAGAACAGTTGCTTGCTCTCTGGAGGCAGATCTATTTAAGTCTTCTGTTAGGAGCCTTGAGTGGGTCTTGGGCATTTTCTGGAATGAGGAGGCTGTCATCTAAATGCAGAGTGTAGCTTCCCACTTCCTGGCTGAGGGTGTCTTAGGAGCTGCAGAAAAGTCTGGTCCTCCCTCCCATAGGACCATTCAGACAGAGTTTGCTCACCCTGGCCCCTTTGGTTAAACATCTTCAAGTGATTTTTCCATCCTGGTGTTCCCTAATCTGCTTGCGTAGGACATACCTCTCACAGCAAGCGTGCTGAAATTCCAGACCCGATGCGCCACTGATTTGAGCTGACAGTACCTGCACCTTGTCCTCTGGTCTTATGGTCATACCCATAGTGCAATGGAACTGATAAAGAAACATAGGTCAGAATGTGTCCTGGGGCTTTAGGACTCCAGCATCAGGATGAAATGGGGACACCCACAATATCTAGCCGCTGGTATGACTCAGTTATTTTCTTGCTGGTCACCTCTGGGTTTACAGTCTGAATAAGACCAGAGGACAATGTGCAGATATTGTCAGCTCAAATCAGCAGAACAGCAAGTCTGGAACTTCAGCACTCCTGCTTTGAGGGGTAGGTCCTACTCAGGCAGCTCAGAGAACACAAGGATGGAAAGATAACTTGAAGATGTTTAACCAGAGGGTCCAAGGCAAACAATCCCCCTATGAGTAGTCCTTTTGGAGCTGGAAAAGGAAACTTTCAGGCAGCTGCTAAGACACCCGCAGGCAGGAAGTGGGAAAGCTACACTCTGCATTTAGATGACAGCCTCCTCATTCAAGAAAATGCCCAAGACCTACTCAAAGGCTCCTAACAGAAGACTTTAATATGTCTGCCTCCATAGTGCAGGCAACTGTTCCAGACCTAGTTCTTTGCTATTGCTGAAAACTTCTCAATGCAGCTCTCTGCTATTTTATCACAACACCATAACAGGAGCATTATTCCTGTAACCCAGGAGCTGGGAAAATCAAACTTTATTTACTGAATGCTTAACCTGGTGCTTTATATAGTATTATTTGTAAAGACCAAGGAACTACTTAAGCCTGGAACAAATTATCTATCGAACTGTTCCAGGGAGCCATATCCATAGCTGCATTAAAGAATCAGGTATATGTGTAGAACAACTTTAGCCTGAGCTGTCTCCCTCGTCAAGCAGCATACTAACTTAGAATTAAAAGCAAAGAGCTTGTAATTTTCCAAGCCTTAAATAGTATTATTTAAAATATCTAGGAATGAAAAAATCAATCCAGATTAGATATCACTTGGTATGTGTAAGATGTATGTACTTTAAAATCTCACTGTTGTAGTCTTTTAAACAAACTTAGCTGAAGTGCTTTAGGTAAATGATCCATTCTGTTATTGCACTGTTGCTCCTCATTGGGAAAGAAGATTGAAGTGTAGGATGTATTCATCAAACGTTCAGATGTTTGTTGATGTGTGCATGGACTGAAAATTAGCTAATCTACCACCCCAGGAGAACCCAAAGGCAAAGACACTTGAGGTTTATGGTGCTATCCTGAAACAGATAGAACAGCCCTGTAGCTTGATACTTTTTAGATCACACATTATTCACTCGCTGCTGGGAATCTGTGGCTGAGCAATAAACTGCAGTGACTGACATTTTGGACTCTATGCTTTTAGTGTTATCCAACAGCATTGCTGCTTCACATTTTCTAAGTAAGAACTGAAAGCAATCTTGTTTTAATAAGCATCCTGTCACCAGAATCTCAGAGAAACAGCTTTTCACTTCAGTATCGTGACAGGTGGCTTGGCTTATTTGCAATACATGATTAATATGGGCGGTGGGAGTATATTGCACATGATGCATGAAGCTTGTAATTTGTAACACTATTTGCTTAATAAGCAATTATGCCACCCCCAATATCCCCACAATGATTTCAAAGCAGGTCATAAACAAGCAGTCTGCAAGCATGATACCTCTCTTCAAATTACTATTGCAACCTCCTTCTATGTTGTATCCAATCTATGATTTCATTCTTTTAAAAATAATTACCAATAGCAAACCGTACATTCATGTGTTCAAATGAAAATGAGTTAAAACATATCTTCTTGCTATTAGAAAGGGGCATAGCCTTTAAATTAAGGGGTGGTAGGTATAGGACAGATGTTAGGGGTAGATTCTTTACTCAGCGAGTCGTGAGTTCATGGAATGCCCTGCCAGTAGCAGTGGTGGACTCTCCCTCTTTATGGGTGTTTAAACAGGCATTGGATAGGCATATGGAGGATAGTGGGCTAGTGTAGGTTAGGTGTGCTTGGATCGGCGCAACATCGAGGGCCAAAAGGCCTGTACTGCGCTGTATTTTTCTATGTTCTATATTCTCAATAAGCCCTATCTATTGTGAAGAAGGAAAATACTGATATAAAATTTTGAGGCAAATGCTTCAATTCCATACAGCAAAACAGCAGTTTCCACATCATCTATTATTTTTAGTAATTTTTGAAATAAGGCAATTGTTTTTATCACAGGCAAATTTCCTTTGTTACTGAAAGCAGAAAAAAATACTTTGTGTGGAGGCGAAATGAGACAGAATTTTAAATTTAAGTTTTGGAAGTTTGTTAACGAATTGGCTATTTTCTCCAATCTCAAGATCATAATTGATCAGAAAAACACCCAAGGTGTGTGTGAGATTCCACAGCAGTCTTAACAAACTGACTCCAAGGCAATTGCCCAGAAAGTTCCAATGGGCAATTCCACTGACACTTAGGACCCTCAAAAAAAAACTCTGAAACAAAGTTGGAATTGGCAATTTTGGGTAGTTCTACAATACTTAACTGAACAGTTACCCCAATCTACTTTCCACTAAAATGACTTGTCACCCAACCCATTTACGTCATTCACGTTCCCACCCTACCCTTTCACTCATTCATGCACTTACCCATTCACCAACATTTAAACTGGGCATTTAAAGTAATCATACATCAGAGAATGCAATAAAATGGGCATATTGTGTATGCTGATTCTCTTTATTGCTTTCTATGTGAATTTCTGGACTGATAGAGTCCTTCAAATCCATTCCAAGGTCTTCATCCCTCATAGGTTCTTCTATTAGGTATTTCTTTAATTGCACATGTCTGGATGATTTGAAGGATGGTTCCAGAAGGGCAACATGATCAAAAACTTCATCAGCTTCAAGGAAACAGAGACACATTATTCCCCTTTGGCTTTCTTGTACTTACTAAACCTCTGTAGTAATATGCTCACTTGAGTTGAGGTTCCTGGATGGCTAGCTCTGCGTCTTTAATCCAGTCAACAATCACTATATCATTGGTTATTCACTCTCTACCCCTGAATCTGGCCAGCTTCCCACATCGGCCCATAGAATATCTGACCAGGAATACTGTCTCCTTCCTCATAACATCTAATGAATGGACACAAGGAGCCTCATCCTGGGCCTGGCCTGGCAGTTTCACCCCTACACTTCTCTTCCTCTTCCCCATCCCTGATGCGTGACTCTCCAATGATTCTGAGCTGCTTCTGCATCCCTCACAGACATTTTAAGTGCACCGTTCATTCCATCTCAGCCAGGCAACTTTCAATCCTGCTAGGCAGAAGTAGGTACTGTAGATTCTGGAGATTAGAGTCAAGATTAGAGTGGTGCTGGAAAAGCTCAGCAGGTCAGGCAGCATCCGAGGACCAGGAAAAATCGATGTTTCAGACAAAAGCCATTCATCAGCAATTCTGTATGTCACGATTTGATGCCTGTGCTGTGAAATCCTGTTGACTACGTTAGCAATATAACATGAGATTTGAACATGCAGACAGACCAAAGATCTTGAAATAGGGGTTCTTTATTCTACTAGTAACATGTCATTCTAGTCAGGAAGGAAAATTAAGTTTTAATGTGTGAAAATGTTTACATCACGCCTGTGATTCAAAGTTCGTTTAATCAATCCTTCATCTGCCTGATTCTTCTCCCTATTAGTACTCTTTACCCTAAAACACTCTTTCCCCTAAAGAAAGTCCATTTCATTGCCCTGCTCAGTACCCTTGCTCACATTTGCCATGTGCTGCTGGTGGTTACATGTAAATTCATCGGTTCCCTTCTGATCAGCATTAGATTCAACAGCTCAGATACTGATTGGAAGACTTGTGCCATTGTACCATTAAAATTTGACAATATCAATAAAAACAACTGCATCATCTTAGGCCAGTTTTTTGAGCTATGCTTCAAGAAGATGAAGAAATAATTGTGTCCAATTGTGTATATGCCTCTATGACTCCTGTGTATTCCCTCTGGAGAAGTGGCACACCCTGACTATGTTCGTGAGCATGCCACTAGGCCATTACTAATATGTTTTGTTCAGATCCTGCAAATCCAATAGTCTGTCAGTGTGATTTCCATCAGCATTTTGTCTTCGAGACTGACTATAGAATTAATTAGCAATTGACCATAACAGTGAAAAGTGTGTTGGGTTACAATATCATCATCAGCAGTCCCTTTTTTCAAAAAAGGATACTTTCTTGAAGTTAGCTGGTTAAAGTGAAATGTCTATACTTGCTGTGAATTCGCAGATGGCTCTATCATAGCGCTACAGGCTCCAACAGTGAAGACATCAGTTGTCGGCTGGAAGAGATAGTGACAGATTGTTGGCGAAAGCAGCTGCTCTCTCGCTCTTTCCATCTGACTGTTGGCTCTCAGAAGCCTTGACATCATTTTAGATGTTCAAACTACAGTTTTAGTCATGATTGGACACCTGCATTCCATATGATGACTCCAATAGATGACACCTTCATAGTGGCTTTGAGATTGTATTTGTAATGTTTCCCTTGGCTCTCAAGTGAACAGACCCCCTGCAATATCTCTCAGCACAGCACCCGTTTGTGCAGTTTTGCATTTGACTTTGTATGGACACATCTCCTCCATCCCAGCTATGATCAATTACAGGGTGTGACCATTACGCTTGGCCTGAATATTTCTCCAAATTGGTCATTTGGGCTTTATCTTTGATATAGAATGTCCTTCCCAAAGTTGATTTGAACAGTTAATTCTTCATCAACATTCATCAGCTATCTCCTAACATGGAAGGAAGAGGGGAGGGGAAGCAGGAAAGAAGAGGGAGGACCAGGCAATTTTAGATGTCCATAGCAATGATGGGGAACAGTAAGTAACCCTGCCACTTCCTTTAGCTTTGCATAACTTAAAGTATTTTGAAAAAATGTTGTCCTTGTTATCTGCAGCCTCTGAAGACTCAATTATCTAATTTTCATTAAAGGGATGCCATAATATACCTGTGCCCATTACTCATGACATAGCATGCAATTAATTGCCAATTTTTTATACAAACCTAAAAGTTATCCTCATACCTTTCCTTAGTGAAATAATCTTTACCCTCTGCCTTGATCTAAGTTTGACATATGTTTAAGCCCCATCTATTCTATTTCCTTCTCGCTTTTGTTAAATTCACATCTCCAGTATCTCCTCATAATTACAGTATCTATTATATGTATACCTTAGCAACTTTATATAGAATAGACTCTTTGTTTCTAATTGGGTCACACAAACCATCACACAATACTTGATTGAAATGTGATCTCATCAAGAATTTGTATATTATTTCTTGAGGATTCTGAGTAATCCGAGATGGAGGACAGGAAAAAAAGTTGTGGCTGCTCCTTTTTTGAAATAGTTTCAGTGTTGGAGCTGATTTCCTTGAAATCTAGGAGCAGTAATTACCGTTTTATAAGCTGTTGCATTGTTTTGGAACTTTGGGGAAAAACGATCAAAACAAAGCACTTTAAAAAGGAGGAAGAGGGAGAAAGGCCAGTGACCACATGGGCAGTGATTCAAACAGAGAAAGAAGCCTACCGACCGAGCAGTAACCTGCACAGCTTCTGCCTTTGCTGTTCGTTTAAAGCATTTCTGGATATTGGAGTTTGTTCTAAAGAAAAATAAACAAGCAATGAAAATCACAGCTGACCTTGGAGAAACCTGCCTGATCAAACTCACAGCAGGGGAGCAGCTAAGTGGCTAGTTTTAAAAACTTTACTGTTTTTCTTCTGTAAATCTAGAATGGTGTGTGGAGTGGAGTTTTTTTTAATTAAATGTTGTTATTGAGATCCGTCTCTTCATTAAACTTTAAAAATATAAGCATAGGTACTAAGCTAGTCTGAAGGAGTGTTTTTCGAGCATTAACATTGTGGTATTTTCTTGGTTTGTTGATTGTTAAGGTGCAAAGATGGCCGACAGTAGAGTGATGTGGTCTTCCTGTTGGATGTGGGAGATTAGGGACAATTTTCATGTTATTAATGATTATCTCTATAAGAAGTGTATTTGAGAATCTTATAAAATAACCTGGATTAGTTGAAGTGGCAGTTAGAGGCAATGAGGAATTTACAGAAGCTAGGGGGTGTGATTGATAGCAGTTGCAAGGAGAGAGATAAATTGAAGATATAGTCAGGTAGATGGGTGACCTCTAGGAAAGGTAGAAGAGGAAGGCAGGTAGTGCAGGAATCTCCTGTGGCTATCATCATCTGAATAAATATGCTATTTTATAATATTTAGGGGGTGATGGACTCTCAGGGGAACATAGCATGAACAGCCAGGCTGATGGTGTTGAGACTGGCTCTAGTATAATGAGGGATACACCCTGTTCCAAGTGATTGATTGTGATAGGGAACTCTCTAGTTAGAGGCACAGACAGACGATTATGTAGCTGACAGTGGGACATCAGAATAGTGTGCTGCCTCAGTGGAACCAGGACCAAAAATGTCTCAGAGAGGGTGCAAAATATTCTCAAAGGGGAGTGGGACCAGCAGGAGGCTGTTGTACACATTGGAACCACTGACAAAAAGTGAAAAGGACGAGATTCTGAGGAGACAATATAGGAAGTTAGGCAGGAATTTCAAAAAGTAGTTTCATGAGAGTAGTAATATCTGGATTACTCACAGCGTCATAAGCTAGTGAGGATAGCAATAGGATGATAGAGCAGATGAATACATGGCTGAGGAGCTGGCACAGGGGGAAGGGATTCACATTTCTGGATCATTGGAATGTCTTCTGGGGTAGAAGTGACCTGTATAAGAAGGACAGATTTGCACCTCAATTGGAAGGAGACTTAATATACTAGAAGGTAGATTTGCTAGAGCTTCTCAGTAGGATTTAAACTAGTAAGGGAGGGGTGGGACCAAGGGAGATATTGAGGATAATGATCAGACTGAGACTGGTGCAGCTGGGTAAACCAAATAGACAGGCCAGGCAGGAATAAAGTGGAGAACAAGGTAGAAACCAATGAACTGCAGATGCTGTAAATTAGAGACAAAAACAGAAGTTTTGAGGAACTGAGATATTCAGTTTTGAGGAAAGGTTACTGAACCCGAAATGTTAAGGCTGATTTCTCTTCACAGACTTAATGAGCTTTTTTAGCAACTTCTGTTTTTGTTAGATAAAAAGGCATGTCTGATGAATTAAACTGTATTTATTTCAATGCTGGAGGCATAACAAGGAAGGCAGATAATCCATGGTTGGGAACATGGATTTAGGATATCATAGAAATTACAGAAATGTGGGTCCGGTATGGACAGATCTGGCAGCTGAATGTTCCAGGGAATAGATGCTGTAGGAAAGGTGAAAAGGAGAGCAAGAGAAGAGGGAGTGTATCATTTTTGCTGAGGGATAACATTGTGACTGTATTTAGGGACGATATTGCTGGGAGTACGTCCAGAGAAGATATTTGGGTGGAACTGAGAAATAAGAAAGGGATGATCACATTACTGAGATTTAGATCACCCAATAGTCAGCAAGAAATTGAGAAAGAAATTTGTAAGGAGACCTCAGTTATTTGCAAGAATAACAGAGTGGTTATGGTAGGGAATTTTAACTTTCCAAACAGAGAATGGGACTGCCATCGTGTTAAAGGCTTGGATGGAGAGGAAATTGTTATGTGTGTAGAAGAAAAAATTCTGACTTAGTATGTGAATGGACCTACTGAAGAAAGTATAAAACTTGATCTACTCTTGGGAAATAAGGCAAGGCAGGTGACTTAAGTGTCAATGGGGAGCACTTTGGGGCTAGTGACCATAATTCTATTTGTTTTGAAATAATGATGGAAAAGGATTAACCAGTTTAAAGATTAAAGTTCTAATGGTGTTATTCAAGAACTTTCAAAAGTTGATTGGGGGCTGATTTTTTTTTCCGGTAAAGGGATGGGCTGGAAAATAGAAAGCCTTCAAAAATGAGATAATGAGAGTCAAAAGACAGGATGTTACTGTTCAGGTGAAAGGCAAGGCTGGTAGGTGTGGGAGTGCTGGATGATTGAAGAAATTGAGATTTTGGTTGAGAATAAGAAGGAAGTATATGTCAGGAATAGGCAGCAGAAATTGAATGATTTCCAAGAAGAGTATAAAAATAGTAGGAGTATATGTAAGAGGGAAATTAGGAATGCAAAAAGGGGACATGAAATAGCTTTGGCAAATGTGGTTAAGGAGAATGCAACAGGATTTTACAAATATAGTAAGGGCAAATGGGTAACTAGGGAGAGAACAAGGCCCCTTAAAGATCAGCAAGGCCACTTATGCATGGAAACGTAGGAGATGGGGGGGATACTTAACAAATATTTTGCATTAATGTTTACTGTGGAGAAGAATATGAAAGATAGAGAACATGGGGAAGTAAATAGTGACAACTTGAAAAGTGTCCATTTTACAGAGGAGGCGGTGCTGAACATCTTAAAATGATTAAAGGTGAATAAATCCCCAGGACCTGATCAGGCATACACTAGAACTCTGTGAGATGTTAGGGAAGAGATTGCTGGGCCCCTTGCTGAGATATTTGGATCATCAATAGCCACAGGCCAGGTGCTGGAAAAGCCAGGGCACTATAGACTGGTGAGCTTGACATCGGTGGTGGGCAGGTGTTGGAGGGAGGGAACCCTGATGGACAGGATTTACATGTTGGAAAGACAAAGGTATGTTGATTAGAGATAATCAACATGGCTTTATGCTTGGGAAATCACGTCTCTCAAACTTGATCGAGTTTTTTGAAGAAGATGAGGGTAATCCAAGATGGAGGACAGGAAAAATTCTGGCTGTAACAACTGCTCATTTTTGAGGTGTTTTATGTGTTGGAGATGATTTCCTCAAATTCCAGGAGCAGCAACTACTGTTTTATACGCTGTTGCATTGTTTTGGAATTTTGGGGAAAAAAAAGAAGTCAAAACAACAGCACTTTTAAAAGGGAGAATAACAGACAAAGGAAGCACATGGTGAGGTCAGGGCAGGACAGGCAGAGAGAAAGAAACCCACACTGCTAACTGAGTTAACAGTTACGGCCTTTGCTGTTGAATTCACGTATCGCTGGACGTTGGAGTGCATCTGGAAAATTGAAAACCACTGAAATTCACAATTGATCTTGGTGGAACCTGTTGGGAGAGGTCACAGCACAGAAACTGATAAGTGGATGTTTTAAGTATGGCCTTAAAATAAGTCTGCAGGAATGAGTATAGTGGGTTCTTTCTTGATTATATGTTTTATTGAGCTATGTCTCTTGATTAAATTTAAAATATAAGCCAGAAGTATTAATTTAACCTGGAGCAGTGTTTTGTAGAGGAATAAGACAGTGCTATTTTCTGGATCTGTAGATTAAAAGATGCAAATATGGCCCTAAGTAGAGTGATATGCTCTCCTTGTCGAATGTGGGAGTTTATGGAGAGTTTACAGATTACTGAGGATAATATCTGTAATAAATACTGTTGGTTGTGAATCCTATCAGATCAAATGGCTCGATTGGAGATGCAATTAGAGGCAATGATGGAATTTCCAAGAGCAAGGGGATGTGATGGATGGCAGTTATAAGAAGAGGAAACGTCTCAGATACAGTCCCATAGATGGGTTGACTCTAGGAAAGATAAGCAAGGTAGGCAGGAAGTGCAGGAATCTTCTGTGACTATCCCCATTTCAAACAAGTATGCTGTTTAGGAAAATGTAGGGAGCGATGGATTCTCAGGGGAACGTAGCACAAACAGCCAAGTTTCTGGTATTGAGACCAACTCTAACTTAGCGAAAGGTATGCCAAGTTCGAAGTGATTGATTGTCTTAGGGGATTCTCTAGTCCGAGGTACAGATGCGACGTTTCTATGGCTAGCAGTGAAACATCTCAGATGATGTGTTGCTTCCCTGGTGCCAGGATATCTCAGAGAGGGTGCAGAGTATTCTCAAGGGGGAGTGGGGCCAGCAAGAGGTCATTGAACACATTGGAACCAATGACAAAGGAAGGGAAAAGGTTGAGATTCTGAAGGGAGATTACAGAGAGTTAGGCAGGAATTTAAAAAGGAGGTCCTCGAGAGTAGTAATATCTGGGCAGGAGTGGGAGGATAATGCAGCTGAATGCATGGCTGAGGAGCTGGTGTACGGGAGAAGGATTCACATTTTTGGATCATTGGAAGCTGTTTTGGGGTAGAAGTGACCTGCACAAGAAGGCTGGATTGCACCAAAATTTGGAAGAGGACTAATATACTGGCAGGAAGATTTGCTAGAGTTGCTCGGGAGGATTTAAACTAGTAAGGGGGAGGTGGGGGAGAGGGGTGAGACCAGGGAGATTGCAAGGAAAGACATCAATCTGAGACTGGTACAGTTGAGAATAGATGAGGGTCAAACAGTCAGGGCAGGCAGGGACAAAGCAGAGAGCAAAGTAGGACTGATAAATTAAACTGCATTTATTTTAATGCAAGACACTTAACAGGGAAGGCAGGTGAAGTCAGGCAATGGTTAGGAACATGGGACTGGGATATCATAGCAATTCCAGAAACATAGCGCAGGGATGGGCAGGATTGGCAACTTAATGTTCCAGGATACAAATATGACAGGAAGGACAGAAAGGGAGGCAAGAGAGATGGGGGAGTGGCATTTTTGATAAGGGATAGCATTACAGCTGTACTGAGGGAGGATATTCCCGGAAATACATCCAGGGAAGTATTTTGGGTGGAACTGAGAAATAAGAAAGGGATGATCACCTTACTGGGATTATATTATAGACCCCCTAATAGTCAGAGGGAAATTGAGAAACAAACTTGTAAGGAGATCTTAGCTATCTGTAAGAATAATAGGGGTGGTTGTGGTAGGGGATTTTAACTTTCCAATCATATACTGGGACTGCCATAGTGTTAAGGGTTTAGGTGGAGAGGAATTGGTTATGTGTGTACAAGAAAATTTTCTGATTAAGTATATGGATGTACCTACTAGAAAAGGTGCAAAACTTGACCTACTCTTGGGAAATAAAAAAGGCAGGTGACTGAGGTGTCCATTGGGAAGCACTTTGGGGCCAGTGACCATAATTCTATTAGATTTAAAATAGTGATGGAAAAGGATAGACCAGATATAAACATTGAAGTTCTAAATTGGAGGAAGGCCAATTTTGACACTATTAGACAAGAACTTTCAAAAGCTGACTGGGGCAGATGTTCACAGGTAAAGGGACGGCTGGAAAATGGGAAGCCTTCAGAAATGAGATAATGAGAATCCAGAGAAAGTATATTCCTGTTAGGGTGAAAGGAAAGGCTGGTAGGTACAGGGAATACTGGATGACTAAAGAACTTGAGGGTTTGGTTAAGAAAAAGATGGAAGCATATGTCAGGTATAGACAGGATAGATCGAGTGAATCCTGAGAAGAATATAAAGCCAGTAGGAGTATACTTTAGAGGGGAATCAAAAGGACAAAAAGGGGACATGAGATAGCTTTGGCAAATAGAGTTCAGGAGAATAAAAAGGGTTTTCCAAATACATTAAAGACAAAAGGGTAGAGAGAGAGAGAGAATAGCGTCCCCTAAAGATCAGCAAGGTGGTCTTTGTGTAGAGCCACAGAAAATGGGGGAGATACTAAACAAGTATTTTGCATCAGTATTTACTGTGGAAAAGGACATGGAAGTTATTGAATGTAGGGAAGTAGATGGTGACATCATGCAAAATGTCCAGATTACAGGGGAGGAAGTGCTGGATGTCAGGAAATGCATAAAGGTGAATAAATCCCCAGGAGCTGATCAGGTGTACCCTAGAACTCAGTGGGAAGCTAGAGAAGTGATTGCTGGGCCTATTGCTGAGATATTTGTATCATCGATAGCCACAGGTGAGGTGCTGGAAGACTGGAGGTTGGCTAATGTGGTGCCATTGTTGATGAAAGGTGGTAAGGAGAAGGCAGACAACTATAAACCAGTGAGCCTGATGTCGGTGGTGGGCAAGTTGTTAGAGGGAATCCTAAGGGGCAAGATGTATAAGTATTTGGAAAAACAAGGACTGATTAAGGATAGTCAACATAGCTTTGTGCGTGGGAAATCATGTCTCACAAACTTGATTGAGTTTTTTGAAAAAGTAACAAAGAAGATTGATGAGACCACAATGGTAGATGTGAACTTTAGTGAGGCATTCAACAAGGTTCCGTATGGGAGATTGGTTAGCAAGGTTAGAGCTCATGGAATACAGGAAGAACGAACCAATTAGATACAGAACTGGCTTAAAGGTAGAAGACAGAGAGTGGTGGTGGAGGGGTGTTTTTCAGACTGGAGGCTTGTGACTAGTAGAGTGCCACAAGGATCAGTGCTGGGTCCACTACTTTTCATCATTTATATAAATGATTTCTATGCGAGCATAAGAGGTATAGTTAGTAAGTTTGCAGATGATACTAAAATTGGAGGTGTAGTGGACAGCAAAGAAGGTTATCTCAGACTACAATGGGATCTTGATCAGATGGGCCAATGACCTGAGAAGTGGCAGATGGAGTTCAATTCAGATAAATGCAAGGTGCTGCTTTTTGGAAAAGCCAATCTTAGTAGGACTTATACACTTAATGGTAAGGCCCTAGGGACTGTTGCTGAACAAAAAGACCTTGGAATGCAGGTTCTTAGCTCCTTGAAAGTGGAGTCACAGGTAGATAAGATAGTGAAGAAGGTGTTTGGTATGCTTTCCATTATTGGTCAGAGTATTGAGTACAGGAGTTGGGAGGTCATGTTGTGGCTATACAGGACTTTGGTTAGGTCACTGATAGAATATTTTGTGCAATTCTGGTCTCCTTCCTATCGGAAAGATGTAGTGAAATTTGAAAGGGTTCAGAAAAGATTTACAAGGATGTTGCCAGGGTTGAAAGTTTTGAGCTATGGGGAGAGGCTGAACAGGCTGGGGCTGTTTTCCTTGGTCCTTTGGAGGCTGAGGGGTGACCTTATAGAGGTTTATAAAATCATGAGGGTCACGGATAGGATAAATAGACAAAGTCTTTTTCCCTGGAATGTAGGAGTCCAGAACTAGAGGGCATAGTTTTAGGATGAAAGGGTTAAGATATAAAAGAGACCTAAGGTGCAACTTTTTTCATGCAGAGGGTAGTGCATGTATGGAATGAGCTGCCAGAGGAAGTGGTAGAGGCTAGTACAATTGAAACATTTAAAAGGCATCTGGATGGGTAAATGAATAGAAAGAGTTTGGAGGGATATGGGCCAGGTGCTGGCAGGTGGCACTAGATTGGGTTGGGATATCTGGTCGGCATGGACGGGTTGGACTGAAGGGTCAGTTTCAATGCTGTACATCTTATGACTCTGTGAATCTAAGTACCAAAGAGGATTGATGAGGGCAGAATGGTATATATGATCATCATGGACTTTAGTAACGCATTCAACAAGGTTTCTCATGGTAAGCTGGTTAGCAAGGTTAGATCGCACGGAATATAGGGACAACTAGCCTTTGGATTCAGAATGGGTTTGAAGGTAGAAGACAGAGGTAGTGGTGAAGGATTGCTTTTCAGACTGGAGGCTTGTGACCAGCGGTGTGTCACAAGGATTGGTTCTGGGTCCATTGTTTTTTTTGTCATTTATATAAATGATTTGGATATGAACATAGGAGTTATGGTTAATAAGTTTGCAACTGCCACCAAATTGGAGGCATAGTGGACAACGAAGAAGGTTACTTCCGAGTACAACGGTATCTTGATCAGATGGGCCAATGGGCCAAGGAGTGGAAGATGGAGTCTAATTTACTTAAATGTAGGTGCTGTGTTTTGGAAAGGCAAATCAAGGCAGGACTTGTACACTAAATGGTAAGGTCCTGGGGAGTGTTATTGAACAAAAAGACCTTGGAGTACAGGTTCATAGTTCCTTGAAAATAGAGTCACAGTTAGATAGGATAGTTTGGTATAACTTCTTTTATTGGTCAGAGAATTAATTATTGGAGTTGGGAGGTCATGTTGCGGCTGAAAGGACATTGGTTAGGCCACTTTTGGAATAGTGCATGCATTCTCCTATCAGAAAGATGTTGCAAAACGTGAGAAGGTTCAGAAAAGATTTACAAGAATGTTACCAGGGTTGGAGGGTTTGAGACATAGCCCCAGTCTATTCATCCTCTCCCTATTTTCTCTGGAGCACTGGTGGCTGAGGGATGATAGAGGTTTATAAAATCATGAGGGGCATGGATGGGATAAATGAACAAAGTCTTTTCCTTGGGGTGTGGAAGTCCAAAACAAGAGGGCATGGACTAAATTGAGAGAGGAAAGATATAAAAGGGATGTAAAGGATAACATTTTCATCCAGAGGGTGGTGTGTGTATGGAATGAACAGCCACAGGAAGTGGAGGAGGTTGGTACAATTACAACATTTAGAAGGCATCTGCATGAGTATATGAATAGGAAGGGTTTAGTGGGATGTGAGCCAAATGAGACTAGATTTATTTAGGTTGTCCGGTAGGTATGGTTGAGTTGGACCGAAGCATTTGTTTCTGTGCTATATATCTCTATGACTTTAGTAATATATACTCCCATTTAAATTCCAGTCATGTTGCATTTATTATGATACAACTCATCTATCTATGCTCATTCTACACCTCAGCCCCTCTCGTTATCTGCATCGTTACAATGGGAGAAAGTGATGTTAATTATAGATCTGTGTCCTTAGAAAGTGTTTGGAGCCAGCTGATGTGTGTCAATGATCCACTTCTGTGATACTGGACTGTAGCAGTAGGTCATAATATAATAAATTAGAAGTCAGTCCACTAATTCATATCCTCACAAACCCCAAATCAAATAGATTTATGACCTTTATGTGTCATCTATACTCACCCCTGTCATGTCATGCCGCCTATATAACCTATAACCCATTAATCTTTCATAAAAATACATATCTTCCATATATCCCATAATTATTTATAGCCCTCTTCCAACTTTGTGTTAATCCATGCCAACTTTTGCATCCACACCAACTTTTGTCCTTACCTGTTTCAACTCAGCCAACATCTACTGGAGAGAATTCAGTATTCAAGCACTCCTGAAGTTAACTAAATTTTTAAGTATCTATCAAACTTCAATTGATAAAAAAAGTCTTCCTTCGATTACCTAATCAGTTGTAAAAGTGAAGCATTTTTTTATACAATGCCTCACACCAAACCCTTTATAATCATTAGGAGCTGTCAATTGAACCACAAACTGACACAAACACAGAAAGCTGAAGAAACTTAGCAGGTGTTGCAGCATCTGTGGAGAGAAAAAAAAAGGAACATTTCCAGACTTGTATGAATCTTCTTCAGAACTAAGTAAACTGACAGGCCCCCTACTTTGATAATGATCGCTTGTGAAATCAGTTATGCTGCACAAATCCTACAATAATTGTGCCCGGGCTTATTTCAATAAACAAAGCTAAATACCCAAAATTGTTTTAAAACTGCAGCTTGATTTGTTTTCCCAAAATGTAATGGTCAGAAAGAGTCTAAATATTGTGGCAACTTAACAGTTGACTCAATAGCTAGATAGCTCCCTTGACTGCTTGACCATTCCAATTGGATGGACAGTTCCTTTAACCACTTGATAATTTCAAAATGCTTGAAAATTATTTTGACATTTCCCATTAAAGCTTGAACGTTTCAATAAACTTGGTAGTTCAGCTAGACAAAACCTTCGCACCCTCTGAAATGCCATGGTGTGCCATGGTGAGATACGTAGGAAAATCATACTAAGTCAATGTTGAGAGTGTTACAACATGAAACAAGTCCCCCCATCCCGCTCCCCCGCTCTTTTACACCAACAACATTGAAAAGATTGACCCCATGCAGTAGCTTGTAAAAATTTGAGAGGCCAAGAACTATCCCAAATGTCACTATTTGAAATAAAAATTAACAACTTTATTCACTGTTATACTTTAAGAAATAATGAGCTCACAACTATTTACAACTCCTTTCTCTAACCTATCTTTTACCTTCCCCTTCTACAATGCTATTCTGATAAACCCTCCCCTATTAAGATTTACCAAAAATTCAAATTTCAAAACGAGCCAGCTGTTGAATCTTGTCTTTATATCTTCCTGTCTTCTTTTCTTCTTCTTAGGGATTTCTACTTCACAGGTCACTGATTGATAAACCTGGCTTTAAGAGAGCTATTCTGCAGGCAGTTTGCATGTGTTGATGGCTTGGAGGTTCTCCCCCAACTGTTCAACTTTTTCCGGCCTTATACCCCCAAAGCATTGAATTGCGTCACTGACTTTTAATATAGTCAATATACTAAATTCAAACTTGATTGGAGTTTGCTTTTTTTTGGGGGGGGGGATAATTTAAACTGATTGGCACATTCGGATTTGTTTTTGTCTCCAGGCAACCAGCTACTCTAGCTACTGGACCAAAAGGTTACATTGTATCTTGTTCAGAACACTTGCTGCTGTCAGGTAGCTCTTCTAGATTTTAACTCTCTTAAAGATACAATACATTTCTCCCCCTTCATAATAAGAGACATATTTGAAGACATTACCATACGTTAATGTCCCAATTTTGCCAACTCTTGGCTCATTAATATACAGCTTCCCATTCTCCCACTCACTGGATAGAAACTAAACGGTGACAGTTCCCAACACGAATGTCAGAACATTTACTTGACAACCTGACTCCAGTTCATTGTTTGCTCCTCTAATCATTCACCTTCAACCAAAATTTCAGGGCATGCTCCATGGGTAGCATCTGCGCATACCCTTAGATCATGGCCTCGATATCCATCACTAGCCTCATCACACCATCATAGCACATTTCCAATCCAATTCCAAACAGTCCTGCAGTTGCAGTTTGAAACAGACTGGCATCCTTATTGAAAGACTCCTGCCAACACACTTTGCACGCAGAGACAAACATTTATCTTATATATTAGACCAAGATGCTTTTTCAGGACTGCTCACTCACTTTCTTATTGCTCACTTGTTCTCTTAGCACTCACTGGCATTGTCTATTTGGTGCTCACAGTGCTTTACCTTTCAGTATTTGCCTCCTCAGCTGGAACTTTGAATTTAATGCTACTTTTACTTTGACTAGCCTTTTAATCAAGACATAAAGCCAGGCAGCTTGTCATGGTTATCAGTCAATGGCACACCTACCGCACACCTAGTGGCACACATGGTAAACATACTGCAGGCACATCTACCAGATTGTCATGTCTCAAAATCTGAAGGTAGTCCTCAGTCAAATCATGGTTGGCAAGCTATCTATTGGAGATGCCAGTACAGTCGGTCAAGGGGAACATCCATTTGTGATCAAGAGGTTTGGTTGCAGTTAGTTGACCATTTATGATATACACAGTCTGGGTGCTTATCATGATAGTGTGGGGACTGGATGGTCCACCCTGTTGCCCCAATGTAAACAGTCAGGGAACTTGTGGTGAGTCATTCAGGGAGCTGGACGCATATCAATCAGGGCTCTTGTCTGTCATCAGTCAGGGATCTCTGTCAAGGACTTGGTCCTGCAGATCATCTGAGTGATTGTCAAGAGGGAAGAAACTGCTTTCAATGCTGTAAATGATCAAGATGGCAGCTCCAGTTGAGGCCTTCCTATTGTATAGTAGTTTGAAAAGACTGAGTGTCCGTAACAAGGATAGAAATGGGAGCTCTGGTAGTGGCAGTTCAAGAGATCGAGGATTACATCAAGGTTGCATGTAAATAAATAAAGACCATGGGTTGCTGTCTCATTAGGGAGAGACAACTGGTGGTTTAACCTGGGGGTAACCCCATATCAGATGAGGGGAAACCCTTTCATGCTATCCTCAGCCAGTGATGGGAATCACTCTGCAATATCAACTAGCTGTCCAGCCAATGAGCTAAGTGTCGAAAAGTGTGGCACTGGAAAAGCACAACAGGTCAAGCAGCATCCGAGGAGCAGGAGAGTCGACATTTCAGGCACCTGAAACATTGACTCTCCTGTTCCTCAGATACTGCCTGACCTGCTGTGCTTTTCCAGTGCCATACTTTTCGATTCTGATCTCCAGCATCTGCAGTCTTCACTTTCTCCTCGCCAATGAGCCAAACCAACCCCCAGCAACCAGACGGCAAACACTACTTTTCAGGGTGAAGAAAGGCAGCTTCTTGGACGGAAGGGAGGAAAATGGAATCTCACACTGTTATTAGTAATCAGCTTCACATATTCGTGTATTATATGCAATGTAGGCTATAAAATGCTAAGAATTTGTAGCCTACATTAATGAAATGTTGGATAACTATTTCTGATATTTATTTGAATAATAAGTTGGAGCGTTTAATTTGTATTGGAAAATGTAGTTATGCATTAGTTAAAGTAACATGCCAGTAAAAATGAACAATGCAGCAGAATAATTACATTGTTCTGGTGACTGTACTAAGCATTCCAGATGATAAATACATGTAGACTGCTAAGAGCTTCTGCCAAGCTTATTTAACTTTATATCCAAACCTTGCAGCTGCTTTTCCCAGCATATTTGTGATCTGTGTTGCAGTCCAATGACATCCTAAAAAAAAACGCCAGCAGCAGGAATATGTTAAGATATGTTTGCTCATTACTTACCTGACTTGCACAATTTGTAAAGCTGATTTTTCTGAACAGAATTAATGTTATACATGAATTTTAGAGGGCCACTGTATATCTTGCAGCAGCACTCTCTCAAAAAACAAAACAGATCTGTAAAGAGCTGAAGTGAGTCTGCACAGGAAAGTCCTGTATAATATTGGACCCACAGGGATTCTACAGTGAAAGAAAGTAATCTCTAAGGCATGGATTATCAAATTCTATTAACAGCTTTACAACTGCACTAAAGAGTGCAGAAATATATTTATCTGGCAGAGAAATGATAATGATTATGATGATGCATTGCGCTAAAACATCCAAAATGACAGACAGCGTTCATGCGCACATTATAAGCCAGCTGTAGGGCACAAGTAAAATTGATATAGGTATCATCTTGGAGAAAACTTATGATTTTCTGCCCATGATCAGTATGTTTTGTATGAAAGAACTGTTTGTCTTGTTACTCCTTTTAGTGTGTATTTCAAGTTCAATAGCAAGCTTTAGTGAGTTTAAAATAAAGAATATTATTTATGTTTGAGTTCTTTACTTTGGATCTAATTCAACGTTTCACACCTTCATTCTCACACACATAGGTATACACACAAAGGTGCAATTCAAACAAATATCATGTAATTTTACAGATTCACATACTTTTACAGCTCGTAATTATATTTTTTAAAAAGTCCCAGATACTAAAGATTTGAACAAAAACAGAAAATGATGGAGAAACTCAACAGGTCTGGCAGCATCTGTGTAGAGAAAGCATAGTTCCCAGCAAGCTGTGAGCATTTTCATCATCAAATTTCTCAGCAGTTGGTCTCAGATGAAAGTAAAGTTGACACAGGTTAGGGAAGTTCTTTCAGAGTTTAGATCAGAGTGGTGCTGGAAAAGCACAGCAGATCAGGCAGCATCCGAGGAACAGGAAAATCGCCGTTTCGAGCAAAAGCCCTTCATCAGGAATAGAGGCAGGAAGCCTCCAGGGTGGAGAGATAATGGAGGCTTCCGGGCTCTATTCCTGATGAGGGGCTTTTGCCCAAAACATTGATTTTCCTGCTCCTTGGCTGCTGCCTGACCTACTGTGCTTTTCCAGCACCACTCTAATCTAAACACTGGTTTCCAGGATCTGCAATCCTTACACTTGCCTAAGTTCTCCTTTCATTTGGAATCCCCCTGTCCAGGTATGGTAAATATTTTGGCTGTTTTTTGACTTGGAGCTGGCCTGGCTTTCTTACCACTGAACTGTTAGTTCAATCGCTTTCTGGTGGAGCTATCTGAAATCCACTTCCACCTGTTCCTTTAAACAGACGAAGAAAACATCCCTCCCTTATCATGTGACTTTTCACAATTTCAAAGCCCTGTCCGAATAAGTATACGTTGGGAGTGGAGCTGTTTTGCTGTTGATACTGATATGGTCTGTTGTGGTTTAGCATCTTTGAGACTGACCAATCTCTTTTAGATGAGGGAAACCATTGTGATTCATTGGAAAGTTGATAGTGTCCTTTCATCTCATCTGTCACAAATTAAGTTCTCAATCTCTCATTTTGGTCAGTCTGAAACAGTGTGGCAGACAGCCTGCATTCCAAGGTACTTTTGTTGTTGGCCTGTGCTTAAACAATGAAGTGTGCCACGATGACTGGGACTCCCCATAGTTAAAAAAGTATTTGTCTGAGACTCCTCACTCATAATTGTTTAATAACAGATTCATGTGCCAAAGATCACATGAGTTGCAGCAAAAGCCTTTAACAGTCTGTTTGTGTCCAGGGCCTGACAGTATTGAGAAATGCAACCAGTGAACAATTCAATAAAAACAGAATACTGTTGGAACTGCAAGTGTCAGATTGGACTCAAAACATTAACTCTGTTTCTCTCTCCACTTATGCTGCCAGACCTGCTAAGTTTCTCCAGCACCTTTTGCAGCAAACAACTGAAGATTCTTTGAAAGTGCCTCTTTAATATTTCCTTTTCAAAAGTGGCTTACCACTGGCCATGGACAGACTATGTTTAGGGTAGCCAATCTGTGTGTAATCTTACCATTTCTCCTTGAAGTAACTTCTGCAAGTCGTCATTAAGGATAAATATTTGGAAAAGATTAGTCAGCTGAATTTGGAATCAAAAGGTGCATAAGTACAGAATAGGCCAGTGAAAAACAGCTTATACATCATTAGCTTCTCTGAGAATAACATACAGGGAAACTTTTTATGAATTATCTTTCAACGTGCAATCTCTAATTTATGGTTTTCTATGTCTCCTTTTATCCTTTCTGTTCGGTTCACAACTTCATTCAATCGCGTTTTGCAATGAGTGATAGTAATTCTTAGACAACCTGTTTGCTGAGGTGAGAACATTTTTACATAAATATAAAATATGTATCTAAAAATCTTTCACATCCCTTTGCAGAAATAATGGTCATTTCACAACAAATGCATTTCAGGTTAAAAGATCATGATTGCCTTAGATATAATATTGATAAAAGATACCCCAACACAAATAATTAATCATCATGTGATTTGGACTAAATTCACCTTCAGGAAAATTATAGAATCATCAATTAACTTTTTCAAAACTCACTACTCATTCCTTCCATTTGCTGAATAAATAGGAAACGACAGCTCTAGTCCACTAACTCCCAACTGGTTAAAAAAAAGATAAAATAATGTAATTACTATAATCTTCCACTTTTGACAGCCATCATTCTCCAACATTTTACAGAGTATATCCTTAAAAGTTACATTTCAGCATTTAAAATAAAATTAACTTTACACAAAAACTTAACCAACCAATCCCCACCGCAGCTTTTGGCTGTACAAGTCAAATTTGGAGTCTGGAGATTGCACATTCTGTCCTAGACAGTAGTTTTTCCCTCTCTCCCTTGCTGATATTTCTTGGGCCTCACAGATCTGAAAGCTTATGTTTCATATTACAATAGTGAAACAGTGTTTCCTCTTTTGATTTCGTGATCAAAAGAAAATGCACACATTGTTTGTCCTTAAGCCCTGGTAATAAGCTGAGTGCAACAATATTGTAAAGGAATTCAGGCACAAATCCTTACTAAGATTAAGTTCAAACCATTTTGCATATTTATGGAAGGACCCAGGTATTAAATTAACATCAGACCACACATTTTTGGGAATGAATAGACTGCAAATACTGCCATACTTACTGAGTCAGATAGAATTAAAGAACCAGATCCGCACATTAAGAAACATCTGGTAAGGTTTTCAAGAATAAGGGAGTCCACATATATTAAGGGATATACTGTGAATGTGATTAATTTAGAAATGTAGATGCTAGGAAGGTTGGCACCTGGATATAATGGGATAAATCATGAATATTAAAGGTATAAGCATGAAAATATGTATCTGACAGCATTCAATGTCTGAATAGTTTTATAACTGAATTGTAATAAAATCTATGATGGAGAATTTTGTGTTGGGCATTGAACAATTGTCATACTCATGATGTAAATTTTAAACTTTGATAATCAGGAGATCAAATGATTTCAGATTCAGCTTTCTTTAAAATAAAATAATTTTCAATGAACTGCAAACTGGAAGTGCTAAACTAGTCTTTCCAACAGCCACAGTAAAGCCTCAAAGATTTGGGGCTGAGGAATAAGGAAGATTAGGAGAATGTAAACAGGTGAGTAAAAGGCATGTAAATTTTGTTCATTTCGAGAGAAGTGTGTGTTTTCCCCTTCCAGGTGCACTGAACTCTTCTTTTTGAGTGATCATTTGAAAGATGTCCCCATAAGTCTGTTTAAGGGATAATGTTTAGACCTTCTTCCAACTGGTGAAAGTAAGACTGGCATGTTCCCATTTCTCCCTGAAAGTTGTCATGGCCTACAAAAGTATTTAAACTTTACATAGTTATAAGGTCCCACAGCAGGATTACTAGACATCCATTTTAAGGTTTGCTTGAAAGTTTGGAAAATAATAGATGAGATCTCAAGAAAATTTGTTTTGTAGCTTAATTCCAGTTTGAACACTGTTTGTATTCCATTTTGGGTAATTTATTTCCTTCTCTGGAGTGGGAAGGTTTCGTTTTACCCAGGATTTACTTAATATTAACTCCAGCATGTTTGTTCAAAGCTCTTTCAATTATAAAGGAGTAAGTTCTGCAGTTTAAAGTAATTTCATTTCTCTCTTCAACAGACTCTTCTACCTCTCTTCTTAGACTCTACATGTGAATGCAGAAGTGATGTGAACATCTGTATATGCACCATTATCTCATTATTATAACCTTCAGCTCATTACTCATTAGTATTTTTAACTGCAACTCAAGCATATTACTTCTAACAGTAGTGCTTATTTTTTCCCATCAGCACTCACGTTTGCATGTTTTGTGCAGGATCTCAGTGAAGACCTCATTGTCAAATAATTTTATTCAATATTTCCACCACCAGGAAAAACACCTGTGTGGTCAGGGAACCAGTAACAAGCAAAGCTTGATAAGAGCAATATTTATGTGGAAAACATGAAGGGGTAGGGTAGGATTAATTCAAAATAGAATTGAAAGAGGAAATAAAGCACTCCAAACCCTGCAGTGCCCACCTCTCTCTAAAGACATTATAAGCGTTGGTGGATATTGCATTCTCCCTCTCCAAGGACACCTGTGCTCAAACATAACCATTGAAGAGGGCAGGCTGTTGGCTGAAATGACCCCCTCCATGGCCCGCTGTCTGGATCTGCTTATATCCAGCCTGCCCAGGCCCAGGAACAGACCCATGAGGGGATTCTCTGACCTGCCGGCACTGGGTGCCCAAAGATCAGGCTGATGTGTTACCAAAGTCGGAGCAAAAGATTCTTCATGTAACCAAATAAGGAGTGCAGACACCCTCAACCAATATACACATAGTCCACAGACTTCTCAGTGCCGGAAAACAAAAACTTGGACCGGGAGTCCTCAAACATGTTTCAAGCAAGAAAGGTATAACTGACTGACTTGGAGGTGCCGGTGTTGGACTGGGGTGGACAAAATTAAAATTCACGCAACACCGGGTTATAGTCCAACAGGTTTATTTGGAAGCAGTAGCTTTTGGAGCACTGCCCCTTCATCAGATGGTTAGCTTAAATGAAAAGCTTTATCATATGTAAGGTGCAGAATTAATCAATATCCAAATTTCTCGTCAGGCAACAAACAAAAGGTTTTAAGTTATGAATAGTGGTAACTGCATATCTAAAAGATCACTTCACCACTAAGTTGTATTGCATTAACCAGTATAGTATACTTGCATACTTAATAAAATTAATAAGCATTGTGAATATTTAACACCATTAACGGAAGGACAAACAAGGTAAATTTCTCTGGATCCTTGTGGTTAGATTTGGAAGTGCAAAAGCTGGCAAAATGGCAGAGCGAGGTAACAGGTGAGGAGTCTGAAGTCTTCCCCTGCTATGGCATATGTGCAAATCATTGGCATATCAGTGGCTCGGCTGATACTGAGCAGCCGGTTAAGATCCTTAATGATCCAATTAAGGGTCAGTCATTTATATTAATGATTTGGATGTGAGCATAAGAGTATAGTTAGTCAGTTTATAGATGACACCAACATTAGAGGTGTAGTGGACAGCAAAGAAGGTTACCTCAGATTACAATGGGATCTTGATTAGATGGGCCAATGGGCTGAGGAGTTTACTTTAGATAAATGTGAGGTGCTGCATTTTGGGAAAGCAAATCTTAGCAGGACTTATGTTCTTAATGGTAAGGTCTTAGGAAGTGTTGCTGAACAAAGAGACCTTGGAGTGCAGGTTCATAGCTCCTTGAAAGTCCTATTGCAGGTAGATAGGACAGTGAAGATAGCGTTTAGTGTGCTTTCCTTTATTGGTCAGAGTATTGAGTACAGGAGTTGGGAAGACATTTTGCGACTGTACAGGACATTGGTTAGGCCAGTTTTGGAATATTGCGTGCAATTCTGGTCTCCTTCCTATCGGAAAGATGTTGTGAAACTTGAAAAGGTTCAGAAAACATTTACAAGGATGTTACTAGGATTGGGGGATTTGAGCCACAGGGAGAGGTTGCTAAGGCTGGTACAGTTTTCCCTGGACCAGTGGAGGCTGAGAGGTGCCCTTATAGAGGTTTATAAAATCTTGAGGAGCATGGATAGGATAAATAGATGAAATGTCTTCCCTGGGGTGGGGGAGTCCAGATCTAGAGGGCATCTAGTGTGAGAGGGGAAAGCTATAAAAGAGACCTAAATGGCAACTTTTTCATGCAGAGGGTGGTGTGTGTATGGAATGAGCTGTCAGAGGAAGTGGTGGAGGCTGGTACAATTGCATTATTTAAAAGGCATCTGGATGACTATATGAATAGGAAGGGTTTGGAGGGATATGGACCAGGTGCTGGCAGGTGGGACTAGACTGGGTTGGGATATCTGGTCGGCATTGACGAGTTGGACCGAAGGGTCTGCGTCCGTGCCACATATCCCTATGACAATATGACTGTAATTGATGTCCCCCACAGTCCTTTAATCCCCATTGAAAGGACCCTCCATTATGTGATGTGACTGCCAAGTAAACTCTGCTGAACTGGCAGTAGCTTTCAGGAGATCATTTGGGTGCTTTGTGGGATTTGATTCAGGGTTAGTGTCAGAATTAGAGACCAGAGCTGGAAGAGTGTTAAGTTCTTGGAAGATAGTAGCATTGAGAGAGGTTACAGGGAAAAGGGTCAGGATGTTCTTGTAGTAATGGGAAAATGTGAGTTGTTCACCTTTGCAGCTTTACAACTGTACAACAAACTATGTGTGATTCTATACCACAAATTTTGTTTTGCTTAATGAGGATTTGTGTATGCAGTGCAGATTGCAAGGCATATTGTAGTGTTTGGCAAGTGAGCCTGTATCTGTTCAAGAGATAGAAGTCCTTCTTTGAACATTGTTTAAAGGTTTCCTAAATCTCATTTCTCATCACCATCACTTATCCCCACTATCCTGCTAACCCATGGAGGCTCTTGTCCCCTTAATGTCATACTAAATTCACTATTTGACCTCAATGTTCCTCCATATTACCCATGCCATTCCCATGTCACTATCAATCCTCTATAATGATTTAGCTAGTATTTATTGTATACTGCCCTCCTGAGCCAGACATTTTTGCTGAATGAGAAAATGGTCCCGTAGTAAAAAAAGAATTGAATTATTTACATAGCCATTAGATGTGCAAACAGTAATACAAACAACAAAGGAAAATAAAGATGTAACAACCATATAAAATGTCATGACCATGGACAATTGTCCAACAGAGTTGAGTTTGTCAAAGTATTTGGAACTTTGCTAAGCATTCATAACAGCCATTATCAAAATATTAGCTTCCAACTCCCATAGAACTGATTGTGTTTTCTCTTTCTCAGAAAAAACATTGCCTGTCAATATGTATAATGGGGCAAAGGCTAGATTATTTTACTGTTAAAGAGCAAGGAATCTTTTTCACAGACTTATCTATAGACTTTAACACTAGTGCCAGGCAAGATTAGGAAAGTCCACATTTTTACATTAATTTTGAATGAATTGTGGTATTTTCTCCAATAGAAAACATTCTGTAACAGTTTCTATATGAATACCATGATGATGATCAAGCTAATGGTTTAGCTTTGCAAGGCACAGTCCTCTGATGCAGCATTGCATTAAAAACATATCTACATTATAATTCAGAATCTAATTGTGATGCTTGCATGCGTGTCAGTATTTTAAACTCTCTCAGAATGAACCTGACTTCTCAAAGAGGCTTCCCTGAGAGGATACAAATTTGAGAAGTCGATGCATTTTTAATCACTGACAAGACCTGGAAAAGAATCTACAGGACAGAAAGAACACATTTTCCTGTGGTCCTCACAATGAGAGTGCAGTCTCAGGAGACACCTGTGTGTTTTTTGGACTGAAACCCTTCCTAAATTGCCAAAAAAGACATACAAAAATTGATTTGGATCTGAAAGGTAGATGAAAATAGGTTTTCTTTTCAAGTGAAGATGAAGCATTTCATAATTTGATTCACACCTCAATTGTGAGACGTAAAACCAGCATAGTGCACATGACGAGATTTAATTTGATTCAAGGGAATTATTAACACAAGAGCTCTGGTCATGAATCTGAGAACATGCTGCACACTTGGGAAATTTGGGATCACAAACCATTAAGGATAGGAGTGAGATTTTAGCTCCAGAAATGTGAACCTTGAGAATGCATACCAAAGAGTGAGTGATGAAACTGGTTCAGGTCAACTACAAAGGCCAAAGAGGTATGTGGAATTAAATTGCATGAACCGGAAAGCAGGGAGGGTTAGGCCTTCCAACTGTTTGATTGAAGGATGAGAGAAGTTGCATTTCTTTTTAACCTTGATTTGGAGATGCCGGTGTTGGACTGGGGTGTACAAGTTAAAAATCACACAACACCAGGTTATAGTCCAACAGGTTTAATTGAAAGCTAATGTGCTTCCAATTAAACCTGTTGGACTATAACCTGGTGTTGTGTGATTTTTAACTTTTTAACCTTGGTCTTGACACATGAGCGTAACTGGCTAGACCAACCCAAATTGCCCTTGAGAAGGTCATGATGAGCTGGACAACTTGAACCTCTGCAATCCTTGGGGTGGAGAGAGATTCAGAGCATTATTAAGGAAGGGACATTCAGGAGGAGATAGGAGGTGAGTTATTTGCCCCAGAATTGCTTTAGTCTCTGACACACTTATTCAGAAATAGTAATTATGTGGTTGTTCCAATACAATTCAAAGAAAATAGAACATAGAACAATACAGCACAGAACAGGCCCTTCGGTCAATGATGTTGTGCCAAACATTTGTCCTAGCTTAGGCACCTATCCATGTACCTATCCAATTGCTGCTTAAAGGTCACCAATGATTCTGACTCTGCCACTCCCACAGGCAGCACATTCCATGCCCCCACCACTCTCTGGGTAAAGAACCTACCCCTGACACCCCCCTCCCCTCCCCCCATACCTTCCACCCTTCACTTTAAATTTATGTCCGCTTGTAACACTCTGTTGTACCCGGGGAAAAAGTTTCTGACTGTCTACTCTATCTATTCCTCTGATCATCTTATAAACCTCTATCAAGTCACCCCTCATCCTTCGCTGTTCCAATGAGAAAAGGCCTAGAACTCTCAACCTATCCTCGTACGACCTATTCTCCATTGCAGACAACATCCTGGTAAATCTTCTCTGCACCCTCTCCAAAGCTTCCACATCTTTCCTAAAGTGAGGTGACCAGAACTGCATACAGTACTCCAAATGTGGCCTTACCAAAGTCCTATACAGCTGAGTCCTTCACGACTCTTGGATTCAATCCCTCTGCTAATGAACGCTAATACACCATAGGCCTTCTTACAAGCTCTATCCACCTGAGTGGCAACTTTCAAAGAGCTATGAACATAGACCCCAAGATCCCTCAGCTCCTCCACCTTACTAAGAACCGTTAACCCTGTATTCCGCATTCTTATTTGTCTTTCCAAAATGGACAACCTCACACTTGACAGGGTTGAACTCCATCTGCCACTCCTCAGCCCAGCTCTGCATCATATCTAAGTCCCTTTGCAGCCGACAACAGCCCTCCTCACTATCCACAACTCCACCAATCTTCATATCGTCTGCAACTTTACTGACCCACCCTTCGACTCCCTCTTCCAATTCATTAATAAAAATTACGAACAGCAGAGGACCCAGAACTGATCCCTGCGGAACTCTACTTGTAACTGGGCTCCAGGCTGACGAGTTACCATCTACCACCACTCTCTGACTTTGACCGGTTAGCCAGTTTTCTATCCAACTGGCCAAATTTCCCTCTGTCCCATGCCTCCTGACTTTCCGCATAAGCCTTCCATGGGGAACCTTTTCAGATGCTTTACTTTTTTTTATAGATATTTTTATTAGAAATTTAACATTTTTACAAGTTTACAAAAAGAAACAAAACTCTCAAGTACAAACATTGATATACAATTAAATCTTAAATATATAATAACCAAAATTTAACAAAAGAAAAATACCGAGAAAATTAAACAAAACTCAACTAACTACTAATCTAACCTACAACTAACCAGAGTGTATATTTAAGTCTCTTACATTGCTCAAATAAGAGAAAGAGGGAAAAAATAACACCGGATAACATAGAAATTGCGTAGTGAGATCCATGCTCGGAATGTGTTAACATAAAATGTAACAAAACCCATATTCGTGCGGGATTCCTCTCCCAAGGAGCCCTTGCTAGGATAGCCGAAATATCTTTTTTCATATAATTCAAGAAGGGCTGCCATATTTTATAAAATAATTCGGTCTTTTAGTGCACCATATTTGTAAGGAAGTCAAGGGGAATACATTCCATAATTAAAATCTGTGCCAATTTGAAAATCCAGGGGGGCCCTCAGCCACCCAGTTTACCAAAATATTTTTCCTTGCACAGAAAGAGAGAATAGAAAATAGTCTCTTCCCATGCATGTCCAGGGAGGATAATTTCGAAAAGCCCAAACAGAGAGATACAGGGTCCACTTTAATTTCCGTTCCTAAAATTTCTGTCAGAGCACTTGCTACTTTAGTCCAGTATCTACGGATCTTATGACAGGTCCATAGACAATGTACAAGAGTGCCCACCTCTATTTTACATTTGGGACATATTGGAGATGCCCCTGCCTTAAATTTTGCCAATTGATCCAGTGCTATATGGGCCCTATGAAGTATCTTCAGCTAGATAGCCTGAGTTCTGTTACAGACAGTGATTCTTCTGGCGTTTTCCCAAATGTAATTCCACATTTCTAGAGAGATTTCTAGTCCCAATTCCTGATCCCATGTTTTAAGCAGATTGTCCATATCTCCCGATACTTCATCGTATAGTAAGTGATAAATGGTATCGATGGAGGATTCCCCCATTGGTGGTAGTACTCTACATTCTTTATCTGATTTATAAAGACTATCTAACAACGTAGTCTTCTTCTGTATATAGTCTCGAATTTGGAAGTATCGATAGAGGTCTCCATTAAGTAATCCGAATTTCTGACACAGCTGTTCAACAGACATCAAGACCCCATCTTTAAATAGGTGCCTTAGACATGAGCTACCCCTGGATCTCCAGAGTTTAAAAGTGACGTCTGTAAACCCCGGTTGGAATCCCTATGCTCCCACTATCGGCGCATAGAGCAATGTTTTATGTGAGTTGCCCTCATTTTGGCACATTATATTCCAAGCTTTAATTGTATTTAGTATTATAGGGTTTTTACAGTAATCCGTAATGATTTTCCTCTTGTCTGAAAATAAAAGGTTAATAAGTGGGCATTTTATTTGAGAAGCCTCGATGTCCAGCCAGATTGATTGTGGATCAAACAAGACCCAATCAGCTATGTAACTTAATAAGGAACTTAACTGATATTTCCTAAAATCTGGGAAGTCCAATCCTCCCCTTGCCTGTGGATGCTGTAGCTTCTTCAGCTTAATGAGGGGCCGTCTATGAGTCCAGATAAAGAAACCCAACCAGCCATATAATTTACGTAGAACCAGCCTCGGCAGCATCACTGGAAGCATTCTCCCAGGGTATAGGAGTCGGGGCAGGACATTCATTTTAATTAGTGCTATTCTACCCAGCCAGGAAATTGGAAGGTCTCCCCATCGCGGGAGGTCCTGCCATATCCTTTCCAGTAAATGCGCAAAGTTAGCCTTGTATAACTGACCAAATACTGGGGTAATAAAAATGCCTAAATATAAGAAACCCTCCAGGGACGAACGAAAGGGAAAATGGGATCCATCCACTAAGTGGGGTATCATAGCAAGGCCACTCATTGGCATAGCCTCTGATTTTGAGAAATTAATTTTACAGCCTGAGAATGCACAAAATGTATTAATAACTTGGATTAAGCGAGGTACGAACATCAGAGGATTACTGAGGAATAGAGGAACATCATCTGCATACAGGGTAATCTTAGGTTTACCTGTACCAATCCTCGGGGCCATTATATTAGGATCAGCCCGTTTAGCTTCTGCTAGTGGCTCAATTGTTAGCGTAAATAACAATGGTGAGAGAGGACATCCCTGACAGCAGCCCCTACCCACACTGAAGCTATCCGAACCTAATCCACTGGTAACCACAACTGCTTTGGGGTCACTATACAATGTTGAGACCCATTTGGTAAACACCTTTCCAATGCCAAACCTTTCCAATGTGTAAAACAAATATGACCATTCAACCCTATCAAATGCCTTTTCCGCATCTAATGAAACTACTACTCCTGGTATCTTTCCCTGATGACAGGCTTGAATCATATTCAAAACCCTTCTAATATTATTGTATAATCTACGGCTCTTAATAAACCCCATCTGATCCTCCTTAATGATATATGGCAGTACCCTTTCTAGTCTCAATGCTAACGTTTTAGAAAGGATTTTAAAATCTACATTTAGCAAGGATATTGGTCTGTATGATGTACAATCTTCTGGATCCTTTCCTTTTTTAAGGATAAGAGAGATATTTGCCTCTTTCAACGAAGGCAGGAGACAGCCCTGACTATATACATAGTTATACATGTCCATAAGTGGATCAGCCAATATTTCTGTAAATTCTTTATAGAATTCAGCTTGAAGACCATCTGGGCCTGGTGCCTTACCACTCTGAAGTTGCCTAATTGCATCAAGTATTTCTTGGACTGTTAGAGGAGCATTTAGGACCGATACCTGTTCCGGAGTTAGGCGCGGAAAGGTCAATTTTTTAAAAAATGACTGCATCCTCCTAGTCCTAGCTTCACAATCCTGCGATTTATATAACTCAGAATAAAATTCTCTAAAGATCGCATTAATCTTTTTATGATCATGAGTCAAAATGCCCATACTTTCCTTGATAGACGTAATAGTTTGAGGGGCCTTTTTTTTTCTTTGCAAGAAATGCTAAGTATCTACCCGGTTTGTCACCAAATTCATATAACCTTTGTTTTGCAAATAATATTTCCCGCATAGCCGTTTGGGTAAGCGTAGTGTTTAGAGCTGTCCTAAGAGCCGTAATCCTTTGCAATTTAATAATAGAAGGTCTATCAGCGTATGCAGTTTCAGCTGCTTTTAAGCGAGCTTCGAACAGACGCTGTTGTTCTCCCTTTAATTTTTTCTGGGTTGCTGAGTAGGAGATGATCAAACCTCACGCATAAGCTTTGATGGTCTCCCACATCATTGTTGGGTTGCTAGCCATACCTAAATTAATTTCTAAACAAGTTTTAAATTCTTGAGAAAAGTACTTTACAAATTTACTGTCTTTCATTAGGAAGGGGTCCATACGCCAATGCCGAGGGGATGTCCCATTATTCCTCACCTTGGTTTCCATATATACAGCAGCATGGTCGGAAATTATTATACTACCTATTTCACAGGATGATATGGAATTTTAAAAAATTGAGGGGGCAAAAAACATATCAATTCTGGTATGGCATTTATGTGGATTGGAGTAAAAAGAAAAATCTCTGCCCCGTGGATGAAGACATCTCCATACATCTACTAATCCTAATTCTTTGTTCAGATCCACCAATTGTCTAGATCTGGGAGATACTGCTGCAGTACTCTTGGGAATCCTATCTATTTCCGGATCCATAATACAATTAAAGTCTCCCCCTATAATTGTATGACGGGCACCAAGAGCCATCAATTTTGAGAAGGCTTCCATTATAAATTTAAAGGGGTGTGCCAGGGGGCAGTACAAATTTAAAATCCCATATTCTTCTCCATTTATAAGGGCTTTAATCAGAATATATCGTCCAGATTCATCTTTTATCTGATTTAGGATTTTGGAAGGGAAATTCTACCAAATAAGAATAACAACTCCCCTACTTTTTGAGCTAAAAGAAGAAAAAAAGGCCTGGTCAAATCCACCCTGTCGTAATTTCAAGTGTTCTTTATCCAACAGATGTGTCTCCTGTAGGAGAGCTATATCAACTCTTTCTTTCTTAAGATTTGATAATATTTTCTTCCTTTTGACCGGTGAATTACTCCCCTTGACATTTCAGGTGCACCACTTAACCGACTGATCAACCATAATCATCCGGGCAAATCCGAGACCCCTCGGGAGGGGAAACCCTATCCAGAACATCCCGAGCATAGAGCATATAAAATTCACAAAAATAAAGGCTCTCTACTACACTCATAACAGTATAACAAAAAACTATTTCTAAATAATAAAAAAAATGTAAAATGTATTTAAATGGAGATTTTCCCCTTGTTCCCAGGGGGTATCACTTCCTTTCCAAAGGTCCATCGTACCCTCTCCCAACCAATGCCCCACCCTTGACCCAGGTGCTCCTCAATAGGATGAGGAGAATTCAGATATAATACAAAGCTAGAGTTAACAGTGAGCACCCTACCCCCACCCACACCTGGATATATTTGGTAATGTTAATACCATATAAAAACATATAACTATAAAATTACAACCTCAGCAAATAATAATTAAATATAATAATACAAAATAGCAAGGGAAAAACAACCCCGCTCCTAGAGACAGAGGTAAAATAGAATAAGGTAACCACCTACCCCCATCAACATTAACTAAAGCCCCCGGCTTATATATATACACACATATATATACACACATATATACATACATACATGGTTAAATAGAGAACAAATAAATAAATCCCTCTTCCCCATCCCCCAAGATAATATTAAACAGTAAGGTAAGAAAAAAGAAAAAGGGGGGGGGATATAAACCGGAGTGGGGGAAAGGCAAACCAATATCCATTGTCTCTTACAATTTATCTAAGAGAATCCAAAAATTCCTTAGCCTTTTCTGGCGATCCGAAGTTATACACGGATCCTTCGTGGTTAAAGCGTAGCGTCGCTGAGTAGCATAAGGAGTACTGAATATTTAAGTGCCTTAAACACTTCTTCACCTCATCGAATGCCTTCCTCTTTCGGACCAGAGCTGGGGAAAAGTCCTGGAATAACATGATCTTGGATCCTTTATAGATCATGGCTAGGGAATCTTTTCCAAGATTTCTAGAGGCTTCGAGGAGTATCTGCCTCTCCCTATAGCTCTGCAGCCGAAACAGGACCGGACAAGGGCGCTGGTTCGAGCCGGGCCCGCGTATTACAACCCGGTAGGCCCATTCCACCCTTACCTGGCCTGATCCAGCTTCCCGATTTAAAAGCTGTGGCAGCCACTGCTCGAGAAACGCTGTAAGCTGGCCTTCCTCTTCCCGTTCGGGAAGGCCCAGCAAACGAATATTTTTTCGATGACCTCGATTATCGAGGTCATCAATATGATTCTCTAAGGTCCGGGCTCGCTGTTCGAGAGTCCGGACCCGATCTACAGCCGATTGTGCTGTAGTTTCGGAGGTCGCGGCCTTTAGCTCTGCCCCTCCGACTCAACGCTCGATTTCTTTAATGTCTCGGTCATGCTTTTGCAGCGCGGCCAAGAGTGAGTCCCATCGAATTCGGGATTCTTCAATGAAAGCGTCGATCTTCGCATCGAGTTTAGAGATCATTTCCACGAGGCTTGCCACCATAGTTAAGTCCCCCGGGGTGGCTGCGGACACCTCTGCTGCAGCTGCAGAGGGTGGGGGAGGGGTTCCTGCTTGCTGAGAGCTGCAGGCTCCCTTCCCTTTAGTCATTTTTGCTGAAGATTAAAGAGTTTAAATTCAACACTGAGCAACTAATTAAATTAAACAGCTATTTTAAATGATTTTGTGAGTGTGGTGGGGGTGGGTGACCACTTTGCCCAAGTCTTGGGAGGAGCACTGTAGACTCAGACTTGCTGGGTCACCGCCATCTTGGATCCCCCATCAAATGCCTTACTAAAATCCATGTACACTACATCCACTGCTCTACCCTCATCCATATGCTTGGTCACCTCCTCAAAAAATTCAATAAGACTTGTGAGGCAAGACCTATCCCTCACAAATCCGTGCTGGCTGTCCCTAATCAAGCAGTGTCTTTCCAGATACTCATAAATCTTATCCCTCAGTACCCTTTCCATTACTTTGCCTACCACCGAAGTAAGACTAACTGGCCTGTAATTCCCGGGGTTATCCCTATTCCCTTTTTTGAACAGGGGCACAACATTCGCCACTCTCCAGTCCCCTGGTACCACCCCGTTGACAGTGAAGACGTAAAGATCATTGCCAACGGCTCTGCAATTTCCTCTCTTGCTTCCCACATAATCCTAGGATATATCCCGTCAGGCCCGGGGGACTTGTTTATCCTCAAGTTTTTCAAAATGCCCAACACATCTTCCTTCCTAAGAAGTATCTCTTCCAGCTTACCAGTCCGTTTCATACTCTCCTTGTCAACAATATGGTCCCTCTCATTTGTAAATACTGAAGAAAAGTACTCATTCAAGACCTCTCCTATCTCTTCCGACTCAATACACAGTCTCCCACTACTGTCCTTGATTGGACCTACCCTTGTTCTCGTCATTCTCATGTTTCTCACATATGGATAAAATGCCTTGGGGTTATCCTTGATCCTACCCGCCAAAGATTTTTCATGCCTTCTCTTAGCTTTCCTAATCCCTTTCTTCAGCTCCCTTCTGGCTATCCTGTATCCCTCCAATGCTCTGTCTGAACCTTGTTTCCTCAACCTTATGTAAGCCTCCTTCTTCCTCTTTACAAGACATTCAACCTCCCTCGTCAACCAAGGTTCCCTCACACGACCATCTCTTTCCTGCCTGACAGGTACATACATATCAAGGACACGTCGTATCTGTTCCTTGAAAATGTTCCACATTTCCACGACATCCTTCCCTGACAGCCTATGCTCCCAACTTATGCTCCTCAGATCCTGTCTTGCAGCACCGTATTTACCCTTCCTCCAATTGTAAAACCTACCCTGTTGCACACACCTATCTCTCTCCATAACCAAGGTGAAAGTCACAAGATTTTGGCCACCATCACCGAAATGTTCACCCACTAACAAGCCCATCACTTGTCCCGGTTCGTTACCAAGTACCAAATCCAATATGGCCTCCCCTCTGGTTGGAAAATCTACATACTGAGTTAGAAAAGCTTCCTGGTCAATGGAAACTTTCATGATGGTTATCATAACAATAATGCCATAGAATATCAAGGAAACATTATTAGATTCACTTTTGTTGGAGATGGTCATTGCTTCGCACTTTATGTGGCATGAGGTTTACTCCCCACATATCTGCCTAAGCCTGGATGCTAATACAGGTGTTACTGCAAATGCACTGGAACACTGGGACAGTGTCTGAAATGTCACAGATAGAGCTGACAAATGTGCAATAATCAACCAAAATCCTACTTCTGATTTTATGATGGAGGGAAGGTCATTGATGAAGCAGTTAAAGATGGTTGGGGTGAGCACACTAGTCTAAGAACTCCTGCAAAGATGCCTTGGAACTGAAATATCTGACCTCTAACCACCACACTTATTTTACTTTGTGTAGGTCTGACTCCAACCAGTGGAGAATTTTTTCCACTATTCCTTTTGGTTCAAGTTTTTCCAGGCTCTCTTGATGCCAAGTTTGGTCAAATGCTTCCTTGATATGAAGGGCAATCACTCTCACCTCACCTCTGGAGTTTAGCTTTTTTGAGCATGTATATATAATGAAGTTAAAAGCCAATTTGCGGTAGAAGAATCCTAACTGAGTGTTCGTGAACATTTTATTCTTCCAGTTGAAAGCTTGTTGATGTCTCTTTCCATTGCTTTGTTGATGATAGAAAGTATACTGTTGGGTGGTAATTGGCCTAGTGAGTTATCACCATGGGTGACACTGTGGCTCTGTGGTTAGCACTACTGGTCCAGGTTCAATTCCAGCATCAGGCGACTGTCTGTGTGGAGGTTGCACATTCACCCTCTGTCTGTGCGAGCTTCATCCAGATTCTCTGGTTTCCTCTCATAGACCAAAGACATGGAGGTTAGACACAATGGCCATGCTAAACTAATCATAGTGTCCACATGGATTAGCCATGGTAAGTGCAGGGTTGCAAAGATAGGATAGGGAGCTGGGTGGGACGGATGGCCTTAATAGGATAGGGTGCTGGGTGAGACGGATGGCCTTAGAAGGATCAGTGCAGACATGATGGGCTGAGTGGCCACTTTCTGAATTGAGAGATTCTAGGGTTTTTGCATTTTTGTGCCTAGCAAATACCTTGGCAGGCCTCCAAATGATCAAATTTAGAAGTCACATGACACCAGGTTATAATCCAACAGGTTTCTTGAAAATCACAACCTTTCAGAGTGTAGCCCCTTCCTCAGGTGAAGGCTTTCACCTGACATGTGACTTCTGACTTGGTCCACCCCAGTCTAATACTGGCACCTTCACATCCAAACTATCAGGTAGATATAAGTTTTGTAGCTGTACTGGAAAAGCTGGCTATAGATATTGCCAGTTCTGAAAGATACACTTTCCATGTTATTGCTGAAATCTTGTTAGTGTCCATAGATTTTCCATTATCCTGTGCCTTCAGCATTTGTTGATGCTATTGAATTGATTGAAGATGCTAGGAACTTCAGGAGGAGGCTGAAATGTTTCAACTTTGCACTATTCTACTTCCATTCATGAGCATGGGGATATTTGTAAAGCCGCCTCCTCCTATTAGCTGTTTAATTTAATTAGTTAGCCACCATTCACAATCAGACATAGCAGGAGCACAGAGCTTAGATCTAATCCATTACTAATCAATTGCTAAGCTTGTCTATCTTTCCTACTTGTGCTTTTTTTGGCACACAAATAGTCCTGTTTGTTAGTTTTTTCAGATTTATGCCTCATTTTTAAATATGTCTGGTGCTGCTTTTGGCATGCACTTCTGCACTCTTCATTGAACCAGGATTGATCCCTACCTTGGTAGTAACAGTAAAGGAGAGGTTATGCTGTGCCAATACATTACGAATTGTTGTTGAATAAATTATATTGCTGCTGATGGCTCACAGCACCTTGTGGATACTCAGTTTGAATTGCTCAGTCTATTCAATACCTGCCCAATTTCACACAGTAGTCATGCCACATAATATGATGAAAGGTACCCTCAATGTGAAGATGGTATTTCATATCTTTGAGGACTGTGCAGTGGCCGCTCTTACCGATAATGTCATGGATAGATTAATCTGCAGCAGGCAGATTGAGGATGAGGTCAAATATATTTCTTCTCCCTTCTTGTTCCCCTCACCACTTGTCAAAGCCCAGTCTAGCAGCAATTTACTTTAGAACATGACTAACTTGATCAGAAATGATTTCAGAGAGGCACTTTTGATAACAGACATTGAAATCCCCCACCTAAAGTATATTCTGTACCTTTGCTACCCTCAGTGCTCCTTACAAGGGGGTTGGTTTAGCTCAGTTGATTGGATAGCTGCTTTGCAATGCAAAGTGATATCAAGTACATTGGTTCAATCCTGCACAGGCTAAGGTTACCATAAGGATTCTCCTTATCAACAACTCCCCTTACCTGAGGCATAGTGACCCTCAGGTTAAATCATCACCTATCTTATTTCTTTCTAATGAGAAAGCAGCCTCATGGTCTAGTCAGACTATAATAACTTTACTTTTTACTTCACTTCTTCTAAGAAGTGCTCAACATGAGGAATATTGAATCATGACCATGGTGGGAGGTCTGGGGGTGTGATATGTGGTAATCATCAGGAGGTTTCCTTGCCCATGTTTAATCTGAATGTTAAGAAGATTCATGGGATCCAGCATTACACCACTGAATTACCACCTCTGGTGGGTCATACCTTTGGGCAGCACGGTAGCTCAGTGGTTAGCACTACTGCCTCACAGCACCCGGGGGGTCCCAGGTTCGACTCTAGCCTCTGGTCACTATCTGTGTGGAGTTTGTACATTCTCCCCATGTCTGCATGGGTTTCCTCCCACAGTCCAAAGATGTGCAAGTTAGGTGAATTGGCCATGCTAAATTACCCATAATAAGAGGGAAATGGGTCTGGGTGGGTTACTTTTCGGAGGGTCAGTGTGGACTGGTTGGGCCGAAGGGCCTGTTTCCACACTGAAGGGAATCTAATCTAATCTAATGTCTTGCTGGTAGGACAAGGCATACGCAATGGTTGTGATGCTGGTGTCTGAGAAATTGTCTTCAAGGTATGATTCCATGAGTATGTCTTTGCTAGACTTATCTAATCTGTGAGACTAATCTACAAACTTTGGATGTTACTGATGGTTGACAATATGAAAGATTATTGATTTATACATTGATTTAGACTTTATTGTCATGTGTACTCAAGTGCAAAAGTACAGGAGAACAATGAAAAGTTTTCAATGTCACCACACATGTACAAAGCCTTAAGAACAAGGTAGAAAGAAAGAGCAAAGTTAAAAGTTAAACATTATAGTCACTATTGGTACATTTTTTTAAAAAGTTGAACATTATATTCCTTCTTAGTATTAAGTTTTTGATGTATGCTTAGCCATGCTGAGACTCGACAAGAGCTCAATCTCCTCTGCTATAACCCACTTTCCCTGCACTGGCTCAATCTCCCCTACTCTTGTTGTTGCTGCAGATATTGGAGGAATCTCTATCACCACATTGGGCAAGGTCCTGGGATCTTAGACTGCCAAAATCCCGATCTAGGCCCCTAGCTGCTGCCGCACACCAGAACACCAAATCCTTGATCCAAGCACCATCTGATTCTGTTGACTGGCAGGGTAGGCTCAAAAGGCTGAATGCCCTACTTTTGTATGTTCATATGATGAGGCCTTGTTTGATGTCACTTCTGGAGCTTTGGTTATTGCTAAGATTTCCATCTCATTTCACTCCTTTCTGCTTTCTCGAGGTTTGATTCAACTGAGTGGCTTGCTAAGCTATTTCAGAGGACAAAAAGGAGTTTCCCACATTGCTGTGGATCTGGAATCACACGCAAGCCGCACCAGGGAGCGGCCACTGTTTTCCTTCACTTTTGGACATTAAGGAGCAATGCTCAACAATGATAATGTTATGGACTAGGCCAGACCACTCAAAATATTCTTAAGCATGCAGCTTAGACCATAACTTTGCAATTTGTTTCGATAAGTGTACATTGAAAATTTATTGGAGTAAGTTAGCTAAGTTGACTACTAGGTTTTAAAACAGACAAAAACTTACTCTCAAAATTACACTATGAAACACAAAGAACAGAATAAAGAACACCTACAGAAGTCATCCATCCAAACTAGACTTAATTTTACTGTTCCGAATATACACAATCATCCCAATAAGCAAACTCCCTTTTAGAACCAGTATAAATGGAACGCATGCTTACAGGTTTAAGTTGAGGGACAGAAAGAGAGAGAAAGTGAGTATCCACACAGCTCACTGTTGAACTCCTCGCCAATTCAAGACTGAACTAAACTGCTCAGCTAGAGAACTAACCATTTCCCTTTCATTATACAGGTCACTTCTATAACATGACCCCTTTGGCTTGAGGTTTCATCTGTTTACATATAAACAAAAAGACCTCTCAAAATCCTTTTCATCTCTGTACCAAACCAGACTGATCGGAGCCCAGCCCGGATTATTACCCTTCTGAAAAAAAGCAAGGACAGAGTCTTCTTGAGCCAAGGGACAGCTTTTAGAAACAAAAGGGTCTAACCTTGTGAGACCTTGTCCCTTAAGAAAAATGAACCATCAATACCAAAAAATGGCTTCATTTTTAACCCTTCAAAACCCGGTTAGTAGTCTAAATGCACATATATGCTACACTATAAACATGCAAACATGCACAACCACATGCAAATTCAGGCCGCGGTACACACACCACTGAACACTTCTGTATCTCATTCGAGTCTCAATAAAGCATTGGCAATCAGTTTTTCATGACTTACCACATGCACAATTGTCAACTTTAATGGCTACAACAACAAGTTCTATCTAAACAGTCAGACACTTTTGTCCTTAAATATTTCCACAAATGTCAATCAGTGTATACAACTATCTCAGATGCTTTGAAATGCAACACTTAAATGTTATAATGCCAACAACAAGCTTAAAGGCTTTCTCCACAGTTGAATATTTCTGTTGATGACCGTTCAACTTCCTGGAAAAATACCCAATGGGTCTTTCTATCCCCTCGTCATCCTCCCGCAAGAGCATCGCACCGACACCCACATCACTGGCAAGGATAGCCACCTTGAAAGGCTTCGGGTAATTTGCTGTGGCTAATACTGGGGCAATGATTAACACAGTTTTAGGATGTCAAATACCTTTTGACAGTCTGCTGTCCACTGAAACTTCTTGCCCTTGTTCAACAATTCATAGCATGGAGCAGCCAAACTATTAAAGTTCGGCACAAACTTTCGGTAAAATCCATTCAATCCCAGGAATCGTAGTATTGCTTTTGTTTTGTTGACGGTGTGGGAAATTCCCCAATTACTTTCATTTTCACATCCTGTGGGGCTATTTGTCCATGTCAAATAACATAGCCCAGGAAGGTGGGCTTTGGCAAATTCACTTTTAACTAGCTTTACCAACAAGCTGCCATCAGAAGTCGATCGAACAAGTCTGATAAATGCTGTAAGTGCTCCTTCCATGAGTGACTAAAAACCACCAGGTCATCAATATTAACCACGTAGTTGGGTAATCTGACAATGACCTTATTAATCAGTCTCTGAAATGTGGTTGAAGTGTTTTTCATACTAAATGGCATGATTTTGAACTGATATCATCCATTTGACGTTATGAAAGCCGAAATTGCCTTTGCTCTTTCTGACAGAGGTACTTGCCAGTAGCCTCTGAGCAAGTCCAACTTAGAAATGTAAGTTGCTTCCACCACTTTCTCGGCACAGTCTTCCAATCATGGAATTGGATGTGCATCAGTCTTTGTCACAGCGTTGACTTTGCGATAGTCCACATATAATGGTACCATTTGGCTTTGGCACCATGACTATGGGTGAGCTCCAGTCACTGTAACTCACTTTGTTTATTGCATCTTGCAGCATGCACTCTATCTCCTTCTGAACCTGTGCCAACTTTAGAGGGTTATGCCTGTAAGGATGTTACTTAATCAAAACAGCATCTCCTATATCTATATCATGCTCAATTAGGTTAGTACTTCCCATTTTATTTCTGCATATCTCCCCACATGATAGTAGTAGCTCTTTCAGGTCATTTTGATTTTCTTGTGGAAGGTAACTCAATAATTTATCCCAATTTTTGACAACTTCCTCATTGTCCAATTTGATTTGAGGAATGTTCAATTCAGAATCTTCTGAACTTGGTTCTTCCTTCTGTGCTGAAATGATTAACGACTTCTCCTCTTGCTTTCCTTTCCTGTCAAATTAGCTTTTGAGCATATTCCCATGATACACTCTGAGATTTCTTCCTGTCTGGAGTCCTTTTCAAGTAGTTCTCCTCACTCAATTTCCCCTCGATTTGATAAGGTTCACTAAACCTTGCTCTTAAAGGGTCAACTGTCAATGCAAGTAACACCAATACCTTATCCCCCATTGCAAAATTCTGAATTTGTGATTTCTTATCCACTTCCTGTTTCATTGTATGCTGTGATACTTTTAAATGTGTCGAGCCAACTCTCCAGCTCTATTTAATCGTTTCCTAAAATTTGACACATAGTCCAAATGGGTGGTCTCTGAATTCTGACTAATTAATTTTGCCTTAATCAATTGTAACAGTCCTCTTACTTCATGCCCAAACATTAATTCAAATGGACTGAATTTGGTCGATTCATTTGGTGCATCTCTGATCGCAAAAAGTACAAATGGAACTCCCTTATCCCAATCATCTGTATAATACTGACCATAAGCACTCAACATGGTCTTTAGTGTTTGATGCCATCTCTCTAGTGGTCCCTGCAATTCCAGATGGTACGCAGTAGATTTGAATTGCTTTATTCCAAGTTATCCATAATCTCCTTGAATAATTTGGATGTGAAGTTTGATCTTTGATCTGACTGGATCTTTATTGGCCGTCCATATCTAGTAAAAAAATTAAGTAATTTTTCTACAATCCTTTGAGCTGTGATGTTGTGTAAAATAGTCAACACATCCATTATTCTTAATAAATACTTATTCCCACTTTTTGTTTGAGGTAGGGAACCTATGCATTCAATCAAGACTCTAGTGAAAGGTTCTTCAAATGCTGGAATAAATATTAAAGGTGCAAGTTTTATTACTGCCTGTGGTTTTCCAATTAGCTGACATGTATGACACATCTGGCAAAATTCAACTGCAGCTTTGTGTAGTCCAGGCCAGGACAAATGTCTTTGTATTTTAGCCTGTGTTTTCCTCACTGCTAAATGACCTCCAAATGGTAGCTCATGCACCACTCACAGCACCTCCTTTGTATATATTACTGGCAAAACAATTTGATGAGTCTCTGCCCATTTCTCATCTGCTTGAATGTGTGATGGTCTCCATTTCCTCGTCAAGATATCATTTGTTAAGTATAAGCACACAGGGATGCATTCACTCTCCTTCTCTGTAAATGCTTTTTGATACAACCGTTTTAACTTCTCATCTTTCTGCTGTAACTCAATAAGCATAGTAGAGCTAAAGATACTGGCATGTTTACCTAGTTGCTCCTGCTCTTTCCCAATTATCTGATCAACAAAAGTCTCGGATAAAGCTATGTCAGCTTTCTTATCCGTGCCTTTTGCCCTCTCCTGCCTCAGCTTGTACCTCTGATTTTGTGATCAAACAATTTGGGAAAATTCCTAGATAAGCATCCTTCATTTCTTCAGTTGCCTGCATGTCCACTAGCTTTTCAACTAGAGTAAGCAGCATGCCTACTGGTGAATCAACTATCTCATTTGCAAGGACAAATTGTATTACTGGAGCTGAGAGTTTGTCCAGTACTCCTACCGCAAATTGTCTACTCTTCTCTGGACTCTCCAGCCTCACTTTACATAATTGAGCACTTTTTGTCTCACCATGAATTCCTGTTACCAGTACCTTTCCTGGCAACAGTCCCTCAAGAGTGCATATCTCTTCATCCGCATTACAGACTGAGAGGATCCTGTGTCCCTTCATATTGTAACCTCCTTACCTGCTGCTTCTGGCCTATGTGAATAAACTTTACCCTTCCATGTATACTTTTTAAGCAGATCTGACACTTCCTCCTTAATCAACCTCTGAACATATTGTACACACTGAGGCAGTTGTCTAACTTCCCTTTGTGCTTTTTGTTACTAGTCCAATAAAACTTCCAGGCTTGTCTGGTTTTCCTGCTCTGGCTTTCTCCTAGCCCACCAACACTGTGATTTTGTGTGGCCCAATTAATTACAATGAAAACACCAGAGCTTTTTAACTTCTTTGTCTCCCTCGAGGGTTTCTTTTTTACCCTGTGGTAAATTATCATTACGATCTTCAATAAGGATCTACCTTTCCCTTTCCATGTAAAGATTTCTCTGCCACAATTTCTATCCCTCATGGACCAAATTTTATGGATCAGCTCAAAATCATCAGCCACTTCAGCTGCTAATCTTGCTGTTTTAGTTCTCTGCTCTTTCACATGAGATCACACTACTTCAGGCAGTGATATTTGAATTCTTCCAAAATAATTACCACTCTAAGGACATCATAGGTTTGCTCGATTTTTAAAGTTCTTATCCATCTATTGAAATTACTCTGTTTGATCCTTCAAACTCAATACGGGTTTGACCAAGGTCCCCCCTTAGATTCCTGAAGCGTTGTCTATGGGCTTCTGATACAAGCTCATATGCACTTAAAATGGCTTTTTTCACCTCCTCATACTCCCCAGATACATCCTCTAATAGTGACGCAAATATCTCACTTGCCCGACTTGCAAGATTCGTTCGGATCAACAAAACCGACATTGCCACTGGCCACTGCATTTGTTTAGCCACCTTTTCAAATGAAATGAAAAAGACTTCCACATCCTTCTAAACAGTTTCTCACTTAGCTTCTGAATACCAGGGGCTTGCTCATCCTTATTCTCTTCCGCATTAAGCCTACCCTCGGCTTTTACCTCCAGCCTTTTCCTTTTAAGTGTCAGTTTTTGAAGTTCAAAAGCTCTCTCTTTTTCTCTCTGTTCTGCTGCTCTCGCTTTTTCCCTCCCTTCTGCTTTTAATCGTAACTCAAACTGTTTCATTGTTGTTGCCCTTTCCTTATCTCTCACCTTCAACTCAAGCTGCTTCATTTGCAATAGAATTATTGGCATCTCTATCGATTCTGATGGTTTCTTTGTCAAGTTTAAATGCTGAGCTACTGTTGTAATTATCTCTCTTTTCCTCACTGAAGCAGGCAGTTCCAATTCCAGCTCCTCTTCTAATTCCTACAGCTTGGTCTTAGTCACTTTTTGCAAACCTTCTAAATTCACTGCAGAAAACTTTTGGCAACTGAAAGAGCCATTACTATCCCAAGCTTTGTCTACCCAACAAAACCAACACCTGAAATAAAGTCACTAGCACCTACCACTCGCTGTTTAAAATCCCGCAAAGCGTCCCCAGTCTGTAACGGACGAGGCCGGACCACTCAAAACATCCTTAAGCAGGCAGCCCATACCATAAGTTTGCTTTTTTTTTTCATTAAGCGTACAGTGAAAATCACCTGGAATAAGCTCGCTAGGTTGACTGCTAGGTTTTAAAACAGACAAAAACCTACTCTCCAAATTACACAATGAAACACAAAGAACAGAATAAAGAACGCCTACAGAACTTAGTCCATCCAAACTAGACTTAATTATGCTGTTCCAAATATATACAACAGTCCCAATAAGCAAACTCTCTTTAAGATCCAGTATAAATGGAACACATGCTCACAGGTTGAAGTTGAGGTACAGAAAGAGAGAGAGAGAGAGAGTGAGTTTCCACACAGCTCACTGTTAAACTCCTCACCAGTTCAAGACCGAACTAAACTGTTCAGCTCGAGAGCTGACTATTCTCCTTTCATTATACAGGTCACTTCTAAAGCATGACCACTTTGGTCTGAGGTCTCATCATTTTACATATAAACAAAAAGGCCTCTCAAAATTCTCTTCATCTCTATACCAAACTAGACTGATCAGATCCCAGCCTGGTTTATTACTCCACTGAAAAAAAAATCAAGAACAGAGTCTCCTTGAGTCAAGGAACAGTTTTTAGCAAAAACAGGGATTAACTTTGTGACAATAGCTTTTCATGATAATCATTCATCAAGCATTTGATTCCAGATTGTATTGAATTTAAATTTTAATTGAGTGCTATATGGTGGGATTCAAACCCATGTCCCCAAAACATTAGTCTGCATCTTGGGTTACTACTCCAGTGGTAAGACTAGTACATCATTACCTCACTTAAGTTCACATGGCGGTATTGGAAGAGAATGTTTGCAAGGCTGGTGGATCCCTTTAGAGATCTGGAGGGAGCACTCTTGCCACTCTATTGAAATTCAAAAAGAAGTAGCATATTGGACCTTACGTTATGGCTTTTCTCACCAGTTGGATCTGCTTGCCATGTTTCTGTTGCCAGGCAGAATGTGCTTCAAACTAACTCTGCAGTAACGTTGTTATTATTCAGCAGTATTATTATGTTTTAAGTAGTAGTCTGTCTGCTCTTAGGTTGTCCTTATTAAGGACAGTTAATAATATGGAAATCACGAATTCAGCAGAATGAAAGTGGGATTTGGTCTTTCAAGATTACAACTCCTCACCTGAATATTTCCTGTCTATTTTAAGAAGAGTGGGATTAGGGGTATTGTGGCAATTTCACACTTAGATTTCTTTTATAGCTGACAGGTCAATAACTTTCGAAAACAGGCTTGCACAGGTATATGTAAAGTTCATTTCAAAATATTTCTGATAAATTATCGACCATTTAACAGGAACTGGATGCCTTCTTTTTTGGGTTAATCTTTGTCTATCTTCATGGTTTTCTTCCTTCTGAGGTGAACTTTTTCAACTTTGCAGAGATGTTTGTATCTAGACTGCAGCTAAATTCAAATTCCATCTCTTTTCTCAGAATATGTAACAGTAGGATAAATATTACATTTTTTGAGTCAGCCAGAGCTTTTAAGTAAAGCCTTCCCTTTGATTTCACAGCTTTCTCACTTTTATGGTTTGCTTTCACTACTTTCTTCATGTATTCATTAGACAAGTCAACAATGATGACCCATCTTCTCATAATGCTAATCTTTATGACTATCATTATTTGAAAGTTTTACATGTCTAGGTTCCAACTTGATAATAAACTGTATGTTTTTCAAAGTTATTCAACATACATTTTGGCTACAACTTATTTCAGAAGCACACTCAGCTATTCTTCATACAGCATAGGTCTTAAACAAAAAAACAGAAATTGCTAGAGAAATTCAATGGTTTTGGCTGCATCTGTGTGGAGAAAGCAATTAAGGTTTCGGGTCCAGTGACCTTTCTTCAGAACTCTAGCAACTTACAGCACCTTTTAAACCCCAAGGCCTACCACACTGAGGTAGTGCAGCAGATCCACAAGGGCAGCAGATGCAAGGGTAAACGTCCACATCCTAATTTGGAACCATGCTGACATTCCTCAACTGTCTGATTTGCTATGCTCTCTGAGTGACTCGCGTTATTTGAAAGAGACATCAATGACTTTATATGTCTCATTGGGTTTTCCTGTACTGTTGGGCTGTTGGCCATGACAAGCCCTAACTTTCAGCTAATAAACTTCAGTGACCTTGTTTTTCCTCTCAAAACCACCCTTTCTGCCCTGAAGCAGACTCTAATCATTTCTCCCACCACCACAGTTGCTTAGTTTCCTATCACTTACTCCATCTTGATCCTTTCTAGGTGGTTAGGGATCACTGGTGAAGCTTTTATCTGCAAAAGGGGTTTGTGGATCAGCTCCTGATCAGAACTGGGCCAAAGCACTTGCAGATTCTTAATTTCATAGCTTTTTTTATGCTTTGTAAATATACTTATTTAAATAAACAGTGAATTTAACTGAACTAACTCTATACTCAATAATGCATAATATTTATGAATAATACAAATACATGTTCAGGAAATTGAAAACAGAGCTTGAATCTTTCACTTCAGATGTGAAGTATAAGAATGAAACATTTGACAGTAACCTCGATCAGTACGGGAAGGAGAAAGGAATAGAAGGAACTGGAATTGAAGTGCGAAGAATTAAGAATAGGAGGATATTCATGATGAGCACAAATAACAACAAAGTCCAAATGGGTCAATAGCATCTTTCTTTGCTGTAAAAATGTACTTTAAAAATGTAAAATGAAACCAAAACTAAACTGAAATGTTTGCTATGCTGAATTATCAAGTGTCTATGTGTGTTAGTTAAACAGAAGAATAAATGGGACTACAATTGTTTAGCAATCTGCTGCATTATTAATTCCACCCATATGTCCATCTGGGCTCTTAAACATGCCAACACACTCTGCCTGAATTGCAAAATCTTCCACTTCATTAATCTATATGCACTTGCCAACAGTAAAGGTGGACATGTGCTACCCAAGCAATAATCATGGATCTTTTTAGACAGTGTTGAAGTTTGTGTAGGTGGTGGTAGGGGTGGAGTATCTCTTCGGAGACAAAATTTATCCTCTGCTGTTCTGGCTTTTAGTACCCTTTCAAGACACAAGGTCATAACATGCAATCCTTGAACAGACGAGACATCAGGAAGCAGTGTCTAAAATGTCTGGACTGTCATATCACTGCTGAAGAGAAGCAGCAGCCACATTATCATTGTCTGCGTGTGCTCTGAAATGCAAAGAGGTCTAAGTATAAACAGAGTTGAATGAGGAAATCCATCTGTAGCCAATGCCAGAGGACATCACTGCCTATAATCCGAAAGAAATGTACTACACATTCAGAAGCAACAAGCAACATACTCAGAGAAAATAAAAATCCTCAGCAAGAAGTTATCCAGACAGTTTTCAAAAGGAACTGGCATATCAACTTTTCTAAAAGTATAAAGGTGTTCTTTAACTTGGTGACAGTGTACAATCAGGAATTATTTTTGTACTACTTTTGGTTATCCCCCCAGTGGAAGGGTTATGTAGTTTCTGGATGTTCCTGAAAGTCGTCTTGCATTGATTTGGAGGTTTTTACCTCCCTCTACTGATTTAAGAGATAAGCTTTCTAGTGTTTTGAAGGTGTTTGTTACTTCAGGACTGCCTTAACTGGCTTGCCTCCTGGAACATCCACTGTCATTCAAGTAGCAGTGGCTTTTCAAACTACATTTATCTGCTGTCATTGAGCATTTCATTAGAATGCGTAAAAAAAAGGCCCTCCATTTGATCCAGCTGTAGATAAACTCACAATGATATTTAATTCTTTACAACTCATTTTTATGTTTCATCTGGTACCAAGATATTTGCACCCATATGGACCCTTCACATAATCTCTTATTAAAGTCAAGAGAGCCTGGAGCCTATCATAAGATCATCAAATTTAAGATGCTTGTAATGTATTAAGAGACCAGTTGGTCAGATGTGTCCCTTCTGGCTCTCTGCAAAATTAACTTAGCTAATCTCACACCTCCACCATTACTTCAAGGTCCATTTTTTTCTTCAGAACCTTGCATTAGTCCGTTTTGAAAGCCTCAAATAACCTGCCAGCACTACACTCTGAGGAGGTCTTAACCATTCACTTTGTAAAATACTTCACGCCATCATTTCAATCAAATCTCCTCTCAACCTGCAGTTCCTCCAACCAACCACATAACAATAGTTTTTCATACCTGAGTCATTCTTGTAAATTTTTTCAACAACCTTTCTAAAGCCTTCACATCCTTCCTAAATTTTAAGGTCAGAATTGAGCTGAATACTGCAGCTGAGATAAAATAAGCATTTTGCCATGGTTCATTATAACCTATTTACTTTTTTCTACATTGAGCTTCACCTGCCAGATGTCCATAATAAGGCTATTTCCGTTTGAAGTCTTTCACCATCTTCCTGAAATTCATAATTTCAACAAACTTTAAAACCTGCAAATTTGGAGCTTGTACCTTGCGACACAGATCTAAGTCAGTACCATATGCCCTGATAAGTAGTAGCCTGAGTATTAATCATTGGGAACCTCACCATGTATTTTCTTCTATTTTGAAACATAAACTTTCACCATTTCTTTTTGTGTCCTCTAGCTCAACCAACCTCTTATGTAACCTGGTAGTTCCTCTCTTGTGTAATGGGCTTTAAATTTGCAGGTACATAGAACATAAAACAATACAACGCAGAACAAGCCCTTCGGCCCTCGATGTTGAGCCAACCTGTGAACTAATCTAAACCCATTACCCTACACTATCCCATCATCATCCATATACTTATCCAAGGACTATTTGAATGCACCTAATATGGCTGAGTTAACTACATTGGCAGGCAGGGCATTCCATGCCCTTACCACTCTCTGAATAAAGAACCTTGCTCTGACATCTGTCTTAAATCTATTAACCCTCAATTTGGAGTTTTGCCTCTTCATTCAAGCAGATGTCAGCATCCGAGGAAAAAGACTCTCACTGGCCACCCTACCTAATCCTCTGATCATCTTGTATGTCTCAATTAAATCCCCTCTTAGCCTTCTTCTCTCCAATGAGAACAGACTCAAGTCACTCAGCCTTTCCTCATAAGGCCTTTTTCCAGACCAGGTAACATCCTGGTAAATCTCCTCAGCACCTTTTCCATTGCTTCCATATCCTTCCTATAATGGGGCGACCAGAACTGCATGCAACACTCAAACTCAAATCCCCAGAATACTACCTGGGTCTCTGAATTAATGATCCAGCAAAAATTAAGACTAAGCCATTACCTCCCTACTTTGGCCTCTATTTGACAGTTACTTTTCTTCTTTGATAAAGTCAAATGAAAAATATTTGTTTTGTACTTTATCTGTACTTACGAGTCCAGATGTTAGAAAGCAAATTGAGGGAAATAGCCCAAAATTGCAACTCACTCCCCTGAATATGACACTTCCCATTTGTAAGCTGTTGAGAAAATTGTGGACAAAAGGTATATAAATCCCTTAGAACTCTCAGGCCTGAAAAGACCTCTAAAGAAATACTACAATTGGCACGACCTGTTAAAATGTGTTCTATGAATGAGATTTTTTTCTCAATGGAATTTTCAAAATAGAATTTTAAGTGACATAACTTTATTTTTTTTCTCTTTTGTCCATGGCTACTTGTGAATATGAGGTTGTTGACCTGACAGGTAAAGGGGAAAGTATTGTGAAAGGCCAAACAGTATGAATAGAGAGGCTTGGGTCACCTAGAGGTATATGGGGCATGGAATGTATAAAGTGGCATAGGACAGCATGGGAATATTAGGAACCATGTTAGATGCTGTAGGGCATTAGCTGGTAATGATTGACATTGATAGTCTTGAGAATATATGGAGGCTAAATAAGACTTTGAGAGTTGAAGGCTGGAGAAATGCTGTATGTTTTATTCTTTTATATGAGATTTTGGACACACCATTGATGTCCCAATGCATTGAAGTTTCCAATGAACCTGTTTCAGCAATTGGCAACTTTCTCAGTTTTCCCAGATCACAAACACTGACATTGCACCTCCTACATTCCACCCAGTTCCACTTTCACCAGAGTTTTCACCACTGTAATTCCTTTTTGATCCACAGTTGGTACACCACTCCTTTTCCTACGCTTAACATATCTGTATGGTAAGGAAGAATTTGTGATTCACTTTTATGTTTGCTGCTTGTCTCTTCTCATACTCGCCTTTTATTTCCTTTTACAATATAAGAGTATACATTTCCTTATTTTAGTACTCTTGAAAGAAGACAGAGAGTTAAAATAATACAGGTTGGTGAAGAAGACCCTGCATGTGACTATGACTTTTCAAATAAAACTCATTTACATTTTTTTGTAAATTCTCTTTTATGAATTATTTTCAATAAATAGGTATTTACCAATAAATTTTAAAGGCAAAGATCATTTTATGATGATGTATGTGTTGTAATGATCCTGAGGGAATGTACTTTGGGAAAATGATTCCCTCCAGTGAGGAGGGAGCCAGAATACTGGCTTCCCACAGCTCCATCTTCCACTATCTCCCATTAAAGAAACATAGAAAGTAGGAGCAGGAGTAGTCCACTCAGACCATGAACCCTGCTCTGCCATTCAATATGATTATGGTTGATTCTCTGTCTCAATGACGTTTACCTGCTTTATCTAATTTACTAAGGAATTGAGAAGAAAGTTCTTTCCCAAAAGAGTGGTGAAACTGAAACTTTGCTCTACAAGCAATTGTTGAAACAAGTAGTATTGATGCCTTGATGGGAAGTGGCACAATTATACGAGTGAAATGCGAAAACAGGATTAACTTGATAGATTAAATGAGGAAACATAGGAAGAGGCTCAAGTGGAGCATAAACACTGGGATGGATCTTTAGCCAAATGGCTTGTTTCCATGCTATATAGCCTAATAATACTAGTAAGTAAGTGTGTATGTTAAACACAGAAAATGTATTCAATTTGAAATAACTTCTATAAGATTTGCATCTACCATAAGATTGTTCTATTTAAAATTCATGTGCCAGTGTCATCCTGGCAAAATGTTTGAAAATACATAAGTTTAAATCTTTATACTTATATCAGAGTAAAAAATAAATATAGTCTCGCTGCCTGCCTTCCTGAAAAGGTCCTGAACCTCAGTTAAGATTGATGCTATTTTACGGTACAACATGGCTTAGGGCTAAGAAACTGTTCAATCACATTTCATCTAAATTTGCAAGGAAGTATATTTAGAGAAATATAGAAACAAGAAGCATGAGTAGACCATTTTATTCTAATCTGTTTCAGTATTCAATATGCTCCATAGCTGATCCTATATCCCAGTGCCATTTTCCTGCTTTATTTCCTTAATCCTTGATGTCTCTAATATTTAAGAAATGAATCAACCTCTTTCTTGAAAATACTCAAGTCACCCAGCATCCATAGCCTTCTATAGTAACAAATTCCACAGTTTGTCCACCCTCTAAGTGAAGCAATGTGTCCTTATCTCAGTCCGAAATGTCCTGCCCAATATTCTGAAAGTGTACCCACTGACTCGAGGTTCTCCAAACAGTGAAAACAATCTCTCTGCATCTAGGCTGTCAAATCCTGTTAGGATTTTATACATTTCTATCAGATTCCCTCTCATTCTTCTAAACTCTAGTGAAAACAGGCACAGTTGAATCAATCTCTCCTCATAAATAATCCTGCCCTCCCCAGTTTCAGTCTAGTGAACCTTTGATGCATTCCCTCTGTGGCAAGTATGTCCTGTCTTAAGTAGAAAGACCAAAGCTGCATGCATTATTCCAAGTGCGGACTAATCAAAGCCTTCATAACTTCAACCTGATATGTAAAAATCTGTAAATTCAAATAAAGTAAATCAGCCATTTGAATTTGAGGGTTCTCACCTCTGACACAATTGTCCTATATTTTTGTGTGAGATTATGAATTCCACCTTTTCAATGTGCAAGACTTTGCTGTAGCAGTGGAGCTTAAAAATTATGGTATGTGCATCTGTATTCGTTGATGTTTTCCATTTAATTAAAATGGACATGTGAAATGTTTTGTACAGAAGTATTAATTAAAACTGTAACTAAAACTACATTATGAGAACAGAAGAAAGAATGAATCATGAAAAGGTCATTTATGTGGCGTTGGTTGTTTTCCCTGCACTTGCCAATCAGTTGTACAAAAGAAAAACAGAATGAATGGCAAATATAATTGAATGAAATGGAGGCCTTTATGTTTTAATTAACGTGTTGAAATTGATGTGGTAGGCATGACTTGAAATATGCCTTGACTTTGGGGCCTACTGAAGCAATTACTAACAGCTAATATATCAAGTAACATAATCCAGATCAGTCCCAATTGAAAGATTATTATGTTTATCAACATGAAAGATATTGGCCCAGAAGTAGCCTGGAGTGATCTGGGTATAGGGAGTGACACTCAGCTCAGATCTATTTATATTAGACCTTTAAATTGCAGCAGTCTGCTAAGCCTCCTACAGCTTGCCAACAAACACACTTTCAACTTTGAGCCAGACCTTCATGAGCTGCTGTCAATTGGTATTTGCAAGTCATGCAGGTGAGAAAAGATAGAGGAGGAAAAGGGATTAAAGGACTTGCACTGTATGGATGTGCAACAACAGCTCTCTGGAAATCAGACACATATCTGGATTTGTGGGTGGTAGTGGATGCATTCATGCTGTATTAGTCCACACACTTCCCCTCTCCCTTTTCCTGGACCCTAACCCTCCTCACTCTCCCCGCTCTTCCATCTCCAAATCTCTGCAATTCTTTACATGCCTTAGCACAAAAGAGAATAATTGCTATAGAGGGTGTTACTTTTTTCACATTTAGGTAATAATCCTTGAACGTGGCTTGATTTTTTACTAGGAAGGAAATATATGGAGCATCTTAGGTGGGCGGTACGGTGACTCAGTGGTTGGCTCAGCTGCCTCACAGTGTCAGGGACTAGGGTTTGATTCCAGCCTTGGTTGACTGTCTGTGTGGAGTTTGTATATTCTCCCCATGTAGGTGTGGGTTTCCTCTGGGTGCTCTGGTTCCCTCCCACAATCCAAAGATGTGCAGGTTAGGTGAATTGGCCATACTAATTTGCCCATAGTGCATTAGTCAGGGGTAAATATAGAGTAGGGGAATGGGTCTGGGTTACTCTTCAAATGGTTGGTGTGGACTTGTTAGGCCAAATGGCCCGTTTCCATACTGTTAGGAATCTAATCTATTTCCAAAGTAGGAATTACTAGGAGCATGGAAGAATATATCAAGTGGCTGCTTATTGAGATCGTGGAAGTGGTAGTCTGCTCTATTCATGAAGGATGCTGGATAGTGGGAGACAGTCTCATGGCTAACGAGCATGTGATCAACAATTTTGGGAACTTGAAAGAAGCCTGTTATGGCAGCAAAGCTCTCAGCTGTGACCGACTGACCACAGATGGCCATGTTTACTATCGCAAAATATTGTCTATTTTAAAGTAAATGGTAATGATCTGTTTGATACAAGCAGGAATTCAACACTGATTTATGAGGCTGGATTATCCTGCTAAAGCCTGCAATGAGGCTAAGACAAAAGTAAATTTATCATTGGAACTGTTTTAATGGCTAAAGACAATGTATTGCTAGTGGGAGTGGGGTATAATAGTTTTACTGAAAAAAAGTCTGTGATGATACCTTTGGAAAAGAAGACCATCGTAATACATTACTCCTCAGAATATTAGAGAGAAATTATTTTGGACTTATCGGGTCAGAATGCTTTCTTTCACATTTCCTCCGCATCTGTACTTGCCTGAAAGCTCCAACTGGTTTTGTTTCTTTCCTTGTACAGATTATTCAGTTGGATTTAAAAGGGGGTATATGATTCAGAGGCAGCAGATGATACAAAATTGGTCATGTATTTGATAGTAAGGAAAAATAGCCTTTGTAAGTGGCACAACTAAGTGGCAAATGGAAGCCAATTTGGAGAAGTGCAGGGTGATGCATTTTCAAGTGTCAAACAAGGCAAAGGTTTATACAATAAATAAGAAGTTTAGAAGAACAGAGGGGTGTTAGAGGGCATGCCAACAGATCTCTGCAAGTAACAGGACATTAGATAAAGTGGCTAAGAAGGTATGTTTTCTTAGCTTTGGCTAAGAAATTAGGAATTAGAAAGCTGTGAGATTATATTACAAGTCTATAAAACTTTAGTTAAAATATAAACAATTCTAGCCGTCACATTACAGAGAGGTGTAATGGTCTTTGACATAGAGGTAGGGGTTATCGTTTTAAGGAAAACGTGTAGTTGCTTTTAAAGGCTTTAGGAACCTCTGTCTGTTTTCAAAGTGTTGAAAAGGATGTGTGTGAATTTGTATCATCTGTAAAAGGATCCATTATAATATCTGGAACATCAGAAAATACTGGCCTATGTGATCAGGGAAGCTGTGCCAACAGGAAGCAATTCAAAATATGGAGGTGTTTGGCAGACAAGAACAGAGTGACTGAGAAGTGAAGAATCTGAAATTTGATACAATTCCTGAAAGAAAAGCAATGTTTTGTGTAGGATCACAGGGTTAGAACCTTGTTTACACTGACACTCATATTTCCAGAAAAGCAGCTTTGTCCTTGAACAAAGTGCTGCTTGAGATGTTATGATCAAAACTGGGATGGGTAAAGCCATCCAGGTGCCTACTCCTTCAGCAAAATAATTATTTCTCTATCTGATATTCCACACACAATTTATTGTTCACACCAGCCATGTCTTGCCTTATTATTCATGTTTAACTTAAATCAGTTCTGATCTGCATTAAAATAAAAGTTACAAAAGAGGAAAACTTGCTTGATAATTTCTTCTTTTATGGGCTATTTGGTAAGCCTAGTTATTTTGGTTTTCAGATCTCCACAGGGATTGTAACAAAATCAAGGAAAGGCCCAAGTTTGAACCTGGAGACTCAAAAGTTCCAGAAATTTTCCAGCTTTTAAACAAACAAAATTTCAAGTTTGCTTTTTTTTGTATTTTGATGGCAAATTAGCACAGATCACTTTGAGGTGCAGACCATTGTTATGTACTCTTAGTGACATGAAAAAGCTGAGAAGAGACAATTTAAAGACTTGTTAGCAGGGTGTAAGTTCAGTGAGCATTTATTATCTGTCTCACATTGCCCTTTAGAAGGTAGTGGTAACCAATCTTCTTGGAGCCCTGCAATCCATGAAGAGATAGGCAAGCCCAAGGTGCTGTTATTAAGGAGTTCCAGGATTTTGAGACTGTTACAGTGAAGGGACAATAATATCTGTATGGCTTGGACAGGAACCTTTTGATGTTTCCAAGCAGCAGCTGCTCTTGCCATTCTAAAATTCCCCACTGACACTTTCAACCTATGCCCCCTAGTGATTAACCTCTCAATCCTGGGAGAAAGTTTCATACTTTCCATCCTATCTATGACTTTCTTAACCCTATAAACTTCTGTCAGGTCGCCCCTCAACCTCCAGTGTTCTAGTGAAAAAAAACCCGATCTATCAAACCTTTCTTCTTAGCTTAAATCCCTCATACCAAGCAACATCTTGGTAAACTTTTCTGTTCCCTCTCTAAAGCATCCCCATCCTTTTGGCAGTGTGGTGACTAGAACTGTACAAAATATTCCAAGTACGGCTGAACAAAAGTTTTGTAAAGCTGCAGCATAACTTGTCTATCATTCCACTCAATGCCAATTTCAATGAAGGCAAGCATGCCATGGTCTGTTTTTACCACCTTATTGACCTGAGCTGCCACCTGCAGTGATCTTTGGACCTGCACACCCAGATCCCTCTGCATATCAATACTCCTCAAGGTTCTGTATAATTTCCACCTTCCAAAATGCATAACCTCACATTTGTCTGGATTAAACTCCATCTGCCATTTTTCTGCCCATGCCTCCAAATGATCTATCCTTCTGCATCTTCTGACAATCCTCCTCACTATCCAAAACTCCAGCAATCTTTGTATCATCCACAAACTTACTAATTAGACCAGCTACGTTTTCCTCCAAATCATCTATGTAGATCACAAAGAGAGATCCTACCACTGATCCCTGTGGATTATCACTAGTCATAACTTTCCATTCCAAAAAACATTGTTCTACCACTACCCTGTGTCCTATCACTAAGCCAGTTCTCTATCCATCTTTGTAACCCGCTCACCCACTGCACTCCCGCCTGATACCATATAGCTTTACCTTTTGTGCCAGTCTGCCATGAGGGACCTTGTCAAAGCCTTTACTGAAGTCCCATGTAGATGACATTAACTGCGTTTTCCTCATCCATCATTTTCATCACCTCCTCAAAAACCTTGATCAAGTTAATGAGGCACGACCTCCCCTCCACAAAGCCATCACTTATAAGTCCATTTACTTCTCAATCTGTATGGATCGTGTCCCTGGGAATCATTTCCAATAATTGCCCTACCACTGACATAAGACTCACAGGCCAGTAATTTCCAGCATTATCCCTGTTACCCTTCTTCAACAATGGGACAACATTGGCTCTTCTCCAGTTCTTTGGGGCCTCACCTGTAGTCAAAGAGGATAAAAAGATGTCTGTCAATACTCCAGCAATTTGTTCTCTTGCCTCCCTCAAATCAGAGCAGGAATTATACATTTAGTGGTAAGGTCCTGGGGAGTGTTACTGAACAAAGCGATCTGAGATTGCAGGTTCAGAGTTCCTTGAAAGTGCAGTCACAGGTAGTTAGGATAGAGAAGAAGGCATTTGGTATGCTTTCCTTTATTGGATAAAACATTGAGCATAGGAGTTGGGAGATCATGTAGCAGTTGTACAGGACATTGGTTAGGCCACATTTGGAATATTGTGTGCAATTTTGGTCTCCCTCCCATCAGAAGGATGTTGTGAAACTTGAAAGGGTTCAGAAAATATTCACAAGGTTGTTGCCAGCGTTATAGAGTCATAGAGTAAAAGAGATGTACATAACAAAAACACACTCTTCGGTCCAACTCCTCCATGCTAACCAGACCTCCCAATCCAATCTAGTCCACCTGCTAGCATCCGGCCCATATCCCTCCAAACCCTTCCTATTCATAAAACTATCTAGATACCTTTTACATATTGCAATTGTACTAGCCTCCATCACTTCCTCTGGCAGCCCATTCCACACATGCACCACTCTCTGCGTGAAAGAGTTGCCCCTTAGGTCTCTTTTATAAATTTCCCCTCACCCTTAACCTATGCCCTCTAGTTCTGGACCCCCCTACCCCAGGGAAGAGACTTTGCCTATTTAGCCTATCCATGCCCCTCATGATTTTATAAACCTCTATAAGGTCACCCCTCAGCCTCTGATGGTCCATGGAAAACAGCCCTAGCCTATTCATCCTCTCCCCATAGCCTACCTAAATCCTCCAACCCTGGCAGCATCCTTGAAAATCTTGCAATAGGAAGGAGACCAGACTTGCACGCATTATTCCAAAAGTGGCCTAAACAATGTTCGGTACAGCCACAACATGACCTCCCAACTCCTATACTCAATACTCTGACCAATAAAGGAGAGCATGCCAAATGCTTTCTTCACTATCCTATCTACTTGTGACTCTACTTTCAAGGAGCTATGAACCTGCACTCCAAGGTCTCTTTGTTTAGCAACACTCCTAGGACCTTACCATTAAGTGTATAAGTTCTGCTAAGATTTTCTTTCCCAAAATGCAGCACCTCGCATTTATCTAAACTAAACTCCATCTGCCACTCCCCAACCCATCGGCTGTTTTCTCTGCAGCATCGAAGGCTGAGGGGTGCCCTTACAGAAGTTTATAAAATCACAAGGGTTATGGACAGGGTAAATAGACAAGGTCGGCATGGACAAGTTGGACTGAAGGGTCTGTTTCCAGGCTGTACATCTCTTTGACTCTATGACCCAAAAAACCTATCTACCTTAATACTTTTAAAGACGCAAGGCACCTTTTCCTTTTTAGTAGTAACTTGGCTGAGGAACTCAACACTCCCTTCCCTGAAATCATTCTCTATCAATACCTTCTCTTTGGTGAATACCTACGCAAAGTATTCATTTTGAACCTCACCTGCTTCTAGCTCCACATATATATTCCCTCCTTTGTTCTTGAGTGGGACAACCCTTTCGCTGGCTACCCCCTTGCTTTTCATATATGTATAAAAGCCTTGGGATTCTCCTTAATCTTGTTTGCTCTTGATTTTTCATAACCTCTTTTAGCTCTTCTAATTCCTTGTTTAAGTTCTTTCCTACTTCCTTCATATACTTCAAGTCTTCATCAGTTCGTATCCTTCTGGACTTATGTATGCTCCCTTTTTCTTTCTAAACCAAAGTCATAACATCCCTGGTCATCCAAGGTACATGTAACTTGCTATACCTATCCTTCATTCTCACAGGAATATGCCGCTCCTGAACTCTTACCAGCTGCTTTTTGAAATATCCCCACATATCCGATGTAGATTTACAGTTGAATAGCTCTCATCAATCAACATTCTCCAGTTCTTGCCTAATGTTATCATTGTTTGCCTTCCCCCAATTTAAAACTTTCACCCGAGGTCTGCTGTTATACCTATCCATGAGTATCTTAAAACTCATAGTATTGTGGTCACTACTCCCAAAATTGTCCCCCTTTGAACTTTGAGTCACTTGGCTGGGCTCATTTCTCAAAACCAGGTCCAGTATAATCACTTCCCTGGACGGTCTGTTTACATATTGTGTCAAGAAACCCATTTGAATGATCCTTACAAATTCTCCCCCATTCAAGCTCATAGCACGCAGTGAGTCTCAGTCAATAGAGGAGAAGTTAAAATCACCCACCACAACATCCCTACTGTTTTCACGTTTTTCTAAAATCTGTCAAAATATTCTCTCCTCTATCTCCTGCTGGCTGTTTGGGATGCCTCCAGTATATACCCAGCATTGTGATTTGACCTTTCATATTCCTAATTTCTACCCATATTGGCTCGCTTACAAGTCCTTTGATGTATCCTGCCTCAGTACAGCTGTGAGATAGTCCTTTAACAGTAATGCAACTATCCCACCCCCTTTACCACCTTTCTATCACAACTGAAACATCTAAATCCTGGGACTTTCAGCTGCTAGTTGTGTCCCTCTTTTAGCCAAGTCTCTGTAATCTCAATAATGTCATAGTTCTAAGTACTGACCAAAGCTCTAAGTTCACCTACCTTGCCTAATATACTTTTGCATCAAAACACATGCAGTTCAGGCCACCTCCCCTTGCTCCTTTTGGCAGTGTTTCCTTGCCTGTTCTTGTTCTTAGTCATGTTTGCCTTGATATCTACCTCGTCCTCAATTTCTGCATCTACTGACCTAGTCCTCTGATTCCCACCCTTCCTGACACACTAGTTTAAACCCTCCCCAACCACACTACCCAGTATTGCCTCAAGGACATCAGTCCAAGTGCTGCCCAGGTGTAACCCGTCCAGTTTGTACAGTTTCCACCGCCCCTCAAACTGGTCCCAATGCTCCATGAATCTGAAACCCTCCGCCTCAGACCACCTTTTTAGCTATGTGTTCATCCTCAATATAATCCTGCTGTTTCGACTCTGACTAGCCCATGGCACTGGTAGTAATCCTGAGATAACTACCTTTTGAGGTCCTACATTTCAACTTTCTTCCTAGTTCTCTATATTCTGTTTTTAGGACCTCACCCCTTTTCTTACATGTGCTGTTAGTACCAACATGTACCACAACTGGCTGTTCACCCTCCCTCTCCAGGATGTCTTGCAACCATTCTGAGACTTCCAGGACCCTAGCACCAGGGAGGCAACACACCAGTCTGGACTATCCTTTGCGGCCACAGAAATGCCTAACTGTTCCCCTTACAATTGAATCCCCTATAACTATTGCATTTTTATGCTTCTCTCTCTCCCTCCCTCTGCAGCACAACCAACCACGGTGTCATGAATTTGACTGCTGCTGTTTATCCCCTGACAGGCCATTCCCCTCATTAGTGCCCAAAGTGGTATATCTGTTTCGCAGGGAAATAACCACAGGAGATTCCTGCACTGAGTGCTTAGACCTCCTGCAGTGCCTGATGGTCACCCGTTACTCTGCTGCCTGTGGAGTCTGAGTCTGTGGTGTGACCAGCTCTTTGTATGTGTTATCCATGATACTTTCTGCCTTGCAAATTTTCCACAGTGTCCTCAGACACTGCTCCAACTCCAAAACCCAGGCTTCCAGGAGCTGCAGCTAGAGACACTTCTTCCACACATGCAGGTTCTGGGCATTGGAAGTGTGAGCTTCCCACATTGAGCAAGGGCAGGAGCTCTCCTGCCATGTCTTACCTCTTTACGTTAATTAAGTTAATTAATCCTTACAAGGTTACATATGTTTAACGGTAAGTTGAAGCTTCTGATGCTCTCAGCTCTGATAACAATTTTTTAAAACATACGTTTTACTCACCAACAATAGTTTCCAGAAACAGTTTAGGCTCATGCTCCTTTACCCCCTGTAATTCTTACTGCCGACCTTCCTCTCACCATGCCCTGTCTCTTCAAAACCAGGTTCTCCCTTTTTTTGTTTAGAGGAGGAAGGAAGGATGGAAACACTGCAGTTATGTAATGTTTGGGGCTGACCATTCCTTAACAACAGGTACTTCCACAAGGCCCTTCACGCCCACGTTAACTGCAAAGTCCATGCCCACAATGCAAATGCTTGATGACTCAGCACCCTCTGGTTCAAGATGGCAGTGGAATTGGAGACTCCTCTTTGCAGATGAGTTTGGGCTTAACACAGTGGCGGAATTGGTTGTGGGGAGGTGGGTCCAGTGGAGAAGGTATGGCACCTAAAGAGTGGCAACTCCTTTGTTCATGGGTCTGACTTAGGCGATGGCTAGGTGGTGGAGAAGAGGTGGAGGTGCAGGTGTCAATGGTGAGCTGGTTCAGGGCTTATGGCAGAGATGGCAGAACAAAGATATTTCTTTGTTATTTCTTTTTATTCCCTTCATTCTTTTCATTCTTAAACGATTCAAAATAGTGTCGGATTGTGGCACCAGTTGCAGGTTTTTACTGTATTTTATTGAATTATTCACTGTAAAATGCAAGTGACAATAAAGCATTTAATTCAATGAGAAGAGAAGAGGAATGGAGTCCTGAGGGAATTGCGTAGTCTCCAGAGGCTCAAGAAATAAAGTAACAGTTCTATTTATAATTGTGTCCAACTGACTCGATTTGAAATCGAGAAATAATTATTTAGAAAGAAAAAAAGCACAAGACTGAAGAAAAAAAATGAAGGAAATAGGGACAGGGAGGAAAATGCTAAAGCAAAAGAAAAAGAGATAAATAAACTCAAAATAGATCATAAGTTCCAAATACACTAACTTTAGTTGATGAGAAGGAATGACAAGGAATCAGAGAGAAATCTTCCTAATTTGATTTGGCAAAGAATTTTCACTTAGTATGAAAGTTTATAGAGGAAAGATAGAAAACGTATTTTGTGCCTTTCCAAAAACTTCTCATGCATTTGAATTCGGCAAAAAGAACTTGGGTTAAATTCTTGTCAAGTGTTTGGACCAGTAAGGCTTTGGCCATGTACTGTTAGCATTACATGGATGTCATGTGGTCATCAAGACTGTTTCGCCCAAACCTTGAAAGTTGGTACGAGATGCTGAAAAGCAGAAATTTGGAAATTTATGATATGTTAAATATGGGAGGGAAAAATAAATTATCTGTTTTCTTGAAGATGGAACAGAACTTTGCCAATCTTTGGAGATAAGGCCAGTGGAGGATTCAAATTGGTGTTGCTTCGGGGTTCAGATTTCATCTGGGAGATTGTGTCCATAAAACATGGGAAGCTTTGATAAAAGCATTTAATTGTGAATTAACTTAAAAGATGATTAGTAACAGGCCCCATTTTGAAACTTGTAAAGAATTTGGAATGAGAGGAAGGCTAATGATGAGGACAGGTTCAGCCTGGTGATGATGTTACAAAAGGTATTGACCAGAGGGCCCTTCTTGGATTAGCAGATGTTAAGACTTAGCTGTTGTATTAAATCAAGCTCACTGAAATGCAACACTTGTCACAAAAAAGAACATCTGAAGTTTGAAAATAATTAAAAAAGTAAAACAGCAGTTTTATAAATATCACTGTGCTCCTCCAAAAATGTCTATGTCAATCATTAAAGCTTATGACAAGTCAGTAGGTTTTCCTATGTTTAGTAATAATATGGTTCAGGGCTCAGAAATATATACATTTTCTACTTAAAGATACAGTGTGATCACCTTTATCTGTTGATGCAGAGAAGTCAAGTGATGGTATCGGAAATACAGTATCAACATTATCACTGATCTTGGCAGATGATGCAAAACTCTCTCCAAAATAGTTTGTGAAATAAAAGTGTGTTGACACAGGGTATTGATGAAAATTGCTTACCTATTCCTTTACAGAGTTATTTCAAAATGTGCCTTAGTGACATATCCTGTACCTATCAATCTTGTTCAGATTTCCTTATTGACAATATGATTTGTTAGGAAAGACTTAAAGGCTCATAAACTGAAATATACAGGAAAAGCCAAGTGGCTTATGAGAATCACTTCCATTCTGTAACACTGCTGCAAAAACAATTGCTTTGATTAGAAATATCAGCCAAGAGTCAGACAAATTGCCGATGAGTTTAAAAAGACATTGGTTAACAGGCTGAGTTTAAAAATTATGAATAGGTGTGAGAGATGTTGATAGGATGATAAAAAACAAAAGAACTGCGGATGCTGTAAATCAGAGACAAAAACAGAAATTGCTGGTAAAGCTCAACAGGTCTCCCAGTATCTTTGGAGAGAGGTCAGAGTTAACTTTTTGAGTTGAGTGACCCTTCCTCAGAACTCATATTGCCAGATCTGGCATCATGAGCTCTGAGGAAGGGTCACTCAACTCGAAAAGTTAACTCTGACCTCTCTCCAAAGGTACTGGGAGACCTGTTGAGCTTTTCCAGCAATTCTTATTTTTCTAAAGATGGTGTTAATTTTCAGTTTTCTCAGAAAAAGAAAGCCATTTTTTATGACTATGGAATATGGCCTGACTTGCTACTAATAATAGTCCAGGTACTGTTTGAGACTTATATATTTGGCAGTATCACCATCTTGGTAAAATGTAAAATTTGTATTGAACAGTAGAGGAATCGACTAAGTAGGAATCTGTACACCCCTCTGACTTTCACAATAACAAATGTCAGCTATCAACATTGAATGTTGTGATGTAGAGAGAAACCTTGATTATCTGAACGAGATGGACGGGCACTATTTCATTTGGATAATTGATGATTTGGTTAATTGATTTCCTCTGGGGCTCAGAGTTTCCTGTGAAGTCTACTTCCCGCTCAGGAGACTAGGCAATAGGACACTGTGCACGAGCTTCCGCCCAACGCCCACCTCCACTCCTGTCCGCATCAAACCCCTCCTCCCCTCCCAAACCTGTCTTTCCCCACACAACCCCCCATCCTGTCCCCATCCCCACCTACCCCCAAACCCGCCCTCACCCCCTCCCACCCCAAGCCCTTTCGCACCCCTAATCCTGTCCACCACCATTCAGCCCCCCAAACCCACTCCCAACACCCGCTCAGCCCCAAACCTGCCTCCACATCCGTCTGCCCCCACCCTGCTCCCAACCCCACCCCTGCCCCCAACCCTCTCCGCCCCCATCCTGCTGCCTACCCGTCCACTCCCATCCCACCCCCCAAATCCTGCACTCCCTTCCACCCCCACCTACCATCCGCCGCCCCGCCCCATCCCCACCCCATCCACGCCCCTGCTCCTGCGGCAGCCAGACTGGACACCAACAGTAAGACTGCTGCTGCCTTTGTGGGGAAAGTCTCCAAATACACACACACACACCTTTTTGACAGGTTCCACCACTGCCCTATACAGGACAATATTGGAGAGATTATCTTGGAGAGCAGGATTTAGGGTTCACTCTTATGTAGAACTCCAGGAAAAGTGTGGAGAGAGCGAGGGCGGGAAGTCAGTCATTTAGAGATGGTGCTTGGACTATCCAGGACTGTTCTCAGCAGCATTTCAGTGAGCTGAGTTCATTTTAAATCATTGTACCTGTAAACAAAAGACACGATCAGGGTTGAACACAGTTCTTTGATGCAATGTTTCTATGGGGACCTTGAGATCCCCTTCACATAATCTGAACTTTGAATAATCAACGTTCCTCAGTAAATATCACATCATCATTTGAAAATAAACATTCTTGGTTTCCCAACTGTACAGTTTAGAATTCCATGAAGACATACATTTTTGTGCTCATTTTAAATATTACAATCTTGAGAATTCTTCAGCATATTTCATGGGATATTCAGAATCTAAACTGAAAGTAAAAGGAAACTGTGCACTTTGTTGTAATTTTGAATTTAGCCACACACTGAGCTTTTTCTCACTTGTGGGTTAAATGTCATTTACCATAAGCCCTGAGCTCCCACTGAATTTAAAAGGAGTAAGCAGAAGTTCAATTTGCTTTAAGCATTTGTCTCTCATATTTCCATCCTATCTCTGAGGCAGAATTTCCACAGACTTTCTCTTCACAATGTCAATGGCTTCCAGCAATTTTCCAATGCAGCATTTCTATGTGCGCAACTTATTTTTGAGATGGTTGAGCTTTGACTTTTGAAGGGTAAGTATAATTTTGCATCCAATGGTGACAAGATGGTGAACAGAGCAGAGGAGACAGTGCTCAGGAATATTATTATGGCAGAGGTAGAGGGATTGGAAAGCCAATTTCAGACTACAGTCAGAGCGGCCATGAGCAGCACGGTGGCACAGTGGTTAGCACTGCTGCCTCACAGCGCCAGGGACCCGGGTTCAATTCCCGCATCAGGCGACTGACTGTGTGGAGTTTGCACGTTCTCCCTGTGTCTGCGTGGGTTTCCTCCGGGTGCTCCGGTTTCCTCCCACAGTCCAAAGATGTGCAGGTTAGGTGAATTGGTCATGCTAAATTGCCCGTAGTGTTCGGTAAGGGGTAGATGTATGGGTGGGTTGCGCTTCGGCGGGGCGGTGTGGACTTGTTGGGCCGAAGGGCCTGTTTCCACACTGTAAGTAATCTAATCTAATTTTATCAAATAAATATAGAAAATGGGAACAGGTGAAGGCCATTTAGCCTTTGGAGTCTGTTGCACCTTTCAACATGATCATTGCTGATGAGCAGTGCAACAACCTCAAGGATGACCAAAGGGGAAGGCTTGTTGCAAGGCTTTTAATTGTTACTCAGATCAGTTCAAGAGTCACTGAAGTATAGTTGATGAGTCAGAACCAGTCAGTGTCAAAATTAGTTACACAGAGAGAGTGAGGAAATAAAAATAACATGTAGGATAAGTGCTGCTATGCGCTGTGTTACTGAAAGGACTGTTGAAGGCCAGTGACTCTGTGTACTTGGGAATCAGAAAGAAGGCACAGGAGTCATTTCATACATCTATGCAGTTAGGATTCAGGAAAAGTCCCAAATTCATGGTGGAGCTCAGAAGAAGGCTATTTGCTATTGATAGCTCCATGAAGCTGAGAATAGGGTTAAAGACAATTTGCTCAGTGCAGTGATTGGAACTCAGAGAAACCTGGCATAGTACCAGCTTCCTGAAACTAGCTGTCAGGAAAATTGCACTTGTGATTGCAGTTTCCAAAACGCAGGAGGATTGCAGTGCCAAGAAATGAAAGTGAACTGTCAGGGCATGAGCAGTCTTTCTGGCAGTTAATCATGGAACAGCTTTTGAGGGAATTTAAAAGAGATTTGATGACATAGTGTTACTCATATCTATGGGGATTGATAGTAAATTATGAGACAATCACTGAAAGACCAGCTTGACTCACCTTTACTATATCGAACAGGACCCCATGCACCCAGATGAGCACTGGCATTCTGAAGCTGCCCTGCTCAGTCAAGGACAGAATCTCAATATGTCGGACAAAGAGAAGGTGGCACGACGGTTCACTTGGAGGGCTTGGCCCTGGAGAGGTTGATGCAAAAAAGGAGAGTCTAGCAGAGGAGGCCACCCCACTGGACCCTAGCAGCCTGGTCCAAGGTTACCACCTGGAAAAACAGCCAACAGTACCTGAAGATGAATAACCTGCCAAGGTAAGTAACACACTCTTCTTTCGGAGACCACGCACACACTCTCTCTATCTCTGCTACTGTACCCACCTTCAAGCAAGATTCATACTTTGCCACTCTCGCTATTACCTGCAACACTTTCCCTCACTCAATCTCATTCTCTCCCGACCTGCAACACCTCTAATCCTGCATGGTCCTCTGTACTGTTTACTCACTTACAGGCCATCTCACCATATTTCCTCATTTGTGTCGGCACTAACATCCCACTCCATTCCTCTCTTTATCTCCAACTGAGAGAAGGCAGCTCACAATAGGCAGAAAGTTTAGATGAGTCGAGGATTGCCAGCAATCAAGTTCCTCAGCTTATATAAGAGGGAATCCTGTCATTTGCAGTCAAAGACCAAGACTACTCATTGCAAGAAGCTGAGATATCAATGTCCCTTTGACTGTATGAACACTGTTCTTCATCCCACTGCAACTCTCACAGTAACCCCGGTGTCAATATCATTCATTTCACACTACTTGTAACTATTGGCTGGTGCTCCTTTTCTTCTTTCTGTCTTGCAGGTACCAAAGGGATCTCCACCACCTCCACAGATAGCAAGCTGTTTTGCTTGAAGTCACTTCCTCAACGCCCTGAAGAGGAGATTACCGAAGCTTCAGGAGAAGCATCAGCAAGGCTGTGTCCTTCACCACTTCCTCCCATCCTGGCCCACTCAAATACTGACACCTCAGTGGGAATGTCAGGCTTAGAAAGCTTTGGGAGCACAATCTGAAGTACACCAAACTGAGGCAGCTATGCAGCTGGCAGCAGAGAGACTTACGTGAGGTGTTTTAGGGTGTAGGACCTTAACAGTAGTTTTGCCCATCAATAGTGGTGTGAAAAAGAAAGAGTAGGTTAGATAAAAGTCAAGCGATGGAAAAACACAATGTTATCAGAGATTAGTAGAATCAAAGGTTACAGAGACGGAGAGAAGTGATGCCATGCAGTCTTTTGAGCATCAAGGTAAAAATTTCAAAATCAGTTTATTAGTGAACAGGAAGCCAACACATGAAAGAAAACGCAGGATGATGGACCAGTGGGTATGGGCAACATTATCCTTAATGCACTCAAGATAATGGACGATAAAAAAATGTGAAGGCAGTAAGGTAAGTAAAGTAATAAACTCTGGAGATAACAAAAGCATTATTGAGAGTTAATGTAGCAGATAGACTGAAATAGGGATTAGATGGTCAGTGTTAACAAGATGTAAGTAGTTAACCTCAATGACAGAAGAGAATTTGGAATCAATTCAAGATCAAATAGGACATCTAGCAGACAAAATATTCTGCTTGACCAGAAAGTCTATTTACTTTTAAATGCATAGGCTTTTTCTTCAATATGCATTTGAGATTATGATGTAAAGTGTGTGATTTCTAGATAATTTGATATCATATATTTTAAGATTTGGATTTTGAATTAGTGTCATGTGAGTTTTTGAAATATATCTGTGTGAGTTTAATAACTAATTTGTCATTATTTCTGGAGCCATGATTTTGCTTAAGTCAGTATGAGAAAAAAACTTTCTGGAATAGTAATGGGAATTTGTTGTATGATCATGCAGAATAAATAATTAAAGCATTAATTGAGTAAAAATCATTAACTTACCTCCAGTTTCGAAGAATCAAGAGTTGATTTTTTGAAGGGTACATCGTAATTTGGAAACGTTTTGGTTTTATTTTGTAGAAGTTCTGATGTAAGTCAGAGATATGGAAGAATCTCCTACAGAGAAAAGAGTTAGTTTATAACACGAATTAGGTCATTTCAGTATTAGGGTTTAGTTTGAAAGTTCCAGACCCTAACAGTTTGGATTGAACTCTGGAGGCTTTATTTTCAAAGCTAACAAATTTTAAATTTAGTGTGTGGTTAATAATACATAAAGCTATCCAACTGACAAGATGGGGAATTTGTAGAAATAGTCAAGTTAAACCCATAGATCTCATAGAGAAGGGAACTGTCTATAGTATTTGAGTACAGTGATGTGGTTGGGATTCTATTTCATGAAATGTTTCAAAATCTTTTGAGTTGTTTAATATGTGAAATATTCACTGTGTTCTAAATTATCTTAATTTCTTGTCCATAATAAACTTCTGTTTTATCGTTAAAACCAAATCTGCAGCATAACATGCTTTAATTTCGGTGAAAGACTATCATGTTAAACTTAAACAAAAATCTATCAAACCAGATTCCAATCTTGTGTCTGAATTGTTCTATGGTAATTTGAGTTGGGATCATAACATTATTATTATCCTCTAATCAGTTATAGCCTCAAAATAAGGGGTCATCTATTTCGGACTGAGATGACTGATGGAATGTTGTGTGCAATTCTGGTCTCCTTCCTATTTGAAGGATGTTGTGAAACTTGAAAGGGTTCAGAAAAGATTACAAGGATGTTGCCAGGGTTGGAGGATTTGAGCAACAGGGAGAGGCTGAATAGACTGGAGTTATTTTCCTTGGAACATCGGAGACTGAGGGGTGATTGAGAGGGATGCGTTAGATAAACAGATAAGGTCTTTTCCTTGGGGTGAGGGAGTCCAGAACTAGAGGGCATAGCTATAGATTGAAAAGGGAAAGATATAAAAGGGACTAAGAGGCAACTTTATCACACAGAGGGTGATGTGTGTATGGAATGAGTCTCCAGAGGAAGTGGTGGAGGCTGGTACAATTTCAACATTTAAAAGGCTTCGGGTTGGGTGTATGAATAGGAAGGGTTTGGAAGGATATGGGACAAGTGCTGGCAAATGGAACTAGGTTAGGTTAGAATATCTGGTTGACATGGACAAGTTGGACTGAAAGGTCTGTTTCCATGCTGTACATCTCTGTGACTCTATGACAAGAAATTTCTCCACTCAGAAGATAGTGGCATTTTTTTAATATTCTTTACCTGAGACAGCTATAGGTACTTTATTGTTGAGCATTACAAAAGTGAGTTTGGCACATATTTGGACTTTAAAATAATCTAGGATTATAGGGAAAGGGAGTTCAGTAGGATTAAAATATTCTCATATATGTTAATATTGTGGGAGATATATGTTGATGCCGATATACTTGAACAGGATTTGTTGGAATAATGGTCATTGTTCTGTGTAAAATGAAGGTGTTACCAATGTAATTGTTCATTAACTTCATAAGATGTAAATTTTAATGGATAACCTTTGAGCAACTGCCAGAATCATTGCAATTACTTTCACTGATCACCAAAACAAATTCAGGATGACTGCTAAGATTGCAAAATACATGACATGATTATTCATATATGATACAGTTATACTGTACCATATATGAATACTCATTTCATGTACTTTGCAATTATGCATAAGATAGTCTTTTAATAATTTCCAATCATATGGTACCATTATACTGTACCACATGGTTGGAAATTGTTAAAAGACTATTTTATGCATAATTCCATTTAAGAGATAATAAGTAATGACTGAAATGCTTGCTGGTTTTACAGGGAGGTGATTTGAAATGAAAGCTAATGCTGTACTGAATAAAATGAGTGACAGTAATCACAAGTAAAGAAAAATGACATTGTCAAGCCTTCATTTTTTTGTGAAAGAAACAGCCGGAAAAATAAAATAAGGAACATCTCAAACATGAGAATCAAAAAAGACACAATGCAGATAAAATTATGGAATTAATGAATGACAGCACGGTGGGTCAGTGGATAGCACTGCTCCCTCACAGTACCAGGAACTCACATTTGATTCCAGCCCTGGATGACTGTCAGTGTGAAATTTTCACATTCTCCTTGTGTTTGCGCGGGTTTCTGCCAGATGGTCTGGTTTCCTCCTACTGACTAAAGATGTGGAGGGTTAGTTGGAATGTCCTTTCTGAATGGTCCTGTAGTGTCCAGCAATGTGCAGGCTAGGTGTATTATCTACAGTAAATGTGGGTTTAGGGGGATAGGGTGGAATGCTTTTCAGCAGGTCAGTGCAGACTCAATGAGCCAAATAGCATCTTTCCACACTGGAAACAGGCCATTTGGCCCAACAAGTCCACGCTGACACCGATTTAGGTTCTGATGTTCTTACATACAATCGGCACAGTGGCTCAGTGGTTAGCATTGCTGCCTTACAGCACCAAGGAACTGGGTTTGATTCCAGCCTAGGGCACCTGTCTGTGTGGAGTTGGCACATTCTCCCCATGTCTGCGTTAGTTTCATCCAGGTGCTCTGGTTTCCTCCCACCTAATCTGCAGATTTGGTAAGTTGGCCATGCTAAATTGCCCCCAGTGCTCAGGGATGTGTTGGTTAGGTGCATTAGTCAAGGGTAAATGTAGGATAACAGGATAACAGGAGAGCAGAATGGGTATGGGTGGGTTACTCTTCAGAGGGACCAGTGTGGACTTGTTGGGTCAAAGAGCCTGTTTCCACACTGTAGGGAATCTAATCTAATCAAATTCGACAACATAGAAGAGTAAAGCACAGGCTCTTTGGCCCACCATGCCTGTGCCAACAATGATGCCATTCTAAACTAATCCTGTCTGGCTGCACATGGTCCATATTTCTCTATTCCCTGCCTGTTCAAACACCGCTTAAACTTTGCTAATATATCTGCTTCTACCACCTTCCTTCGCAGTGCATTGCAAGCACCTACCACTCTCTGTATGAAAACTTGGGAAAACGATTCCGACTATTTATCTTACCAGGTCTGCCATGCTTCAATCAGTTGCCCCTCAGCCTCCAATGCTCTAGCAAAAACAATCCAAGTTTGTTCAACTTCTCCTTAATACACTCTAAACTAGGCAATATCTTGACAAACTTCTTTTGCATCCTCTCCAAAGTCTCCATTTCCTGCATATAGTGTAGCAGTCAAAACGGCACACAATATAATCTGGAGACTAGAACTGTACTCAATGAAGAAAAAAAAAGTAAATAATAAGTGTTTTAAGAATGAAAAAAATTGTAAAGAAATTAAAGAAAATAAATAAGTATTTTTTAAAAAATAAGAATTGCAAAGACATTAGAATGTTTATAAAACTGAGATAATTATGCTGACGTACAGTTGTTTTGGAGTCAGTGAGTTGAGATTAGTCTTGAACCATGTCTCCAAATCAACAGTGTCATATTAGTTTCCTTCCATACTTAGCACTGGCTGATCAGTTCAGTAGAGTCAGATGAACAGATCCTCAAACATTTCACCAGCAGCAAATCTAGTATTTTCCATTTTACTCCATCACTTGAAGCAAACATTTGCTGCCATGAGTATAATTCTGAATTTTGCAGAAGTTTCTTCAAATCCTTTTATGCAATGGCCAAAACTACCACAGCTCACTGAAACAGCTACAACATAATCAGGTGTTGACAGTATTATGAATTGTATGAATGCGTGTATCAAGAATTTTCTTTAAAGGAAAATGAACTGAAGGGGGAGACTGATGTTTCTGAGTCACTGTGAAAGTCAGTAATTGATTTTGCATGGGAACCCAGCTCTAACCTTTACTCTGTTCTAAAAGATGAAGAATACAAGATTCTAAAATAATGTATCTTGGTTTAATTGTGTGTGGCAACATTCTTCAAAAGCCTGAGGTTTTTATTTTCTATCTGTTTGCTGTGGGACAACCAGCAGATGTTTCTTGCACCCAGTTTTGTGTTGTGGTAAAATCCAAATTCTATCTGCTGCTTTGAATGGTACCTGATGGTTTATTCAGAGAAGTACAAATAAGACATTTAATTATTCAAGGAGAAATGTTTGCAACTTAAGTGACTTGGTCGGCTAGGTGAGTTGCAAATGATCATAACAAAATGTGTAAAGAGCTAATCTCTTCCAAGGTCACTCAGATTGGTCAGTAGAACTAAGAAGGAACAGATGATACAGGTAGCAGTGTTTTGACACAAATGCTTGGTGTCTCAGATCTCAGTAACTGATGATGCCACTGGGATGCCAGATCACTTTTTTTTTCAATTCAATCTTATAAATTACTGGCAATACCAATTGCCTATTCATTGGTTGTTCCCAACTTCAGGGAATTGGAAATGTTGCAGTGATTGAAAGGAGTAACAATTTGACTGGGCAGACTAAACATTGTGGAGGGGATAGAGGCAAAAGAGGTGAAGATTTCGAGAAATGCAAATACAGCAACAACTGACAAAGTGTTGGTGAAATATTTCGAACCTTGGAGATTTTAAGGAAAGAAAAATAATGAATCTATGCTCCTGATTTTCATCAACTGCAGCTAATGACAACTTTAGCAAGTCAGATGGATGAATTCTGACCTTGATCAGTGGACTACTTAAGAAGGCAACTGAAACATATTTGACAGTTATGACATGGGACACTTACTTCAATGTATTAATTAGGCCTTCAATAGTTAGAGGCAAGAATGTTCGCCACCTCAAGAGCAGTCCAAAAATTGCAATGTATGGTCCTCTGGCTTGGTAAACAGCAATTCTCTTTGCAATATTTCTTTCTACCATTGCCTCATTGATGCTAAAAAGATGAGACATCACAGCTTCAAAATTCATTCCACTCTCTCTTTTGTCAACAGTTGACCATTGCAACACATTAAGGAGTATCTTCAATGTTGGAAAAGAAGTCAAGAGGTAATAAGATTTAGTGAGGGAGTTCCAGAGCATATAACAGATTAAATTGGGTGTCCACAAGGGGCTAGAATGAGAGGGAGCAGGTAGCTTAAAGGATTGTGGATCTGGAAGAAATTGCACAGAGAAGGTGTGGAAGACTATAGGGATTTCAAAGCAAAGAGAAGAAATGTTAAATCAAGGCATGGCTTGACTAGCAATGACTATAGATCAATGATGACAAAGGTTATGACTGAAAGAGACTTGATGTGACTAAGGGCAATGCTAGCAAAGTTTTGGATGCCCTGAAGATTAAAAAGAGTAGAATTCTGGAGACTATTAGGAACATGTTGGAGTAGTCAAGTGCAGAGGTGACAAATGCAGGAGCAGTTATATTCTTAGAATATTAATAACTATGTTCATGAAATATTCTGCTTTTGAGTGATAAATTAGTCTAAAACAAAACATTTGTGTTAAGTATTAATCTTTCTTGCTGTCAGCTAGGTGCACAAGTCGTGCAGGGATTGCACCTACGCAAGTGACTTTATTTCCATTTTTAAACAATTTTAACGTAAGAGATCCTTTCTCAATTGCTTGAATGACATGCTGTCCTGTTGCTCTAAACTGTTGAATAATGCATATGTATTTGTTCAATTGGGAATGCTCTGTATTTCAAAAGATGGTTTGATGTGAGTTACAAAATCCAGGCTAGACCACTTTTGAACACAATGGGCGGGGTAAAAGGAAAGACCGGGTTTGTGCCAGCAGTATAGAGCATATACACAGTGCTCAAATAGTAAGGGCAGAGGCTGTGAAATTCATTCTAATGGGGCCAGTGATCAGTGAATAATAATGGAACATATGATCCTTGGTAGCATAAGATCAAGTTAAGTGTTTTTTTGTTGTTACAGAGCAAGGCATCAAGATCAGAAAACATCAGACTATGTTCAAGACCAGGACATGGCCTGAGGCTAGAAGCAGAGAAGAACAGGGATTGATGTCAAGTGTTTGGGGATTTGACATGGATGCAGAGACTTTCTTCAGAAGTGAAGAACTGCCCAATAGGTTTGCAAGTATTCGTTTGTGAGCTCCTTACACAGCATCTTTCGAATCCACAACCACTTCCACCTTAAAGATCAAGACAGCAGATACTTGGGAATGTCACCACCTGCATGTAACCTCGGGTCAACAGACATATTATTGTTCCGCTTACGAAAACTATATTAAGCAAATGATTTCCTACGTTTTCTAACTACTGTCAGCCTCATTACAGGAAATACAATAGAATATTGATTTTTGATCAGTTCCAATAAAGTTAGGTTGTCACACCTAATGTCAAAATTCTTCAGCTCAGAAGTTGTACCTTAATGTATTCATTCAATCCACATTGCAATGTCTGCTAATTTTGTACCTATGATTCATTTCTCCCAGTACTGATAAGATACCTGCTCTAACTGTTTGAAACATGGTTTGATTTTTTTTCCTTTCATACTTTTAGTGTGTTTTTTGTATATATGTGGATCTATAACTCCTTCGGAATCTATATCTATGATTATCTGAAGAATCTTAACTAAAGCCTACTCTTAGTATTATAACAGATTAATTATATAATTCAAGAGATACAATTAATAAGTGTGTAATTTTCTTATCTATGACTTATGCATAAGCAACTTCTACTGTACAACCAATAACCTCGAGTCAACAGACATATTATTGTTCCGCTTACGAAAACTATATTAAGCAAATGTTTTCCTACGTTTTCTAACTACTGTCAGCCATGTTCTGCCGCATTAGCCATGGGCAGCCATTGGCCATTTTGTTCTGTTTAGCCATGGGCAGCAGCTCACCACCACCTTCTCAAAGGTAATTAAGGACAGACATTAAATGCTTGCCCAACCTGTAACACCCACATTCTATTGATGAATCAAAAAACAACCCTGTCCTGGTCTCAAAATGTAAGACTCAGTTTACTTCTTGGAGAGCTCTCCTAAAGCATTATTGTAGGACCCTTTTCTGAGACTAATGTCCAATCTAGTTGATATCTGTTAGACTCAGAGAGTAAAGAAAATGTTTAAGCATTGTTGAATCATGGTGTAGAGATCATATATCTTTGTTAACAAAAACAAAGTGCTCATAATCAATATAGTTTCCTGGATTTTGGTTTAATTTCGTGCCTTTTTTGTTCATTAAACAAGTGATCACTGTTGTGGAACGGATGTTAGTAAACCTCCTGACATTGATTTTGATGTCTGATCGTAACTGCCTGTGAGAAATTGTGTCTCAAAATTGAACAGGGGACTGGAAATAACAATAACATGAACATTTGTGCAAGCAAAAGAAGTATAATAATGTGTCTATTTTTAAAATAAGAACATGTATAGGTATTTCGACATTAGGTAGTCATGGAAACAACACATCACACCATTTGCTCTTATTAAAAGTTTTCGGTTCTGAAGATGAGTTGTATTAAACTTGAAACATTAATTCTTTTTCACTCTTCTCCACAGATGCTGCCAGATCTGCTAGGTTTCTCCAACATTTTCTCTTTTAATTACAAAGCTTTGTACATTCTCAGTAAAATAGTTTCATATACTAAACTAATTATTGAGCCAAAATGACTGACCAAAGTTAACGGCGAGTTTACTATACTCATTATTATGAACATACAAATATTTAAGTAACCTGGGGCAAATGGCAGATTGTCTTTAACCTTCTATAGATTTTATAGTTGCTCAATTTGCACCTGATTTTCCCATAAAACTGGCTACACAGATGTTGATCTGGCACTTAATGATTTAAGTGCATTTTTAATGGTGAATTTTCTACTTGTGCAATTCCGGTCAATCTCTCCAACCTATAAAGTGGGTAATTAAAATTGCTGAGACTCATTTCTATTCATTGTAAGTTGTCAGAGATGTTATGTTTTAATCACATTTCTTAACTTTTCCTTTTTCTTTTCTTTTTAGAATCTATCTGAGGCAGTCATGCGAACTACTGTGCCATCATGCCACCCATCGAACGGAAATTTCCTCTGTGATCACTGGCAATACCAAATCTATTGGACCCTCCCATGATATCCATTGTCTAAGCATTGGCTATTTTCCCAGCCCTTAAGTGAAGTGAGCAATGGTGGAAATTTGGGGTGATAGAGGAGAGAAGGAAAAGTTTGGATTCTTGATGAATTTTACCTTAAGGCTTCAGTGGCTCTAGGAGAATCTCAGGGCATCAGTCAGAGATCTGAGTTGTCCTCAGCCAGGGGTATTCACAGGTATCAATCCAGGAGGTAGACACAGTCAGTCGAGTTTGGGCATTACAGTTCAGAATATGTAATTGGGGGCAATCTGTGCTTTGTTGGAGAAAAAAGGGAACATCAAGTGGTGGATTAAGGGCTTTATGGTGGGATGCAAAGGGGATGATGACAGTGAAAGGAAAAACTCCAAATGCCAAGGGTGGGAGCTGATACAATGTAGGAGGCACAGACTTCTGTGGGAGTACAGGTACAAATGTAAGCCTGACTTATTGGGGGTCAGTGGTTCATAATAGTGAGTATAGCAGTGACGGAAGTGAGAGTCTGAAGTAGAAAGTTAGAGATATTGAACAGCTTAAGGAGTTCATCTTTTCCTCTCTGTAGCCTTCACCACCTCTGCTGCTTCAGCCACCTCCATCTGCCATTGTTCCCTGGGGTCCTGGCAATGTGCACCTTTTCTGCTGCCACGGCACATTTGCTGCCATGTCCACTGCCTCTGAGCTGGAAATGGTCAGTGCTGCATGACTCCTGCACCTCCTTCGATTGTGGACATTGACCAGCAGGTCTTCTGATATCACTATCTGAGATGGAGCAGGGATGAAGGTATGTGGGAGCCTTGCCACCTGCAGGAGGAGATCCCAGGACAATCAAAACCAAAAAAAAAGTGACCGAGATACTGAGCTGTAAAGACAAAAATGAAACTGCGTGAAAGCTGCCACTTGTGCCCATGAGTGGACGAGCCACACGGTCAGGAGCCAAATGCCACAGGGTTGACCCTGCCACTGCCATCTTGGAATCTGCCTGTAACTGTATGTTGTCTGAACACCCTGTATGTCAGTGCTACCCTGTCTCCATTGCCCACTGTAGACCCACAGCTAATCATTGTCCAGTAGAGGAACACCACATCACAGTGAGAAATCGGACAAATCCAAATGTGAGCTTTTATTTACAAAAAGCAAAAGGGAAATCAAACAAAAACAATCAAGGCTGACATTTGCCATGACAACACAAATTGAATTTCTGCATTATGACCAAAGATGAGTTCACATTCCACGATGAAGAGCTGCACTCAGCTCTCATCGACTGGAACTGGGTTTCAAGGACATGTTTTTTCTGGTTTGTAGCACTCAACATAGCTGACCTCTGACATGAACAAGGAGAACGCACTCCTCCTAGTGTTCTCCCCCTCAGAAGACTGATCCTGTCCAAGAGCACAGCACGCCGGATGAAGCAGCATACTCTGTCCTGACTGTACTGGAGGACACCCCTAGACCAGTCCAAACAATGGAACTACAGCTCCTAATATCATCTCCATCATGACTCTGAGCAAAGCACGGGCAGCATTTTATCTACATTTTGCATCATCCATCCATATTCAGGTTTAGCCTATGCAGCAACTTGGTGAAGGGGCTATGCTGGTTGAGTGACCATCCAATTTCATCGAGAAGAGAGTGCTTGCAGCACGAGGATGCCCTTTCCATCCTAGATCCACATTAAATGCTCAACTTGTCCTGGAATTCAGAACAAAACATCATTAAACTAACAATATTACATGACAGATGATGAAGTGATGTGCAGGCACATACTGGACATCTAGAAGTTAAATAAATAGTGGTTCACCTTCAGCAGGCAAAGGCCTTTTGTAGCACCACTCCTGCCAATTTCCACATTAGTGAAATTCCATTGTCCATTAAGCTAAGTACCAACAGAACTTTGTAAATCGCCTTTGACCAATTACTGTCCGCCAAACACCCAATATGTCTGCTTAGGAAATGGGTGATGAAGTGAATGCAAATTAAATGCAGCATCTTGCACAGTTACATTGAGACTTTCCTGCTCTTATACTCTAATGCCCTTAAAATAAGGATCAACTCTTCATTAGCCTTTTTGATTATTTGTTGCACTTGCATACTTGCTTTCTGCGTTTAGTGTACAAGTCCCTAACTGTTGCAGCTTTCATTTAAGTAATGTTCTGTTCTTTTATTCTCCCTTCCAAACTAAACAACTTAATATTTTTCCACATTATACACCATTTGCCAACCTTTTTGCACACTTACTTAACTTGTTAATACCTCTCTGTATACTATTTGTGTCCCTTTTACAACTTGCCTTTCAAACTATGTTTGTGTCATCTGCAAATATGACTATGGTACATTTGCTTCCTTCCTCCAAGTCATGAAGATACATTGTAAGCAGCTCCCAGTGGAACTTCACTGGTGGCAGTTTGCCAACCTGAAAAAGAATCCCTTATCCCCAGTCTCTCTCACAGAGAGAAAATGGTGGCATTTACTCTTCTGGAGTTCAAAAAGTCATTGAATTTCTCTTCACATTGCTGGGTCTCTTTTCCTTCCAGAGCACTTCACTAACATGGGTAACTATTCTCTGTCCAGTCCGGTTGTATGGTCTCTTTTGCTGGTATTGAGGAAAAAATCCAGTCCAATAAGCTGTCCCCCAGTGTCTCCTGTAACGTGCCCACAAATCCGGGTACCAACTTCTCCTTTTCAGCTTTATCCTCTATCCTCATATTGCAGCAACACACACTGAAGGCAGTCCTACCTTGCAGTGGTTGAACTGATGTGCTGTTAGTGTTAAAATATAGTGTCCTTGGTGTGAATGCTGGAAGGTTCAAACGTTGGTGAATACTTTCACCTCTGGTGCCATATAATTGAATGGTAAGACCAATGTGGAGCCTGAATGCAAAGTTAGCGGTGGAAAAGTGTGTGGGAAAAGTTGCACATGCAGCTTTCACCTCTGTAACGTCACCAACTTCAACTCTGTCTCAGCTCATCTAAACAGGTGCCACCATCTCCATTTTGTTTTGTTCTGAATAGTTCAATGACAAGAGCCTTCCATCTTGCATCCTGCCTAAACATGAGACCATGCAACACTCTTCTAACTGTAGCACAACTCCATTCATTCATTTCCCCTGTATGCCCTAATTTATATTGGCTCCCCTAATCTGGGAAATTAACTCAATTGTAAAATTCTCATGCTTGCTTTCTATTTCTTCCATTGTTTCAATCCATCAATTTCTCTGTGAGTTTCAAAATGGCTGCACAGCTCCAGTTCTCGTCTTTATCATGTCATAATTGTTGATCATTGGACCATTCATAGCACTTAATTCAAGAAAACCAAAAGAACTGTGGATGTTGTAAATCAGAAACAGAAACAGATATTGCTGGAAAAGCTCAGCAGGTCTGGCAGAACCTGTGGAAAGAAATCAGAGTTAATATTTCAGGTCGAATGACTCTTCCTCAGAACTGAGTTGGTGATGTTCTGAGGAAGGGTCCCACAACCCAGAATGTTAATTTTTATTTCTCTCAACAGATGCTGCCAGATCTGCTGAACTTTACCAGCAATTTCTGTTTTTGTTGCTTAATTTAAGATTCTTTTTCAAACCATCTCATTGAGTCCTCCATCCTAATCTCTTCTTAAATTTGAGAATGTTCGAGTGAAGTGTGTTGTTATATTTTGTTCTGTCAAATGTAGTTTATAAGCAATAGTCATTGTTGTTCTCATTGATGTCCACTTGTTCACTAATGTTTCAGTGTTGAGGCCAGACAGATCTAACAGTTAGTTACGTAAGGTGCTCTACTTTAACAAATTATCTATCTTTTATGTTTAAATTGGTTTTGCATGCAGTGTATTGAAAGCAAAGTAAATAAAACACGCATCTCGTCAGCACTGACCTATCAAAGAATTGTAATATTTCCTTTTGTAAAGCATAAGGCAATGTAAAGAAATCACCTGTCCCCTTCTGTCAACTGTAAACCATTGATGTGCACAAATCACTTCTAAAAATGGTTGATGTGTACCAACATGTGCATGCAAAACTTGCTTCCTATACCAAGCAAATTTTAATTTTCTCCTCCAAAAAGCAGAACAAATCCGCAGAGAAATTAAGCAGGAATTGCATTTTACTGGCCAGGAAAGAAAAACAGCTGAGAGTGCCAAACAATGGTGTGATTGCATGCGAAGAGAGCAAGTAGACTAATAGATGACTCTCACCCATGCATCTTAATTAAATTTGCTCATTTGATCTGGCTAGATATGCTATGGATAGAATTAGTAAGCAGGGATTTGCATATGAGATTGCAAGTGGATTTGGAGAGTTAAGAGTGTGGCTTTGCAGTAGCCATGAAGGTGACTGGAATGCTCATCTCTATGCCACTGGCTGTCTTCAAACTCACACTGATGATGTGACAGACATCAGAGAATCTGTAATGTTTACTTCTGTGAGATAACAGCTACTTTGAGCAATCAAGCACGTCCTTGCATCTGCTTCTCCATGACCTGTAAGCAGTGAGGAAAGTTCTCATCGCCATTCTTCCTACACTTCCATAATAAAATAAAGCCTTACTCAAAAAGATATGCTACTCATGATACTATTATTTCACCATGTCCATATGGTAAATAATTGCATTTCAAATTTACATGAACCTTTTGCTCTCAATTTTCTTTTCGCTGGAAGTTTACGAGAGATTCAAGTGTTCAAGGGCGTAGATAGATGTGTTTTTTTTCATGTCCTGATGCCTTGCTGATGATTTGAGTGTTAAATAGAGACATCTGCTGAGGAGAGATATTATCAGACATTCATTCCACTTAAGGTGTAATTGAAGGAACTTTTTCCACATTGGAGGTTTGCTTCTGATATCATGATTGATCTCTTTGCTTTTCTGGCCCACGTTGTTTAACAAGTCTGCCAATGAATGGGACTTTGATAATTAAATATCAATTAGAAGTGTAGAAAACAGGAACCAATAGTATTGCCAAGAAGAGTTGATTGATAGCGCTGTCAATACTTAATGAATTTGCAGATTAAATTATTCTCAAGAAGGCGCACCAGATGCCATGGTTTTATAAATCAAAACTGGGATGTCTACGTCCCATTAGCTCCAAATCAGGAAAATCGATAAAGTACCATTAATAAAACACTCATAAGCCATGTAAATTGAAGCAGGAGTCCACATTTTCACTCTGTACAAAAAGGAGGTTTTTTCCATGTAGCTAAAATCTTGCCATGTACACAGGTATTTTTTTTTATCCATAATGTCTGTCTATTTTTTTTTATTATTTGTTTATGGGATGTAGGAATCACTGGCTGGGCCAGCATACATCGTCCATTTCTAACTGACCTTGACAAGGTGGTACTGAGTTGCATTCCTTGGAGTGTAGGGACACCCACAGTGCTGTTAAGGAGGGGATATCATGAATTCAAACAAATGACAGTGAAGGAACAGAGATATGTTTCCAAGTAAGGGTTGCATGTGGCTTCATAAGATCATATGTTCATAAGATGTAAGCTTGTCGGGGGATTGAAGGTGGTGGAATTTCGCTTTATTTACTGTCCTCAAACATCTATCCAGTCAGTCAATACAACATTGTAATTTTTCAAAAATAATCTAAAACAACTTGTTGAATTTTCAATGGCACTCTCCTGGCACTGGATCCCAAGCAGGGAGAGCATGCCAATCGTAAATTTATTTATTCTTGCAATTATTTGCCAATAGTGGTGGATCTAAATCTCTCCCTTAACCTTACCCCATACTCCACATACCAAGCTTTGTCAGGGACTGCTACTACAATCATCCTAATGGTTCCAGTTAGCAGCTATTCATTTTCCCAGGTTGACCTATACTCATTCCTTTGTCTGTCAAACTGTTGTTCTCACTCTATTGCTGTTGTTCTCTCACTTATCTGTTATTCTCTCACCAACTGTTTACTCTTCCCTGTTCTCCCTAACCAATCTTCAGCATATACCCCAACCTTTTCCTCGCTACAATCGATCGTGAAGAAAGGTGACTGGACCAGAAACACTAACTTTGCTTTCTCTCCACAGATGTTGGCAGATCCGCTGAGTTAGAACATAAAACATAGAACTGTACAGCGCTGGAACTGTCTGTTTGGCCAACAATGTTGTGCCGAACATGCAACCAAATTAACCTAATCCCTTCTGCCTGCTCTTGGTCTAAATCCCTCCATTCCTTGCATATTCATGTGCTTAAGTTCCTGAAATGTCCCTATCATATCTGCCTCTACCATCACTCTCGGCAGCCTTTCCAGACTTCTAACACTGTCTCTGTAAAGAACTTGCCCCTCATGTCTCCTTTGAATATTCCCGTCTCACCTTAAATGCATGCCCCCTAGTTTTACATTTTTCAACTCTGGGAAAATGATTCTGACTGTCAACCCTATCTAAGTATCTCACAGTTTCAATAAGTCTCTCCACATACTCCACCACTCCAGAGAAAACCATTCGAGTTTTTCTAGCCTCTCCTTCTGGCTAATACTCACTAATCCAGGCAGCATCCTGGTAAACTTCTTCTGCACCCTCTCCAAAACCTCCACATCCTTTCTTTAATGTGGCAACTACATGCTCTAAGTGTGGCCTAACCAAAGTCTTATAAAACTGCAACATGACTTCCTGACTCTTGTAGTACTCAATTCCCCAACCAGTAAAGGCAAGCATGCCTAATGCTTTCTTTACCGCTCTACCTACTTGCATGGCCACTTTCAGGGAAGTTTCCCAGCAATTTCTGTGCATGTCTTTGATTTCCATTTGGTTCTTTTTAAACTGATTAGTCTGTTCGCCCTATATTGGATAATGTTCTGAAGTTTTACTGTAAAACTAAGTATGCAAGTTACCAACACTTGCTATTATTGATATGTACATCAGCCAGCAATTCGCGGGATTAAGAAATGCACCATGAGTTGCATAACTACATAAATTGCTCATAGATTCACACTGCACTGCTTTTTGTTTTGCCCAAACAGCATCTCATCCATAACGCACAGAATGCTGAATTTGCACATTAATTGCCCATTACTGTCACCGAAGAAAGATAACGCTGGTGAGTAAGAGTGCAAGCAAACCTTTAACAATGCGATCATTATTAATATAATGCAAATAAAAATCTTTGGCTCAAAAAAGGACCAATTTTAATTAGTTAATTAATTGTGGAATTTTGTTTGGAGATTAAAAGTAAGCAAATGTTATTTCTACTTCTTAAAATTGCTTTTTCCTTGTCACTTTTCTCCCTCCCTGTCTCTTTCTCCCTCATTCTCTCTATCAAATTCAGTCTTTCCTTCCCTCTCTTTGTTATTGTCTGTCCTTGATGTGATTTCAATTCACTATTTTCCTCAGTCTTTCTGTTCTTTTTTCTCAATTATTAAGCCTCATTAATTTAAGGAGAGACTGTTAGTCCCAACATTCACAAAGATTGTAAGATATTCCTTATCCTTATTGGCAAGCATGAGCAATTAGTTATGTTGCAAAATCTTTTCAAGCTGAAGGGTGCAGGTAGATGTCTGACAATGTTAAAGTTTTCTTTGGAACTTCTCCCTAAAGACGACACATAATATTGACAAAACATTAACTCCATTTCTCTCTCCATAATTGAAGCCAACATGTTGAGCTTCTCCTTAAATTTCTGTTTTCATTTTAATCTCTAACATTCACAGTATTTTGCTTTTATTTAGAGTTCCCTGGTCAAGAAGGATTGGATCCAATGTTTTACAAAAATATTAGTGGATGTCTTATTGTGACTAAAATTTTCAGTGAACCCATCCTCTTTTCTAGTTTAAACAGTAAGATTTAGGATCAGAATAAGCCAAAGAGTCTGCTCCATCATTCAATCATGGTTGATACGTTTTTATCAATCCCACTCTCCTGCCTTCAGCCCATCATCCTTGATCCTTCACTAATTAAGCAGCTGTCTATTTCTGACTTCAAGACACTCAATGGCTTGGCTTCTACGGCCTTGTACAGCAAGGAGATCCACAGATTAAAGACCTTCTGGTCTGGCTAAAAAAAATTCCTGCTCATTCCAGTTCTAAAAGATCATCCCTTCACACTGAGGCTTGGCCCTTGGATCCTAGACTCTCCTACCAGTGGAAATATCTTCTCCATGACCAATCTATCCAGGCCTCTCAGTTTCTGTAAGTTTAAATGAAATAGCCTCATCCTTCTGAACTCTATTGATTACAGACCTAGCATCCTCAATTGTTCCTCAAGCCCTTCATTCTTGGTATCATCCTTGTGAACTTTTTAAAGACTTCATCAAAGGCCAGCACATCCTTACCATTTTTCTCTATTAGCTAATGCTTTTATTCTTCCATTTTGAAATCTTCATTTATCTTTTGTTTTCTCTTCCACTTTACATTTCCTGTAGTTCATCCTTTATTATCATTTTCGGTGAGTGGAAATGTATAGTATAGAAACTGGCCTGGAATAAAGCCAATAACCTAAGGTTGAATTCTCTACATTATAGAATTAACATAGTCCTCTGGAGCTTTCTTGGATCTTCCCAACCTTTCCCCATACTTACTCCTACTATGTTCTCTATCACTCCAACTTTCGTCTTCCTATCAGCTTCTCACTAATGATTCGCAGACTCATTAACTTTTCTATTTACATTTGTCTCCATTGAACTGTTCAATTTTTAGTATCCTTCTCTCCCCTTCATTCCTTTCCCATGCTTGATTCTTAGTTCTGTATTCACCCTTGATTTCACTATCCACTCTCTGAATACATTAACCCCACCTTTTGTGTTCCTTTTCAATTTACTCAAAACAGACCACATATCCAGTGATAAATTGCAGAACAGTGACACAAGGAAACAGAAGGTGCAAGTGTATCAGGGTTTAGAAGAACAACAAGATGAAGTGAGAGTATAATGTTGACATTCCTTTGATGTTTAAGCTCTGTGTGATCAAATAATTCATAAGCATTACTAGTCCTTCTGACAAAACAAGTATGAAAGTCAAGAGGAAATGCAAATTCAATTCAAAATTCAAAAATTAAATCACAAGATACTGGTTACAAAAATAATGACCCTTGTGCATACACTCAAGCGTCACTTCCCTGCTTACCCCTCCACTAACTTCACTATAGGCTGCAACATGGGATGTGAAACTTTGATAACTTGTAGTCTTTCATTGAGAAGACTGCAAGTGGCCCTGGAGGGAAATATTAAACATCTCTGACTGTTGCTTTAAAACTTCTCTGACAACTGTACTCAAGTTTTATATGAGTCTCCCAATGTCATCATGTAATGTCAAAACTCTCCGCCTCCTCTCTTCTCCAGCATATACATGCACATACATGCACATGTACACACATATGCACACACACACATATACTTTTCACAATATTCTTGGGCCCTATACCTGGGTACCCTAGAGTATGAAACCCAAATCAAAATCTAAACCTAATCTAAATCTAAATCTAAGAGCAAGACTGTCAGAGAATGGCTGTAGAACATTCTTCTGGAAAATGCTAGATGTGGTCATTGCTTGCTTGCCGGCATTTTTTGTTCTTGAAAAGGTGATGATGAGCTGCCTTCTTGAGTAGCTGCTGTCCATGTGTTGTAGGTAGACCCACAATAAAGGAGGGAGTTCCAGGACTTTGACTGAGCATGAGTGAAGGAACATTGATATATTTCCAAGTCAGGATGGTGAGTGGCTTGAAGGGGAATTTACGCGTGCTGATGTTCCCATGTAAATGCTGTCCATGTCATTCCAGATAAAGTCGTCATGTGTTTGGATTCTTGCTGTCCAAGGATCTTTGCTGAATTTCTGCAGTGCATCTTATAGATAGTGCACACTGCTGCTACTGACCATCAGTTGCAGAGCGACTGCATGTTTGTAGATAAAATGTCAATCAAGCGACCTGCTTTATCCTGGATGGTGTCAAGCTTCTTAAGTGCTATTGGAGTTTCACATATCAGGCAAGTGGAGTGTATTCCATCACACTACTGACCTGTGCTTTGCTGATGGTGGTTAAGCTTTATTGGGGTTAAGGTATATGGGTGGGCTGGAGGTGTATTACTTGCTCCAGTATTTTTGGCCTCTAACCTGCTCTTGTAACCACTGTTCATATGTAACACAAATGGTTCTTGCCACTTTTCAATCCAAGTGTGGATATTGTCCTGATCTGGTTGAAATTGTATTTGAATGATGCTGAACATTGTGCACTTGTTCGAGAACACCCCCACTTCTGACCTTATGATGCAGAAAAGGGCCAAGGACTTTGAGGATATAACTCATAGAGTAGGTAAGGGGGAGTCTGTGGATGAGGTTTGTTTGGACTTTCAAAAGGCTTTTGACAAAGTCCCACACAACACGTTATCATGTAATTGAGGGTAATGTACTGTGATGGATAGAGAACTGATTAACAAACAGGAGACAGCAGGAATAAATGGATCCTTTCCTGAATGGCAGGCAGTGACTAGTGGGTTACCACAGGAATCAGTATTAGAAGCCTCGCGATTTACAATATTTTCTATAGATCTCATTACACCCTTGGTTTCAAAAATGGACAAAAAGCTAGAATTTCAGAGGTGAGATGAGAGTGACAGCCCTTGGTATCAAGGCCATATTTGACAAAGTGTGACATCAAGGAACACTAGCAAAACTCAAATCAATGGAATTTTATGCGACATATGAACAATGACCAGGTTAGAGCAGGTTTAGAGGCCAGAAATAGTGCAGCAAGTAATACACCTCCTACCCACCCTTACACTTCACCCCCAAAATTGCTTTCACCTTGCTGGTTGGTGTCATGCCTGGATCACTGGAAGATGCTTGTGATTGTTGCAGGTCAGTTATCACAGCTCCAGGACATCTATGCCTTTTTATTCTTCTGCAAATGATAAAGAAAGAAAAGTAGATGTGGTCCTGCATTTAAAAAAATATAATTTTGCAGAAACTTAGCAAGCAAGAGCTCCAAGGTGGTCGTCACTAGATTATTCTCAGCATCATATGATCAATAGAAAAATAGGAGGATAAAGCAGTTGAATGCATGGCTGGAAAGAAGGTGAAGGGAGAACTTTAAATTCCTGGGACATTGGGATTGGATCCTGGGAAGATGGCACCTGCACAAGTTACATGATTTGCATCTGAACAGAGCCAGGAATGAGTTCCTAATGGGACATTTTGCTATTGCAGTTGAGGAGGACTTTAAACTAAGTTAGCAAGGTGGGGGGGGGGTTGGCGGTGGAAATCAGTAGAAAATATTGTAGCCAAGGGGCACAGAATCCTGTTAGCGACAAATCACACTACAGCAGACACTAGAAAGTTGATAGATTGAGTTTGAGAATAGGAAAAATTAAAACCTAAAATTAAAGTATTAAAATTTAAGATTTAAAACCTGAATCTGAATGCACAAGAGTATAGTAAATAAGACTGGTTAGTTACAGACATAGATTGCCATGTAGAATTATGATGTTAGCAAGTGCCACAAGGATCGGTGCTGGGTCCTCTACTTTTTGTCATTTACATAAATGATTTGGATGCGAGCATAAGAGGTACAGTTAGTAAGTTTGCAGATGGCACCAAAATTGGAGGTGTAGTGGACAGCGAAGAGGGTTACCTCAGACTATAACAGGATCTTGACCAGATGGGCCAATGGGCTGAGAAGTGGCAGATGGAGTTTAATTCAGATAAATGCAAGGTGCTGCATTTTGGGAATGCAAATCTTAGCAGGACTTATACTCTTAATGGTAAGGTCCTAGGGAGTGTTGCTGAACAAAGAGACCTTAGAGTGCAGGTTCCTAGCTCCTTGAATGTAGAGTTGCAGGTAGATAGGATAGTGAAGAAGACGCTTGGTATGCTTTCCTTTATTGGTCAGAGTATTGAGTACAGGAGTTGGGAGGTCATGTTGCGGCTGTACAGGACATTGGTTAGGTTACTGTTGGAATATTGCGTGCAATTCTGGTCTCCTTCCTCTCAGAAAGATGTTGTGAAACTTGAATAGGTTCAGAAAAGATTTACAAGGATGTTGCCAGGGTTGGAGGATTTGAGCTATAGAGAGAGGCTGAACAGGTTGGGGCTGTTTTCCCTGGAGAGTCGGAGGCTGAGGGCTGACCTTATAGAGGTTTATAAAATTATGAGGGGAATGGATAGGATGAATAGACAAAGTCTTCCCTGGGATCGGGGAGTCCAGATCTAGAGGGCATAGGTTTACGGTGAGAGGGAAAAGATATAAAAGAGACCTAAGAGGCAAATTTTTCATGCAGAGGGTGGTACGTGTATGGAATGAGCTGCCAGAGGATGTGGTGGAGGCTGGTACAATTGCAACATTTAAGAGGAATTTGGATTGGTATATAATTAGGAAGGGTTTGGAGGGATATGGGCCGGGTGCTGGCGGTGGGACTAGATTGGGTTGGGATATCTAGTCGGCATGGACAGGTTGGATCGAAGCATTTGTTTCCATGCTGTACATCTCTATGACTCTATGACTCTATGTTGTAATTAAACAGAGATCTGACAGTGAATGTAATGGGGAATTCCAATGACTTTGATAGGCACATATTTTGAATAAGGGTGTTAAAAAGAGGAGAGGGCTTGATTAAGGA